>NC_062553.1:42657596-42987268 GCF_016906955.1 Phacochoerus africanus | reverse complement strand
AAAATTTATTATTATTATTTGTCTTTTTGCCTTTTCTAGGGCCACTCCTGTGGGATATGGAGATTCCCAGGCTAGGGGTCTAATCCGAGCTACAGCCGCCAGCCTATGCCAGAGCCACAGCAACGCAGGATCTGAGCTGCATCTGCAACCTATACCACAGCTCATGGCAATGCCAGATCCTTAACCCACTGAGCAAGGCCAGGGATCAAACCCAAAACCCCATGGTTCCTAGTTGGATTCGTTAACCACTGAACCACGACGGGAACTCCTAGAAAAATATATTATGACATTTCATCTTTGGGACACAAAACTAGAAAATTAAAAATTAGGACGTCAAAAGCCACATCAAGTTTTTCAGATCAGAAAACAATAGTCATCACTTAAGCCTGGAGTATTTGACATGTGAAAGAAACAACCACATTTGCAATAAAATGTGCTGATGTGCTAAATTAAAATTTGTCACCTTACTCACTTTAATGTTTATTATTTTGGGAAATTATTTGTTAAAAACAATTCAGATAACAGAGATCAAGAGTAAATTGAGAGTTAGCTAGGTGTAATTGAGTTGGGGGGGTAAAAAGAACACAATTTAGTAACAGTCTGCTCTGATATTTTTTTGTACAGTTAAGATCATTAACTGACACATACACATACGAAGAACTTCTTGTTTCCTGATTGTTTTATTTATTCTTTGAGAGCATGTCCTGGGAACTGAGGAATTCATATACATGGTTATTGGAATAAAAATGGCTAATAAAAGCTCCCACTACATATTGAATTAATTGCTCAACTAATTGCTTTCCTGTTTTACTAGTAATTAAGAGCAAACAGCTCAGGTTCTCTGCATGTGGTCTGCTGATTTCAAAAGAGAAAGCCATAAACTTTGCACTGATTTTAGAGCCAAACACATGACAACTTCCATTTCTCAAAGCAGTTGTTATTAGAAAGCAAGATATCAAAGGAGGACCAACTCATTTTTACAAGTTATCAAAAAAATCTTTAAATCTGTTGTTACTCCTTTTTGAAAGGAATTTTCAAATTAAGGCTTTTAAACTAAGGCATTTTCCTCTAAAAGGGAGCTATACGTAGAAACTGGTCTCACAATATAATTTTTTTTCACCGTTTTAAAATTATTATTATTTTTTTAATAGTTATTTCCCCGATACAAATTTTTTTCCTACTGTACAGCATGGTGACCCAGTTAATTCCTTTTTATTCTGATGTGAGAACCCATATGAATGAACAGACCTTAAAAAAAATCCTTCTGAAGAAAAATGGGAGAGAGGGAAAAAAAAAAAGTAGCAACGCTACATCTCTGTTAATACCAGACTACTTAACAGTGAGGAACTGATAACTAAGCACAACCTTACAAACGAACTGTGACCTTAATCACAGATGGTGTTTTTAAGGTAGTAGTAATAATTTGGAAAACACTGAGTATAACCTTCCATCAAATACATGCTAACTACAGTAGGAAAAGAAGGAAATTGTGCAGAAATGTCAGCACTTTTCCACTAGCAAAAAAATGAAAGCACCACACCTATTTTCATTTGAAATAACTTGATAATTGAGGGTGAGGGGCGCTTTCAAAACCTTGTCTGGAAAAAAACAAAAAAACAAAAACAAAAGCAAAAAAAAAAAAAAGGAGTTATCCGGTGGTGCAGAAGGTTAAGGATCAGGTGTTGTCACAGTAGAGGCTTGGCTCGCTGCTGCAGTGTGGGTTCTACCCCTGGCCCTGGTCCATGGAGGCAGCCAAAAAAACCTAAAAAAAACAAAAATCAATATCTTACCTGAGTAATTATCTTTCAATAACCCAGCTCTCCCAAGTACCCTGGCAAAGCGGTGGGAATATTCCAGCGCTCTAGCGGCCCAAAGAAATCCAAATCCACTGTGCAGAGATTGGTACCCTTGGACCAGCTGTTCTCTGATCTGTTGACAAGATTTTTTTTTTTTCTTTTTAGTTTTGGTTTTCAGACCTAGAGTACATCTGAGTAAAAGCTTTTCCCAAGAAGTGAGGAAGAGGAAAAATATGAAGGAAATTGTCCCAAGTTGCAGCCTTTTCAGTATTTTAGGATTTTAGAGTTAGTGTTTGTTGCTAGCCTTGAACAAATGATGTTCACCTATTTTAAGGACCATCAGTTAAATGTTGTTAAGTGTTTTGAAGATGAAAAGCAATAAATATATAAATAAACACACTTCAGATATTTCATATTGATTAGGGGTTGGTTTTATAGTGCAAAACTATTGCTTTAGTGGTTGGAAAAGTGATCCAAAGTAAGTTCTCATGCCTGAAACCCAAGGCCAAGGCCATTAATTGTTGTCACCTGAGAGCCCAGTGCAGCTTACAAAATAAATCTGGCTTGGCCCCAAAACCAGCCCCAGAGCATGATGGAGGGTTTAGAAATACAGAAAAACCAGTGTTCAAATGCAGCCGCAACTTGTGAGTAGAGTTAAATAAGTTATAAAATAACTTGGTGATTTTACAATGCATCGTAAAAACTGATGTCAAACAAATTTCAAACATACACCACCCAATTACCCAGAGACTTATTCCAGAGGTTGGTGGACAAAGTAAGTTTTTCCAATTTTACTCAAAGATGTTTGCTTTGATAAATCTAGGCCGTCAGAAATTTGTGTTGAGAAGTCAAATTAGCCATGGGGTATTACTGCTCTTTGGACATTTAGTTGTTTACAGGTAGGGACTGGAAAGGAGAGAGAAATCCCAAAGTCACTGAGTCATTATGAATATAAGCATTCTTCTTCTTCAGTCTCGTTGAGCTTTTCGGATTAAAGCAACTCTCCTTTCTACTAACACTTGCTTCTCAAATTATTGCCTGAGCAGTCAAATCTAGGTTTGGTAATATCTCTTCAGATTCTCTTTTTACCTTGAAAGAAATTTCATGTATTTCCCAACCATTTTGTAAATACTATTACAAGGTTCTGTGCAGGGTCTCTGTTTTGATTGCTGGTGCTCTCATAGATATTGCTATTTGTAGATGGGAGGAGGTAAGGACTTTATAGCCACAGAACTCCTGTCAAACACTATGCTCCACACTAAGTGGTTTATAAATTAGATGTGTTTGCATCACAAGATAACCACATGAGGTAAGCTTTTCATTTTAAAGGTGAGAAGAGTTGAGCTAAGAAAGAATGTGTCCAAAGGCATTTAACAAGTTGAGCAAGGATTCAAAGACATTTTCAAATCCTAAATTCTATTTTTATATTGAATGCATAGGTTTTTGTTTTGTTTTGTTTTGTTTTTTGTCTTTTTGTCTTTTTGCCTTTTTCTAGGGCCGCTCCCTCAGCATATGGAGGTTCCCAGGCTAGGGGTTTAATTAGAGCTGTAGCCACCGGCCTATGACAGAGCCACAGCGATGCCAGATCTGAGCTGCGTCTGTGACCTACACCACAGCTCAGTGCAATGCCGGATCCTTAACCCACCGAGCGAGGCCAGGGATCCAACCTGCAACCTCATGGTTCCTAGTCCAATTCGTTTCCTAGTCCAATTCGTTTCCGCTGAGCCACGATGGGAACTCCCAAAATGCATAGATTTTTTTAAATTAACTTTCACTTTATTCTAATGTTAAATGTCTCCAGTGCCGGCCTATTAGAATATTACTTAGATTGCTAAAATAGACTCAATTCTATTTTTGTTAGGTTAAAAAATTGTTTTTTACTAGTACGTATGTACACGCAAAATATTTATTTTGTGGATTGCATACATGGAAAAGACGTGGCCTCAATGAGAACAATGACTTGGATGCAGGCAGAGTAGGCACTTCTGTCTAGAATATAATATGGGGTGTAAGAAAGGAACAATGCAAAGGACAGTGTCACCAGAACGGGCTCTCACTGGGGCTAGAAAGTGGTCAGACATGCAGTTTTCTTTTCTTTTTTTTTTTTTTTAATTTTATTTTATTTATCTTATTTTTTATTTTTTTGGTCTTTTTTTCCAGCCACACCTGCATCATATGAAAGTTCCTGGGCTAGGGGTCCAAACGGAGCTGCAGCTGCTGGTCTAGCCACAGCCATAGCAATGCTAGATCCAAGCCACATCTGTGACCTATGCCACAGCCCCTGGTGACACCAGATCCTTAATCCACTGGATGAGGCCATGGATCAAACCTGTATCCTCATGGGCACTATGTTGGGTTCTTAACCTGCTGAACCACAACGGAAACTCCCACACTAAATTTTATTTTATTTTATTTTATTTTATTTTTTTAATAATTTTTTTAATTTTCCCACTGTGCAGCAAGGGGTCAGGTTATCCTTACATGTATACATTAAAATTACATTTTTCCCCCACCCTTTCTTCTGTTGCAACATGAGTATCTAGACAAAGTTCTCAATGCTATTCAGCAGGATCTCCTTATAAATCTATTCTAAGTTGTGTCTGATAAGCCCAAGCTCCCGATCCCTCCCACTCCCTCCCCCTCCCATCAGGCAGCCACAAGTCTCTTCTCCAAGGCCATGATTTTCTTTTCTAAGGAGATGTTCATTTGTGCTGGATATTAGATTCCGGTTATAAGTGATATCATATGGTATTTGTCCTTGTCTTTCTGGCTCATTTCACTCAGTATGAGATTCTCTAGTTCCATCCATGTTGCTGCACATGGCATTATGTCATTCTTTTTTATGGCTGAGTAGTATTCCATTGTGTATATATACCACATCTTCTGAATCCAATCATCTGTCGATGGACATTTGGGTTGTTTCCAAGACATGCAGTTTTCCACTGCCCAACACTTGTCCAATGGTTTAGCAGGACTGAGGACACCCAAGGAACAGCCCCTGAAGGAGCCAGCACAGGGTCAGAGGTTATGTATGACAGTAATATGTTCACGAATGACTCACTATTTCTAACTCTTATTTCCTGTCTTCAAAAGAGCATAACATCAGGGAGTTCCCGTTGTGGCTCAATGGGTTATGAACCCAACAGTATACATGAGGACTCAGGTTGGAGTCCTGGCCTCGTTCAGTGATTTAAGGATCCGGCGTTGCCATGAGCTGTGGTGTAGGTTGCAGATGTGGTTCAAATCCTGCATGCAGTGGCTGTGGTGTAGGCCAGCAGCTGTAGCTCCAATTCGACCCCTAACCTGGGAGCTTCCATATGCCACAGGTGTGGTCCCCCCCCCCAAAAAAAAGAGCACATATGATCCAAAAAAAGGGGGGGGGGATTCCCTCTGTGGCTCAATGGGATCCAAGGCATCTCTGCACCTCTGGGACATGGATTCAATCCCCAGCCCAGGATGGTGGGTTAAGGATCTGTTGTGGGTGGTAGCTCTGTTCTGATCCCTGGCCAGGGAACTCCATGTGCTTTGGGGAGGCCAAAAAAGGAAAAAAAAAAAAAAAGAAAGATAGAAACATTGGGTCAGAAAAATGTTTGCAATTAATTGACATAGATAATGGGCTTTATGGAGTTTAGGCATTTCTTTCTCGTAGAGGCCAGTACTACTTCATTATTTTATTTTTTAAACTCAGTTATTCTCATTGCATTGCAAGTATGTAGTATGTTTTATAGAAGATGTCAATGTCAATTTTTGAATCTTCATGAGAAAAGTAGAATGAAATGAAGTACAAATTCTATTTGATAGGATAGTTATATAAGAAAAATTGGGAGAAGAACTACCTTATGCTTATAATATAAAAATATGAACACAAAACCATATTAGCTAAATTAAGGGTACAGAAGATGGCCAGATGAAAGGTATTCTAGATGCCAATCACAGAAGTAAATATACCTCTATAAATTGGGGAATTTATAAGAGATACCAGCAACACCACCTAAATCTTTATTTCAGTTTGATAGGTTTTGTATTAGTGGAATTTTTCAAATAAGGCTATCCTAGCTCTTTTTGACTTTTAACCAGTTTTGTGGGTGTTCTGAATTTCTTGTATGACAATGGAAAACTCATAATGTACAGGTTTTTCACAATAGATCACCATGAAAATGCCAATTGATAATAACAACCACCCTTTGTAATGTGCTTACCCCTACTAAGAAGTACAGTACCTGCATCATCTTAATTTTTTGTTCAACCCTGTTAGGTATTTCATTCTTGTTTCAAAAAAACAGGAGAATGGAACTAGGGGAGGAAGTTTCCCAAGACCAAACAGTTCCTTCACTTCTAAGTGGCAAAGTCAGCTTAGAACTCTTGAGTTTTCTGCTAGTGAGGCCTATGTTCTTAACCAGTCTGTCCACTACTTTGCTCCACCATAACTTTGAATGTGTTACTCTACCTTAAGAGTTATACTATCAAGGTCAAAGTGAAGGAGGAAAAGGCCTTTTCAAATAATGTATGCATAAGAACTGGAGATAATTTGACTTTTTACAACTTATTTCAGATGGTAATAGCAAACAGATACCAAAAGTGCACTCTATAGGGGGAATTTTAAGTACATCACATCACATGTATTAACTAACTTAATCCTTATAACAACTCTCTGAAATATTATGGAATAATAATACTATCCCTGCTTTATGGATGAGGAAACAAAAGGCACATTAGGTTTAAAATGTGGGTCCAAAGTTACCAAGTTATTAAGCAGAGAGCTGGAATTCAGATTGAGAGACATAGGAACTGGATCAGATCAATGTTAATCAAACATCATGGGTCGCTTATATTATTGACAATTTCATGAAGCAATTAACTTGTTTTTTAATCTAAGCATCATAAGAACTGCAATTGCAAATTCGTTGAGATTTTTTTCCTAATATATACACATATGTAACTCAAAAATATTTTAAGTTTATCACTATCTACCCAAAATAATCTTAAGTAGCTTCAGTAGCATTTGAGATGCTGAATTAGAATTAAGAGGTGCTATGTAGAATTGCTCAGGGCAGAGAAAGGAAAGAAAGTAAAATAAAGCTTATGTATGCTATAGAGGGTCCCATGAGAATGGGGTGAAAGGGAGAGTTAAAGGGTCTGAAGTAGCCAAAAATCATAAAAACAAAGGGTGTCTCTGTTCCCCACAGCAAGGGTAAGCTAGTAATAAGGGCAGTACAGCCAATCAGCTGTACCAAGAAATGACCAGAGACTCTTAGGTC
Organism: Phacochoerus africanus; assembly: GCF_016906955.1. Classification (NCBI taxonomy): domain Eukaryota; kingdom Metazoa; phylum Chordata; class Mammalia; order Artiodactyla; family Suidae; genus Phacochoerus; species Phacochoerus africanus. The sequence continues at coordinate 42,980,214 of NC_062553.1, read as the reverse complement.
ATGGAGCCCCTGCTCAGAGCAGAATCCACTTCAGAAGGAAGGCTCTTTTCTTTGTCTTCATTTCCTGGGGAGGTGTGTCTTTTTCTAAACAAACAAACATGTTCTGTAATCCTTTAGTTGTGAAGCAAATATTGTCTGCTGTTCACTTTTTCATTGTTTCTACTTGCTATTTTGGAAGCAGCAATAAGGGATAGATTTTGATCGAATGTTGTGTCATTCTAATTATCAAGAGTTGGAATCATCCTGCAGTGGTGTATATGAAATAACGCAGTATTTAAAAAAAAACAGAGAATATAAGGTTTTAGAAAAAGAAAAGAAAATGTAGGAGTCAAACACCATTGAGGCCCAAAGACTCATCCTCTCATCTAAAAATATTTGACTAAGATGCTTATATGTTAATTCAGAAGAACAGCATTAATACAAAGTAGAATTTTTTAAAGCCTTGACGTAGTAAGTTGAAACCATATAAAGTTGCCAATATTTGCTGTTTTTCACCTACAGATTAGACAATTTCATGGACCCAATCTATATATATATACACTATTTAGTTAGTAGGTTAAGAGCATTCCCAGGGGTGAGACCAAGGGAGAGAGAGAGAGACACACACACACACACACACACACTCACATACATTTTAGTCCGTTTATGTCTGAGTTATCTTTTTTTTCTTATTTTTTTTTTACAAGGACTACGAGGGGAATATATTCATGTATTACTTGGTTTCATAGCAAAAAACAATCCCAACTAGCTAATCGTAAATTTTCTAGATTAGAAAATAGACATTTCTAATGGGGGGGTTGTTTTGTTTTAATTTTATTGACGTATAGTTTATTTACAGTGTTGTGCTAATTTCTGTTGTATACAGAAAAGTGATTCAGTTACACACATTTTCATATTATTTTCCATGACAGATTATCACAGGATATTGAATATAGTTCCCTGTGTTCTACAGTAGGTCTTTGTTGTTTATCCACCCTATACATAATAGCTTTACACCCCCTCAGCCCCCCACGCGCACGTCTTGTCAAGGACAAATCTGTTCTCCATGTCTGTGATAAACATTTCTAATTGACATCGTCTACAAGGCAAGTTTGTTTTAATGATTCTGACAACAGACAGGATATACCATTTGGCCCAGAGGGTATCTCTTACCTCAGCTATCTTGGGTTGCTTTCTCCCTAGGATTGCTGGGGGCAGTGAGGTTCTGCTGCAAGTGGTGATGGTGCTCAGAGGCAGTTGCCAGCTAGAAGCCAAGGTTTCTTCAACACATCTAACTCAAGGACTCAATCTCCTTTTATTTCCCGAGGAGATTGGATTGACACAGGGCACCTGTCTATGGTTGTATTCTTCTGACAGGACATTCAACTCCTTTCTTACATGCATATTTTTGCTTTTTATATTTTCTTAAAAATCCTTGCAAATTTATATTTTTCAATGGACAAGGCAAAATCTATTTTAGAATGCAATCATGGCAACTATAGAAATAAAGCTTAAGGGTGGATCTTTTATTATGATAAAATTAGAGCTATATTTAATAAATATTTTAAAATAATATTCAAAAATAAATCAGTGGTCGAGGCCTAGGATATTGTGATGTGAGAATTCCCTGCAAGTATTTTAGCTATAAAAACATGTCCATCTTTTGATTTGAGATTTTACTATGTCAGTCATCCTACCTCTGGATTGAAAATTTATAAAAGTGTAAAACTGAGCAAGGATAAATTTTGTAAGGGAAACATAAGAGGCAGATGTCCCTATATAGTGATTTTTTTCATGACAAATGAAGGAAACATACTTATTACTGCAAAGTAAGTGATGTTTAGGCAAATGCCAGGTCCAAACTCTTGCAAACTTATATATGATAAAAAGAGATGTTTGCATTCATTTAGATTAACAAGGGATATTTTAAAGGTCTGGCAGTAAGGAGTGGGGACACTGTCAGCAGTTCAAAAGGATCCTCTAAGGGAAAGTTGCATTTCCTGGGCTTTCGAATAGGCTAAGCAAAATACATTCTTGTTGAGCCCTGCACTAGAGGAACACCAGTATTAATTATGCAAACTTTTTTTTTTTTTTTTTGGTGGGTAAAAGAATTTGAGAATGACTCAGCAAGACATTTCAAAACCAAATCCTTCTACCTGCTTATTGAACTTGTTCTTTTCAGATCTGCTCTCTGATCTATGACCTGGGGTTAGAAGTTTGAGATCTCTAGTGGCTTCTAAGAAAGCTTCAGTTTTGACAGGAACATGGAATCAGACCCAGTACTCCCATCCTTTTACTCTTAGTTTAAATTGGAATTAATTGATCATTAAGATGGGTAATTAAGTTGGAAATAATTGATACTTCCTTAAATTTAGCCTCTAATTTTTTTTTTTTTAAGACAAATATAAAACCTGGTCAAATCCCCTAACCAAAGACTAGGTCTACCTGTCAAAGGACATGTGTGTGTGTGCGCAAACACTGCATGTGTGCGCCTGTGATTACCTTCATATTTTCCTCTAGATTAGACTGTATGTTGATGGTAACTCAGAAAAGAGGGGACATTTAAAAGTTAAATTAAAATGTAAAGGCAGCAGAAGATTTTTTACAAGTCCCAGCTAAAATGACAGTTCAGAATTTAGTTGGAAAAGGCAAGGCTCCTAATCAACAGTCCTTTGGAAATTTGGGGGAGGAGAAGTCCTCTCACCTATTTTGGAAACTACTTGCAGATGTGGGGAAACCTCTGAATTGCTCACAACAGGGGTTTTGCAGAGATTTCCTCTGATTTTTTTTTTTTTTTTTTTCCTCCTCAATTTCCCACAGCCTATGTTTGTCCTGCGTCTGCTAGGCTGACATGTGGTTTACCTCGCTAATCCTGCTGCCAGGTTTTACACACTCTCCTCCTAACTAAAACAACTAAAGCCAAAGGATACTGAGCAACTCCGGGCATGGGCGCCAGAGCTGTCACAGAAAATTTGCTTCCCCAGTGTTCCTTCCAACTTCCCTTCCTGAGCCCGCGTGAGCCACAGCTCAGCCCTTGGCGAGATCTTCGCGTTTCCTGCTGCTGCTGCAATCTGTAACTGGATTTTGGATTAAACAAACAAACAAACATAAAAACACTGCAGTTCTGAGGATCGTCTCAGCAAAACTTTGTGGTTGGGGGACTTTTGAAAGCAGTTTCCTTACCTCAGTTGGAGGCCCAGACACTTTCCACCCCTCCCGGCTGCACCGAGGCAAAGGCAGCAAAGGGGATAGGCAAACTCCTTGTGTATTGGGGGGAAGTGGAGGTTTTAGTCAAGTTGTCACCGTCCCTCGCCCACCCCCGGTCTGGCGCTTTCGGCTGGCGCGTACATCATCTATTAACTGCTGTTCGCGGACGCAGTGCACGATATATTCATTTTTATCTTTAGTAAATTATAAATGGAATTCTCGGCGCGCTAGTGTCTGTCTGCTCATGTAGGGCTACCGAAAGGAGGCGGAGAGGAGGCTGTGGCCCGGATCCTGACCCTGATTGTATGAATAAGTAAGCAGGATGCAAGTGATTGGGTTAGATGCTGTGAAGAATTTTTTTTTTTTTTTTCAAGTTAGTAAGAGGGTAAAAAGACAGCCTAGGGGGAAAAGGCAAACAGTGCATCCCCAAATCCTCCCACTTTCGCTCTTCTCTCAGTCAGTTGCTTTGCTGCTTCTGCGGCTTTTAAGGTCTGGCAGCGAAGGAACGTCTGCCCCCCACCCGCGTCCGCGGTCCCCACTTGCAGCTCAGACGCGTTGATGTGCAGACTGGGCTCGTCCTCCCAGAGCAGCGCCGGGTCCCGGGTGCCGGGCACGCGCCGGGCCTGAGCCCGGGAACCTGACCCTGAAGCAGCTAAACAGTTGAGCCACGGGAAGGACCGCCGCCGGGAGACAGCCTGGCCGCTCGCCCGCCCGGACCCGCTCCCTACCTGCCCCCGCCCGCCCTCCCGCGGCCCGCCACCTCGCCCGCGCCGGGAGACAGGCCGTCCTGCTCTCTCTCCGCCCGACGGCGCCCCATGTCCCCGGACACCTGAGCGCCGGCCGCGCCGAGGAGCCTCCCGCGGGGACAGGCGCCCGTGCCCTGCTTCCCTCGCGAGGAAGATGGGGCTGGAGACGCTTTCCCCTGGGATGCTTGCGTGGCTGGTGGCCGCAGGGGCTGTCCTCTGCGCTGAGCTGGGGGTCTGCGCCGGCCTCGACTATGACTACACTTTCGGTGGCAATGGAGAGGACGAGACGGAGTCGCTGGACTACAAGGACCCGTGCAAAGCTGGTGAGTGCCCTCTCGGGGCGAGACGGCAGGGGCGCGATTGGCGCTGCGAGGGCGCCGAGTCTCACCTGCCTCTTCCCACCCTCCTCCCCACCCCGCGGGGCCGCGCCGCGCCGCCTCTGCTGCCGCAGCTACGAGCTGGCGAGACCGGATGCCAAGCTCCGTCTCCCAGTTTGGGGACCTCCTGGAGTTCCGACCCCCTCCCCCGCTTCCCGTCCTGGCGCGGTGCAACGATCGGCGGACGCCGCCGCCAGGGCTCTGAGCCCAGAGCCCGCGGCCCTGGGCGTCTCGGGCGGCGCCTCCCTGGTGCCCGGCGCCCGCGGTCCCGCGCGCCGGCGGGCGGACTGCAAGTCGGGACACCTTCGCCCCCTCTCGGCCAGGGTTCGCTGTGCGTCCCAGGCAACAAGGAGATAGCGACGCCCTCGAAAGCTTCTCCGCTGGATGGGTTCAAGTGTTTTTGCCCGTTTCAAGAAGCCTTAAAACCACTTCCAAGTTGCCGTCCCATTCAAACTTATTTCTTCCCGCGCCTGCACCTGGGTGCCTGCGGTGGGGCCAGGAAGCCCCGCCCGACCCTCCTCCCGCCCTGAGATTGGATCCACACTCCCTGGCCTCGGGCCCTGCTCTGCCGAGTTGAGGCCAAAATGACCCAGGGTCGGTGGACCCACTATTCACTTTGCGAGGAAAGTGGTCATGATGGTGCTGGGCTCGATTACGTGAGTGTCTGTAAGCCGAAGGCAGGTTCTGCCCCATCTCAAGAAGAAGGGAGGGCAAAAATCCCCAAAGTAGCTGTGCCTCTTGGATTATCCGTAGGTGGTCTGCATGTGACTTGATTTTTCCCCTTCTGTAGCTAAGTAAACGTCTTTGTTTTGGTTTGGTTTGCTTTTTAGGGCCACATCCTCGGCTTATGGAGGTTCCCAGGCTAGGGGTCCAATCGGAGCTACAGCTGCCGGCCAATGCCACAGCAACATCAGATCCCAGCCGCTTCTGGGACCAACTCCACAGCTCTGGGCAACGACTGATCCTTAACCCAATGAACGAGGCCAGGGATCTAATGGCAACCGGCAACCTCATGGTTTCTAGTCAGATTGTTTCTGCTGCGCCATGTCGGGAACTCCTGTAAATTTCTTTCCACCTCTCTTGCACCTGACGTTAGAAGAGATGGACGCAAATGAAGGGAAATGCTGGAAATTCCCTTGTTAACTTGTACCTTTGATGACACATTGTTCTGACAAGGAAGGTATTTTTTGTGACAGAGCATATGAGTTCTCGGTATCAGATCTTTCTTGGTGCTCTCTTACTGCACATACTTATTCAAAACTTGAAGTAGCTTAGCAGAAACATGTCAGGCTGGTACTTAGAATTCTGACTTAATTCAGTTTTGCTTATATGTTTCTTCATCACCTTTAACATTCAGTCTATCCTACCAGAAGTTTCCTGGGCCTTCTTTGATGGTTTAGAGGACAAGACACCTTTCTACTGTGATGGATGACTGGAGGTTGGACAGCCAACTCAGTACTTTATAATACCCTAAACCTACTTTTTATTGAGAAATTTGTTTTCAATAATGTTTGCAACTTGGTGAAAATTGAGGGCTTTCTTGTTTTTGGTAAGTTAGAAATGTTATTTTTAAAGATTGTCTAAGAAAACACCTATTCTGATGCTTTGTTGTGTGAAAGATTCAACCAGCTACCAAAATGAGAACACATGAGGGGGTATATATGTCTGATCTCAGGAAAATAAGTATAGTTTCTATACATATTAAAGTAAAAGCTTGTTTTTAAAAATATTAACTTCGAATATGAATATAAGATGTCAAAAGTTAGCTAATACATTTTCAGAAATTAGGTTGTTTCAGATTTCTCTTACTGTTAGAAATTGTCTAGAAGTTTCTGTGAACATGTTTTCTTTTTTATTTCAGTGTTTATAATTTTAAGATTTAGTTGTGCCATGTGTATTGAAACACACCTCAAGTGCAAATGCCTGTTTTCCTCAGCACGTGACTATCTATGCAAGAAAAAAAAAAACAAAAACACCTTTAAAAGCATTTACTTTTATTTTTCTTTTACTATTAGTTTGAATGGATTTTACTCTAACCTTATTTATTCCCCATCTTTGAATACAAGAGGTAAACATGTACATATGTGTAGTGAAAGAGAAATAAGAATGGCCTAAGTGAAGGACTGAGAAGTAGGCCCCAAATCTGAGATCACTTTTTAAATGGTCAACCCTGCTGTTTGAACTTAATGAAATGAAAGTCTAATTTACCATCTTGGCTAAAGAGTAGCAAAATCTTAGTGCTTCCTTTTGGCACTATATAAGACAAAGTTTGTAATAACAGGGAAAAAATAAAACAGTACATTGAAATCCCAAATGCTTCCAAAAAGCTTTCTTAAATAAGAAAGATGAAGACATGTGAAAGAGAGTCTGGAAAAATCAAGAGGGGTTGCTCTCTAGACTCTGGGGAACCTTTGATCTGCTCTTTCCCAACAGCAGAATGAAGAGCATGGCCCACTGAATAAAGTGCCCTTTTTGAATTTCTCTAACAAGGGTCCTAAGGTTCCTGAAACTATACAGTGGCTTGATGTCATAATGACTAATATAACTTTTTGGTTTCAAAGCACTTTTGAGTACATTATTTCAGCTCAACACAATGGCCCAATATGGTGGAATTTGTGAATACTACCATTACACAGATAATATAACAGATGTTCTGCGAGGTCAAACACATTTGTTAAGATTACCCAGAACTCAATTCCAAGTCTCCTGGCTGCAAAGTCTGCTTGTATGTTTAATAATTGCACTGTATTCTTAGATGACTTTTTGGAAACCTTCCTTGAAATGTAAGCAATAGAAATTTGTCCAGGTTTATCTGGACTCTAGATTAGTAGAAACACAGTTACTTTAATTATCTGATTTGAATCAAATGACTAAGGACATAATTTCATCTTTTCTAAACATAGAATATAAAGTCCTTGAGGAAAGAGATCATAACAGAGTTTTAATGTTTATCACAGGGATGGATTACCACTGTTGGGTATCTAGTAAGTTCTCAATTACTATATTAATTAGGGATATTAGGAAGCTGATGCTATAGAAAGCCATTCCAGAAATTTTCAAGACCTTCTCAATACCTGTAGACTATCAATATTGATCTCCATCCCTCATCCACTAACTTCTGAGATTAAATGTTACCCAAGGAGAATATTCTTCATTATAACTTGTTAAAATTGTGCCATCCTTAATATATTTGTGAAACAATATAATCTATATACTTTTCAGATCTGATTTCAAGTTCATGAAACTGCAGGACAAAGGGAAGACTTGTGTTTCTTTAATTAAACTTTGATTTAGAAAGATATTTTCATTTATAAGTGAAAGTAGGTAAGTCAGTGCAGCACAGCCTCAGATGTATTTGTATAGCCAAATCCATTAGGACAGAAAATAGGTAATTCATCTCTCTATGTAAACAGACAGACACAAAGAGGCAGATAATTCAAAGGAATGTCTGTCTTGCACATTAAGATGTCAGCATAGTACACAGTCATCTGAATTTGCAATCCGATTTCTCTTACCATTCTAGTTCGGAAGGGTCCTGAGGGATATTAAGAAGCTGATGCTGTAGGAAGCCATTCCAGAACAGATCCCAAGGTGTCCTGTTTCCCTGTTGTACTGTCCCAATAGGTGTTAATCTGAGTATCTGTGAATATCTGTGAAGAGCCTGGGAAAATTCAATGTGTAAATTAATCTCTCAGATTGATCTGGAGATTGCCTGGAAAAGCAGAGACCTGATAAACCAACTCTGTGTTCTATCCCTCATCCTCTCTCCCTTTCTCTATTTTTCTATTTAAGGGGATATCAGGAAAGCCCAGGCAATTGAAATATATCTAAAAAGAGACACTGAAGAAATTAGAATGTTGAATGATGTATAGAGGCTGATAAGACTAATGAGGCAAAATGTTTGTCCAGAGGGCATCTTTATTCTCTTAAGCAAGTGTGAACACTCTGAAAAAAGACTTTCTACCCTTAATCTTCTGAGTAAATGACTTCTTTTCTTGGGAGAAATCCAAACATGATTAAAGGTCAGTGATTTGTAAGGTTAAAATTGCTTTTAAAGTGGCATATGCAAGTGTGTTTCTATAAAAATAGGTTTTGGCCTCCAAAGGATTCTTCTTTCTGCTTCTCTTTATAACCAGGGTCTTGATATACTCATTCTTGGGGAATTTTCATAAATTTATAATCTCTTAGTAAGATCTTATCTTTTTTTTTTTTTTTTTTAGTTCTCAGTGTTGTAATTTCTAGCTTCCTAGGTATGGCATTTTAGAATTTGATGTTCAACTCCATGTCTACTTTGTTTCATCATAATATCAAATATCCAAACATATATTTCTTGCTTGGCACCTCTTTAGGTTGCCAAACACTCATGTTAAAAATGCATTTCAGAAGTTCCCATCATGATACAGCGGAAACACATCTGACTAGGAACCACAAGGTTGCGGATTCAATCCCTGGCCTTGCTCAGTGGGTTAAGGATCTGGTGTTGCCCTCAACTGTGGTGTAGGTTGCAGATGCCGCTCGGATCCCATGTTGCTGTGGCTGTGGCGTAGGCCAGCAGCTGTAGCTCCAATTAGACCCCTAGCCTGGGAACCTCCATATGCTGAGGGTGCAGCTGTAAACAACTTAAAAAAAAAAAAAAAGAAAAGAAAAAAAATGCATCTCATAGCACTACTTCTCTTAACCGGCCTCTTTGGGTTTAATTTTTGTTCCTCAGATCTTGATTTTTTTTTCTCCTCCTGCTTCTGGTGCCAACTCAAGAGTGGCCAAAATGTATTTTTTTGCAAAAGGGATGGGTAGGAATTCTATATGTTGAATTCTGTTAATCTTTTGCCAATAGTACCTTAAAGAAGTACTATTTGACCCTTTTCCTAAGGGCTCACATCAATTTTTTCTTGGTCCACAAATGGAAGTTATTAATACTCAGTAGGAAGAAGATATATCTTTTTTTCTTAAATATGTCCCCTCAGACTAAGACAGCTCTCAAGCTCCTTTTTGTTTGCTTGTTTTCTCAATCTCCTGAGATCTTCCACTTTTTGTCTCCGAAGAGGGTAGTTTCCTTTGCAAGTTGAAAATTTAACTGGCATCCTTCCCTGTGGTTGTTCATGTAATAATTCATGGACCCTTTATGGTTTCCATTCAAGTAGGCTGCCTTTGAACCCTCATTTCTCTGTTTAGGCTTCCTTAGCCCACAGTGGAATAGTTAAACATGTAAAAGCCTAGTGAAAGCTTCTGAGAAAGTTAATGTATAATTACACAACTGTTCCTCTTGCCCTGGTGATGGCTTATTTTTCAGTGAAAGTCTATATATACTGTATATAGTTTCTTTTATAGAAATCATATTTTCTTCCCCTCCTGTTTATGTATGAATCCTAGATTTTTATGTCTTAGCAACTTTCCCTGACTTAAAATTTAGACTCACTTGCCTGGAGTTACTATCACCTTCTTTGTAAACCTTAAGAATGTTAGTTACATTAATAAATCTTTAGGTCTCTCATCAGTGAAACAGAGTTTAACCTTAAATGTTTCTAGATCTCGAGTAGATAGTATCAAATGTTAGTGATTTGCTAGCGCTATTTTTTTTTCTTTTTAGAATATTATCTATTGTTTCTATTATCTATTATCCATTACCACCATCTGCTTAAAATATTTAAAACTAGGACTTTTCCTAAGCTTTTCTAAGAATGCTTGGAGAAGATAGGAGCAAATAATCCATTTAAAATGCGACCTTGGAGTTCCCTTGGAGTTCCATTGACGCAGTGGAAATGAATCCTACTAGAAACCATGAGGTTGTGAGTTCAATCCCTGGCCTTGCTGGGGTGGGGGGGGGTTTAAGGACCTGGCGTTGCCATGAGCTGTGGTGTAGGTCACAGACGTGGCTCGGATCCCACATTGCTGTGGCTGTAGTGTAGGCCGGCAGCCATAGCTCCGATTGGACCCCTAGTTGGGGAACCTCCGTATGCTGCAAGTTGGGCCCTAAAAAGCAAAAAATAAAAAATAAATAAATAAAATAAAATGCGACCTTGCACATCCTGCTGGGACCATCTGATATCTGGAGAGGTGGGAGAAGGTGGCTGTGTCCCTCAAACTGTAGGGACTGCCCCCTCTCAGGATCTTGATCCCACAGCTAGACCAGGGCTGGGCCAGGGCTTGGGTGCCTGGCAAGATTCCTGGGGATGTGAGATTCCCTCTATTAAGGAAATTTTGAGGACTCTCGCAGTTCTTTCATATCCTAAGATCTGGAATTAATTGTAGAGTTATCTTCCTTAGATTAATAAGTGGAGTCCTCTCCCCAACCCTAGATTCAATAGAATGATCTAGCAATATGGCTTTAGTGGTTTATTTCCTTTAGTCTTCTGTTGGAGAATAACACTTGAGGAGAAGCTTTTTTTTTTTTTTTTTTTTTTTTAATTTATAGCCTCAAAGCTGTGGAATGAATTACATACCATGTGTTCTTTCCCAGAAAACCAAAGGGGGTGACTCCTTGCTTATTTATTTATTTCTTGCCTTTGTCAGCTCTGAAGATGGGATATTGGCTATTAACTTTTCAGACATTGTGGGTTGGCTAATGGAATGCTCATTTTGTCAGCTTCTTACAAAATGTGTGCTAATCCTGTCAAGCTGTTCTAAAGTGTTCAACTATCTCTTTGTATTAAGTATTGTAAATTAAGTGTTAATTGAAATTCAGAAAGTAAACTAGTGAGGTGTTTGTCTTAATCAGCTCTTCTCTTGCAACTTAACATTTATAGTTTAAAGGAAAATATTTGCCATTTACCATATTTAAAAATAAAACAAAACAAACAAACAAAAACTCCCTCAAATGATAGTAGTTTTGAAAAATTGAAATCATAAGTGGGTCAGAAGTGGCTCCAAATATTCTGCTTCTCCCAAAACAAAATTCAATTTTGAGTTTTAGTACTAAAGCATTCATTTATTCAGTGTTTAAAAATGAGACATTTCAGCAATTTCTAACACACTGCACCATTTTACAAATCGAGGAGTCATTGTGGAGGTGGAGACATAAACCATATATTTCCTATCAGCATTTGGTATCTTCTGTGTTGATGATATTCCTACTGATGACACTAAATTTGTGTGATGGGGAACGAGGAGGTGGAAGAGTTTCTGTATTACCTACATTTCTCATTTATGTTAAACTGTCACCACATAGACTGTGTGCCATGGGGCACCTCAAAACAGCCCTGGTGGCTGATATCAGTGTGTTCTGAGTCTTTTCTTTGGCCAAGTGAATTTGGAGCTTTTATTAAGATAATCCTGGCCGTTGTGCGGCGCTGGAACTACCTGGACATCAGATCAGTGGATTGACTGTCCTGAAAGCTTAGATCTCTGTCCTTCTGCCCTAATATTTCTGACCCAAATGCCTAGTAGTTGAAGTTTATGGTTTTGTATTTTGTGTTCTGATGATTGTGTTATTCAGTATCCTTCACTGCATGAAACTTAAACCTTTAAGATACCCCATAAAGAGCATCGTACATAACTGGAAAAGAGCCGAGTGGAGAACTTTCTAGAGAATTAATTCTTGGAACCCCATATGCCTCACCTATCAAGGAATCACCTTCATGACTCATGTCAACCCAGCTCGTATTTTTATATTAGTCATTGTAAATGTCTCCTGTCTTTACCATGTCCCTATCAATTAATGTTATCATTATCCCTTTTGGACATATGAAGAAACTGAGACTCAGAAGGGTTCACTTGCTGGGCTGTCGTCACAGTTGATAATCAGTGAGAATTCCAATCCGGGTTCTGTATCTAGGTGGCTTTCTTATTTTGGGTCCCTTTTTCTTGCTGTCCAGTCAATACAAATGTATTAAGACTGGCAATTGAAGTGATTATTTCTTTTGTGGGAATCCATCCAATGCGATTTTCTTTAGTGAGAGTTTATCTTTCCTTCAACATTCTTGCATTTTATGAGCCGTATACAGTCCTGTCTGAGTAAGGCCAATACTTTCAATTGCAATGGAATATAGGGCAGACTCTACTCCCCTTCAAGAGAGTGTTTTCTAAGTGTAGAGTTACAAATGAAATGCCCCAAATATGTATAAGACAAATAAAGATGTATATGACTAATTCTAATAGAATTTAAGCACAAAGTAGCGTAGGGGAAAAAATTGCTACATGTTGCCCTAAGTATATAGATTGTGACAACAGCCTTTCTTTGTTTTGCTCTTTTTTTTTTTTTTCAGGGCCCCACCCAAGGCATATGGAGATTCCCAGGCTGGAGGTGAATCAGAGCTACAGCTGCCAGCCTGCACCAAGCCACAGCAATGCCAGATATAAGCCTCATCCGCAACCTACACTGCAGCTTGCAGCAACACTGGATCGTTAACCCATTTAGCAAGGCCAGGTATGGAACCCACATCGTCATGGATACTAGTCATGTTCCTTACTGCTGGGCCACAATGGGGACTCCGTGACAACAGCCTTTCTGTTGATTAAGGCAAAAGTTGAATTGGATTTGAGTAGAATTCAGTCATTAGTGTCTTATTTTTGGCACAGGGTCTGGCATTTTGTGTGGTACCCATTAAACTGTTTCACACTTTAGATTGTTCTCTGAGTATTCCCTGAATTCCTGCTTATGAGCCATAAAGAGTGAGAAGAACATCTTTTCAAATTCAGGCTGTTCAGGTTTACAGTGTACATTATGTATGTAAATGATGTGTGAATGTCTTTGAGAAAACAAATATGCTGTGGTAAAGTACTTAAATTTATCTTTTCAATCCCAACTTTTCTAAAAGCCATCAGATCAAAAAACTGGAAGCTTTGAGGGCTTAACTCAACTTCTTGGAACTCCAGTCTGATTTCCTAAGAGGAGGAAGTCTGACATATTCAAAATATATACTATGTGTAATATTTACTATATTACAATTTATTTGAGGAAAACATATTACCTTTAGCAAATTATCGTGTTTTCTAGGAGGAAGATTTTCTGCTTGTACTTTTTCTCTAACAAATGAGTAAGAATGAAACTGGTAAAAAAGGCATCCATTTTCTGTCTCCTTTTCTGAACCTAAGAACAAGGGAAAGTTTTCCTTTCATATTTATTTTTTAGTCAGGGGAGAAGAAGCATATATTGGGACCTCATGGAGTGTGGCCAGGGGAAGAAACACTAGGATTTACCACTGGAAAAGATAACGGAAGTAACGACCTAAAAATCAGGGCCTTGTGTTACGTGTTTCTATGGGGAAAGAGATTTGTGAGCAGTTTGCTGGGGGAATAAGAGACCAAGAGTTAAATACAGAAAGAAGATACTAATTATAGACTACACCTCTAGTGTGTCCCAGGATTTAAATGTTAACAATAAGAACAGATTTTTAGTGTACATGAGAGTATTATAGAACTTCATATACAAAAAAAATGCATGCTTCATAAAAAAGTATTCTATAATATACCTTATTTCTGTATTAAGTGGCCCCTGTATCTTAGTGCTTCAAGATAACTTGTGTTAGGTCACACAGTGATAGAATTAGAATTTAAATCCAGAATTCTGGATTCCATGTGTGGCAGTGATTCTTCTTGTTCATCTTTTAATTTTTTTAATACTTGATTTACAATGTTCTGTCAATTTCTGCTGTATAGCAAAGTGACACAATTATACCTATATATACATTCTTTACCTTACATTATCTTCCATCATGTTCCATCACAAGTAATTAAATATACTTCCTTGTGTTATAGAGCAGGATCCCATTGCTTTTCCACTCCAAATGCAGTAGTTGGCATCTACCAACCCCAAACTCCCAGTCCATCCCACTCCCTCCCCCTGGCCCTTGGCAACAAGTCTGTTCTCCATGTCCATGAGTTTCTTTCTTTTCTGTAGATAGGTTCATTTGCACCCTGTGTTAGATTCCAGATATAAGTGATATCACATGGTATTTGTATTCCTCTTTCTGACTTCACTCAGTACGACAGTCTCTAGTTCTATCAACATTGCTACAAATGGCATTATTTTGTTCTTATTTATAGCTGAGTAGTATTTCTTTGTGTATATGCACCAGATCTTCTTAATCCATTCATCTGTTGATGGACATTGAGGTTGTTTCCATGTCTTGGCTACTATGAATAGTGCTTCAGGGGTCATAGGGGTGCATGTACCTTTTTGAATGAAAGTTTTGTCTGGATATATGCCCAGGAGTGGGCTTGCTCTATCATATGGAAGTTCTATATTTAGCTTTCTGAGGTACCTCCATGCTGTTTTCCATGGTGGTTGTACCAATTTACATTCGCAGTGGTGTAGGAGGGTTCCCTTTTCTCTGCAGCTTCTCCAGCATTTGTTATTTGTAGACTTATTAATGACAGCATTTCTGACCAGTGTAAGGTGGTACCTCATTGTAGATTTGATTTGCATTTCTCTAATAATTAGTGATGTTGAGCATATTTTCAAATGCCTGATGGACATCCCTATGTCTCCTTTGGAGAAATGTCTATTTAGTTCTTCTGCCCTATTTTAAAATGGGTTGTTTTTTCTTTCTTTCTTTCTTTTTTTTTTCTGATAAGTTGTATGAGTTATTTGTATATTTTGGAGATTAAACCCTTGTCCATTGCATCATTTGCAACTATTTTCTCCCATTCCATAGGTTGTCTTTTTTTCTTTTTTTATGGTTTGCTTTGCTGTACAAAAGCTTGCAAGTTTGATTAGGTCCCATTGGTTTATTTTTGTTTTTATTTCTGTTGCTTTGGGAGACTGACCTAAGAAAAGATTTGTATGGTTGATGTCAGAGAATGTTTTGTCTATGTTCCCTTCTAGGAGTTTTATGGTGTCTTGTATTATGTTTCAGTTTTTAAGCCACTTGAGTTTATTTTTATGCATGGTGTGAGGGTGTGTTCTAGTTTCACTGATTTATGTGCAGCTATCTAGTTTTCCAAGCACCACTTGTTAAAGAGGTACTGTATTTTTCCCATTTTATATTCTTTCCTTCTTTTTCCAAGATTAACTGCCCATGGGTGTCTGGGTTTATTTCTGGGTTCTCTATTCTGTTCTATTGGTCTGTATTCTGATTTGGTACCAGTACCACATTGTCTTGATGACTGTGGCTTTGTAATATTGCCTGAAGTCTGGGAGAGTTATGCTTCCTGCTTGGTTTTTGTTCCTCAGGATTGCTTTGGCAATTCTGGGTCTTTTATGGTTCTATATAAATTTCTTGATTGTTTGTTCTAATTTTGTGAAAAATGTCATGGGTAATTTGATAGGGATTGCATTAAATCTGTAGATTGCTTTGGGTAGCATGGCCGTTTTAACAATTTTAATTCCTCCAATCCAGGAGCATGGAATACCTTTCCATTTCTTTGAGTCCTCTTTAATTTCCTTGATGAATGTTTTATAATTCTCAGCGTACAGGTCTTTCACATCCTTAGTCAGGTTTATTCCTAGTATTTAATTTTTGGGGGTATGATTTTAAAAGGTATTGTACTTTGATATACTTTTCTAATATTTCTTTGTTAGTATATAGGAATGCAACTGATTTCTGAATGTTAATCTTGTATGCTGCTACTTTGCTGAATTCATTTGTGATCCATTTCAGTAGTTTTGTGTGGAGTCCATAGGGTTTTCTTTACACAGCATCATGTCATCTGCATAGAGTGAGAATTTTACATCTTTTGTTAGAATTTGGATACCTTTTATTTCTTTTGTTTGTCTTGTTGCTGTGGCTAGGATTTACAATACTATGTTGAGTAAAAGTGGTGAGAGCGGGCCTCCTTGTTTTATTCCATATTTTAGTGGGAAGGCTTTCAGCTTCTCTCCATTGACTATTACACTGGCTGTGGGTTTGTTATAAATGGCTTTTATTATATTAAGATATGTTCCCTCTATACCCACTTTGGTAAGAGCTTTTATCATCAATGGATGTTGGATTTTGTCAAGTGATTTTTCTGTATCTATTGAGATGATAATGTGGTTTTTGACCTTTCTTTTGTTAATGTGGCATATGATGTTGATTGATCTGCGTATATTGAACCATCCTTGTGAACTTGAGATGAATTCCACTTGGTTGTGGTGTATGATCTTTTTTATATGTTGTTGGATTTGATTGGCTAAAATTTTGTTGAGAATTTTTGCATCTATATTCATCAATGATATTGGCCTGTGATTTTCTTTTTTTGTAGAGTTTTTGGTTTTGATATTAGGGTGATGGTGGTGGCTTCATAGAATATCTTTGGGATTATTTCTTCTTCAATATTTTGAAAAATTTTAAGGAGGATGAGTACAAGTTCTCCTTTGTGTGTTTGGTAGAATTTGCCTGTGAAGCCATCTGGTCCTGGTCTTTTGTTTGTAGGGAGTGCTTTTATTACATATTCAATTTAATTTCTAGTGATTGGTCTGTTCATTGAACTGTTTTTTTCTTGATTCAGTTTTGGCAGGCTGTATGTCTCTAGAAAGTTGTCCATTTCTTCTACGTTGTCATATTTGTTGGCATATAATTGTTCATAGTATTCTCTTATGGTTCTTTGTATTTCTGCAGTATCTGTTGAGATTTCTTCTCTTTCATTTCTTATTTTTTTTATTTGAGTTCTTTGTCTCCTCTTCTGGGAGAGTCTGGCTAGAGGTTTGTCAATTTGGTTTACCCTTTTACAGAACCAGCTCTTGGTTTTATTGATTTTTTTTCTATTTTTTTTGAATCTCTGTGCTATTGATTTCCTCTCTTGCCTTTATGATTTCCTTCCTTCTGCTGAACTTAGGCTTTGTTTGTTCTTTTAATTCTTTTAGTTGGTAGGTTAAGTTGTTGATTTGAGGATTTTCTTCTTTTCTAAGGAAGGCCTTATTGCTATGAACTTCCCTCTGAGCACTGCTTTTGTGACATACCGTAGATTTTGATTGCTTGTGTCTTCATTATCATTTGTCTCAAGGAATTTTTTTAAATTCCCTTTTATTTCCTTGTTGACCCATTGGTTTTTTAGTAGCATGTTGTTTAGTCTCCATGTAGTCAGTTTTTTCTCATTTCTTTTCCTGTGGTTGATTTCTAGTTCCATGCCATTGTGGTCAAAGAAGATACTTGAAATAATATCTATGCTCTTAAATCTGTTGAGGCTAGTTTTCTGCCCCATTTTGTGGTCAATCCTTGAGAATATTCCATGTGCACTTGAAAAGAATGTATATTCTGATTTTTTTTGGGTGTAATGTCCTGAAAATGTCAATTAGGTCTAACTTTTCTATTGTGTCATTTCAGATCTCTGTTGCCTTATTGGTTTTCTGTCTAGAAGATCTGTCCATTGACATGATTGGGGTGTTAAAGTCTCCTTCTATTATTGTAGTGCCATCAATTTCTCCTTTTATGTCTCTTAGTATTTGTTGTATATATTTAGGTGCTCCTATATTAGGGGCTTGTATACTGACAAGTGTAAAATCCTCTTCTTGAATGGATCCTTTTATCATTAACTAGTGTCCTTCTTTGTCTTTCTTCATGGTCTTTGTTTTAAAGTCTATTTTGTCTGATATGAGTATTGTAACTCCTGTCTCTTCCATTCTCATGAAATATCTTTTTCCATCCCCTCACTTTCAATTTATATGTGTCCTTTACCTTAAGGTGAGTCTATTGTAGGCAGCATATTGTAGGCTTTTTTCTTTTTTTAAATCCAGTCTGCCACTCTGTCTTTTGATTGGAGCATTCAGTCCATTGACATTTAAGGTAATTATTGATGAACATGTATTTGTTGCCATTTTAAACCATGTTTTCCAATTGATTCTATGTTTCTCCTTTCTTCCTTTCTTTTTTTGGTTGGTTGATTTCCTTTTGTTTTATGCTTATGTACTTTCTTTTTAGTTTTTGTGAATGTATGATTTGGATTTGATTTGCAGTTGCCCTGTTCTTCAAGTATGATAACCCTTTCCTATATCTGCTTGCTTTAGCCTGATAGTCATACAGGCTCAAACAAATCCGCCCCTCCCCCCAAAAAAGTCTATATTTTCCTACTTTCCTTCCCCACATTTTATGATTTTGAAGTCCTTTTTTTTTTAACATCCTCTTGTTTGTCCATTTGCTCTTCCTTATGTTTATCATCATTTTTACAATAAGTTTTTTTTTTCCTTTTATATTTGTATACTGGCTTATGTAAGTGATTGCTTTCCAATTGTGATTTCCTCCATCCAATATCTTCTTAACTTCTTTTTTATTTAGAGGGGCCCTTTCAGTATTTCTTTTACAGTGAGTTGAGTATTGCTATAATCTTTTAGTTTTTGTTTGTTGGAGACATTCTTTATTTCTCCTTCTATTTTAAATAATATTCTTGTTGGGTAGAGTATTCTAGGCTGACCGTTTGTCCCTTTTAGAACGTTGAATATATTTTGCCACTCCCTTCTGGCCTGTAATATTTCTGTCGAGAAATCAGCTCATAGCCTTATGGGGGTTCCCTTTTAATTAACTCTTTGTTTTTCTCTTGCTGCCTTTAGAATCCTCTCTTTGTCTCTAACTTTTGCCATTTTTATTATAATATGTCTTCATTTGGATCTGTTTGGGTTCAACTTGTTTGGGGCCCTCTGTGCTTCCTGTATCTTGATATCTGTTTCCTTTAGATTTTGGAAGTTTTCAGCCATAATTTCTTCAAATATGTTTTCCATCCCCCTTTCTTTTCCTTCTCCTTCTGGAATCCCTCTTATGCATAGTTTGGCCTGCTTTATATTATCCCATAGATCTCTTATATTGCTTTAATATTTTTGCATTTGGTTTTCTGTCTGCTGTCCTGATTGAGTGATTTCCATTATTCTCTTTTTTTTTTGTCTTTTTGCCATTTCTTGGGCCACTCCCGTGGCATATGGAGGTTCCCAGGCTAGGGGTCTAATCAGAGCTGTAGCCACCGGCCTACGCCAGAGCCACAGCAACGCAGGATCCGAGCCGCGTCTGCAACCTACACCACAGCTCATGGCAACGCCGGATTGTTAACCCACTGAGCAAGGGCAGGGATCGAACCCGCAACCTCATGGTTCCTAGTCGGATTCATTAACCACTGCGCCATGACGGGAACTCCGATTTCCATTATTCTACCTTCCAAGTCTCTTATTCATTCCTCTGCATTTTTCATTCTGCTCTTCATTGCCTTAACTCAGCTTGCATCTCTGCAAATGAATTTTATAATTTTTATTTGCTCCACTTTATATTTTCCTAGTTCCTTTCTAAAGTAATCTGCATTATTGTTTACATCCACTCTAAATTCCTTCATATTTGTTCTAAATTCCTTCAGTATTTTCACCATCTCTTTTTTGAACTTATTTTCTGTCAGACCGCAGAGGTCTGTTTCATTGTTTGCTCCTTCAGAGGAATTCTCCTTATCTTTTAGCTGGGAATGGTTCCCAAGCTTCTTCATTTTTCTTATATTTTCCTTTTTCTTTGAGTTTAGGAGAAATAACTGCTATAGTGCTGAAGCACTACTTATATTCAAGAGTGCCCTGGGTATTTTGTGAGGGCCTCTCTTATCTCCTCGATAGGGTGTTGTGTGTGCTTCCAGTGAGATGGAGACGATGCCAGGGCTAGTAGCCAGTGTTTGGTTTCTGAGCCCTTGACAGTGACAAGGACCCATGGGAAGGTGGTGCAGGCTGTTCCTAGTTGCTGGGCTCTGGGAAGTGGCAGTGACCCTCAGGCAGTTGTGGGTGGCACCCAGAGCATTTGGCAGTGGCAGTGGCAGTGGCAGGGTGTGTGTGTTCCCAGGGGAGTGAGAGCAACAATGGGTGGTGCTAGGTTGCAATACCCTCCTCTATGCCAACATCTGAGATGACTGGAGCTGCAAATGGTGACTGTTCACAGACCCCTAGTGGTCGTGGGCCATGCCTGCCTCTGGATTCTGTGTTGACTGGGATAGTTTGTCCCCATTGCCTATAAACCATGCAACTCTCACCCCATCATGCTTAGCCCATGCAGGAGGTGCTGATGCTCATAGCCCACACAAGTGGGGGCTGTCACCCATAGCCTGTGCAAGAGGTGCCTCACTGCCCATAGCCCTACCCTCCAAAAATCTGCGTGTGAGCAGAGAAAGCTATTCCTATGGTGGTCTACTCCTCCTCCTCTTGCCCTCTCCAACAGTGGTGTCTTGCTTCTCCTGCAGGCTCAGACCTCCTCCCAGGTTCCCTTGGCACACCACTCTCTACCTCTCTCAGGCTGTCTACACACCACCACCAACCCTAGTCCTTTCCCCAGAACTGACCTCCAGAGCTTGAATCTTGGCACCCAGGCCCCCTCTGAGCATCTTAATCTGTGGTGTCTGGGGGAGGTGGTACAGATGGTCTGTGTGGCTCTCTTTGTGCTTTGCCCTCAATCCAGTTGCTATGCTTTTCTCTGAGGCTTTGGGGACCCTCTATCTCTGGTGGCTAATATGTGGCTTTCCAGGGTGTGAGTTCCTTTCCTCTTTCACAACTCCCTTAGGAGTGCTAGTCCCATCCCAATTCATTTTTCTCTGTTTTCTTTTGTTCCACCCACTTATGTGGATGGTTTCTTACTTTTTTGGGGGGGGGGTTTAAGATCTTCTGCCAGTGTTCAGTAGATATTCTGTGTGAATTGTTCTACATATAGATGGTTTTTTTTTGGATGTGTTTGTAGGATAAGTTGAGCACCACATCTTACTCCTCTACCCTCTTGATCCCCTTCTTTTTCTTTCTCCTCCTCCTTCCCTTCTCCTTCTCCGTCTTTTGATGTGGGTACATATTTGCAAGTTGGGGATGGCTTCAAAAATTATTTTTTTAACCTTTCAGTAAGGCCAGAATAGGACCTCTATTAACAGCTTGGGCTTTGGAGTGATATGGACATGAGTTCTAATATGGGACCCACCACATAGTAACTGTGTATGGCTTTTGACAAGTTATTTAATGTTTCAGTTTTCTGATCAATAAAATGGCAATGATGTTATCATGCTCATGGTGTTATTATAAGAATTAAATGGATGTGAAGTAAAAATCACACTGTAATTTTTATTCATAGTAGCATAAATATTAAGTAGAGGGCTTTTAAAATTGCAACTACTTACTTATAGAAAGATCATCTTTATAAAAGCATTTGTGAGATAATATTTTTTATTGCCCAAATAAAATATGAACTCATATCTCAAATTCTCTAAACCTTAAAGTGAAAAGTTTAAGCCCCCAAATTTACCCCTTTGTTTGGAAAGATATCAGAGATAACCAATAGAAATATCTTCTATGTGTTGTTCTCCGGGCTATTTGCTCAAATGCCTAATACATTCAAAATATATAGACAGTTTCCAATTCTTTTTACCTAATGTGTGAATAGAATCTTGGCTTTAGGGTCTTTCAGTAAGTTCTGGTTCATATTTTATTTGCCATCTGGATTAATGTGAAAAGTTTACATATTCAATCCTATGTTTACATAGAGCTGGGTTTGTTTACATATGCCTCTAAGCTACAATTATTCCTAAATTAACCAAATCTTTATTAAACACATTGTGAATGAAGAATGGATTTATCTTTTGAGTTACAGAATATGAAAAATGATACTATTCCTGAGTTGGTATAGTCTTAACTTTACCATTTGTAGGTAGATGATTATTTATGTACAAATAGTTGTTTATGTTTATTACTTACATATTTATATGCTAAAGTTATTTCAGTTTCACATTTGAAAATGGTACTATTATAAATTATGATAATCAGCAAGTTCCCTCATGACTCAATGGATTAAGGATCTGGTATTGTCACTGCTGTGGCTCTAGTCACAGCTGTGGCACGGGTTCAATCTCTGGCCCAGGAACTTCTGCATATTGTAGTTGTGGCCAAAATAATTTTTAATTAAAAAATAAATTATGATAATCATAATATATATTCTTATAAATTTTTCCTGCAATTGTCTTTACTCCCAACACATGAAGAAAACAACTTTGTTGGGAGTTCCCGTTGTGGCGCAGTGGTTAACGAATCCGACTAGGAACCATGAGGTTGCGGGTTCGATCCCTGCCCTTGCTCAGTGGGTTAACAATCTGGCATTGCCGTGAGCTGTGGTGTAGGTTGCAGACGCGGTTCAGATCCTGCGTTGCTGTGGCTCTGGCGTAGGCTGGTGGCTACAGCTCCGATTTGACCCCTAGCCTGGGAACCTCCATATGCTGTGAGAGCGGCCCAAGAAAATGGCAAAAAGACAAAAAAAAAAAAACAGCTTTGTGGAGAGCATTACTTTAAGTAAGTACTTTATAGACTGTTATTTGGCAGTGGGCTGGGGTGGGACATAGGTTGTAATGGCAGTCATGCTTTCTATTTATCTTGACCTAAGGATAAATTTCCTTTAAATATATTTATTTAAAAATTTCAACTTCTTTTTGTCATATTTTCCCATATTAGCTACCAGAGTATATTTCTGTCCTCTACACCATATCCTTATCCTTAAATGCACTTAAAGGTATATGGCTAACTTTTTCTTTGTTTACAAGTCAGGAGAAGCAAAAACAAATGATAAAATGGAAGAAATGAATATGTAGTCTTTTTATTTACACTAGTCTGCTGTAGTTTTGAAAAGCAAATGTAAATTTTGCTTTCTTTACATAATTTTATGTGAGTAGTGGTATGGCAGTTGGAAAACAAACTGGACTGGTAGTCAAGAAATGTAATTTCCACTGCTGCCTCAGCTGTTGTATTTTTTAACTTGATTTTTATTTTATATTGGAGTATCATTGATTTATAATATTGTGTTAGTTTCAGGTGTACAGCAAAGTGATTCAGTTATACATATGCGTATATTCATTCTTTTTCAGATTCTTTTCCCATATAGGTTATTATGGAATATTGATTAAAGTTCCCTGTGCTATACAACAGGTCCTTGTTGATTATCTATTTTATGTAGTAGTGTGTATATGTTAATCCCAACCTCCTAATTTATCCCTCTTTACCATAGTTCGCTTTTGATAACCATTAACTTGTTTGCAAAGTCTGTGAGTCTGTTTCTGTTTGGTGAATAACTTTCTTGGGGACATCACTTGATTTCTCTGGACCTTAGTCTCTGAGGTTTGGAAATCACAAAGACTGTTCAAGTCACAGTGCTTCAAGAATCCTGGCGCTTCTGACATCAGAATAAGAGCTCCTCTGAAGTGGTACCAAGAAGTCTCAGGGACAATTGCACATAATGTCCACTGAGAGGAAAGGGGAGATTTTACACTTCTGCAGTGGTCAGTCTTGCTACAGTATCAGGTTTCTCATGGTTTTAGCCAAATCATTGCAGACAACTTATTTAACATTTCTAAACTTAAATTCTCTCATTTGTAGCATGAATGTAGTGATACTTAGTCCATAAAATATGTAAGAATTAAATGCACAAGGTCTTGGTAAACTGTGATACACTGTACAGATGTAAATTAATACAACCAATATTTTGCACCTGATATGTTTCAAGAAGATACTTGGGGTATGCAAATAAGACATGTTTCTTTACTATAAGGATTTCAAATATCTGCCAGAAAAAGTAATGCATTTTTGTTATCATATGAAAGTGCAGTAGACAGAATACTGTGATAAACAGAAGAAGGAATTAATTAATTATGTTTGGAAAACAAAAGGCTTCTAAGGGAAGGTGGTATTTGAGCTGGATATTGAAGTCTTGTATTTTTCCTGGAGAAAATGTGGTTCAAAACTTTAGAGTCAAATAACTAAGCTAAAAACAGAAACTGTGAAGATTCGTGGACTTGTATGAAAGTAAAGGAAGTGGTAAATAATCTAATGTGAGTAGAACAGAGGGTGTGTAAAGGTTTGTGCTTTGGCAAGAAATGATTGTGCAATGTAAAGGATCTTTAGTGCCTAGCTAAGGGGTGTGAATTTGGTCCCCTTGGCAATGGGAAGGGGACCCACTGAACTTTTAAAGCATCTCATTAGCTTCATAACAGCCATCTTTTTCAAGGATGAACGAAGATGTAAAGGACAGTCAGATATAGTTGCTATAGGAAGTAAGGAGTAAGTGGGAGCAGGGAAGCTTTTAGAGCAAGAGTAGAGGCAAGCGTTGATGAGTACTTGCACCTGCACTGTGTCAGCAGTTGTAGAAAAGAGGGGCTCTATTTAAAAGGCCAGTCAGTAACTGGGTGACCTTGGGTGGCTATCAATAGATATAGAAGAAAAGGAATCCAGGATGAGGTCTCCATGGCTGCACACGCAAGTGGAATGAGAAACTGGTATGGATGAGCCGGGCAAGAAACAGGATAAAGAGCACTTTTGTATTTTGTAAAGCAAATACATTTGGTTTTTAGATCCCTTTGAATTGTACATTAATTCTTGATATTTGTTATGCAGGTCTTAGCATGCTATTGCTGTTCTTCAGGAGTAGATTGGTTATGTCTGGGCTTTTGTATTCTGTAACTCTGAAATCAAGTTATCATGTCCTACTGTTTTGATTTAGACTGGAATTGCATTGAATCTATAGGTTACTTTATGGAGAATTATTTTTGATATTGAGCCTTTCAATGCATGAACAAGGTATATTCAAAGAATATGTTTGTATTTTTAGGCCTTCTTTAATATTATTTAACAAAATTTTAATGTTTTTATCTGTAAAGATTTTTTTCTGTGTGTTTTGATAGGTTTATTCTTTTTATTTGTTTGTTTTGCCTTTTAGGGGTGCAGGTATGGCATATGAAAGTTCCCAGGCTAGGGGTCGAATCAGAGCTACAGCTGCCAAGCTACAATGCAGCCACAGCAATGCTAGAACCGAGCCATGTCTGCAACCTACACCACAGCTCATGTCAATGCTGGATCCTTAACCCACTGAATGGGGCCAAGAATTGAACTCACTTCATCATGGATACTAGTCAGGTTCATTTCTACTGAACTGCAATAGGAACTCTGATAGGTATTTTCTATTTTTTGTTTTTGTTGTGTTTTTGGTTCCTGGGCCAGAGAGCAAACCTGGACTATATCAGTGACAACCATAGACCACCAGGGAACTCCTGTATTTTCTACTTTTTGATGATATTTGATGTACCATTCTATAAAATTTCTCTTTTAAGTCATTTACTGCTGTTGTATAGAAATGTATTTGATTTTTGATGCAATTACATTTTATCCAAATATTTTCCAACCTCTCATTAATTTTAATAATTTATTTGTATATTCTTCACATAGGTAATCAAATCATTGACAGTAAATATGTAGTTTTATTCCTTCATTTATGATTCCTATGCTTTTAGCTTAATATAATTTATCTTGCTTGCTGTGCTGATGGTCTTCCAGTGTTACATAGAAGTGATGATTGAGGGCTAGCTTACTCTATTCCCAGTTTTAAAGAGGATGCTTTCAGTTATTTATCAATGATGATATTTAGTGTCTTTTAAAAAGTATATACCTTTTTTTCAGAGCAAGGAATCCTGCTTTCCCTGAGATGATGTAATTAACCTCATTTCACATTTTAATGCAGTAGATTAGAATAATTGATTTAATAATATTAACCCACTTTGCTTTCTGGGATGAACCCATTTTGAGCATAATCTGTTATTCTTTTTACTTCCTTATATTCAGTTTATTGATTTTGGTTTGGAATTTTGGTTATCTTCAGTAGTTAAATTGGCCTGAAAATTTTGTTCTTTTACCATTCTTATTGGATTTTAGTGTCAAGGTATGTGAGCCTTATAAATACCTTGGGATAATTTGTGGAAGATCGGAGTGATTTGTTCCTTTAATTAATTGAAAGCCTTTCTCTTTGTTTCTCTTGGGTGTGTGGGAGTACTAAAAGTTCAGGACAAGTTTCAACTAAATTTTCTGCTTGAGCTTACTGGACTACTGTGGTCATATAAATTTATAATGCAAAGCTACTTTGGCAATGACTTTTGCTTATAAGAATTCAGAGGATATTAGCTTTTCTCCCTTCCATTTAGGTTCAAGCTTCCAGAAAATCAGTTTTTATGAAGTTATCTGGAGTGGTGTGGGTCCCAAATTTGGGAGTCCCAGATTTTTTAGGGGTTATTCTATTATACCTTCCAGCTTAGGTGGCCCTTGGACTGTGTCTTCTGTCCTCTGAGTCGTGCCTGACAACAAAATTCAGTAGCCATGTCAGCCAAGCTTGGCACACCCTCAGTTGAGAGCTGGCTTTATTTAGTCTTCTGCTTATCTGTCTGGACTGCCTCCTTCACTTGGCCATGAAAATGTTTTACTCATGCTGTCATACATTCAGGGAGTAAAAGTATTTTTTCTAGCACTTTTAGTTATGTAGGAAGCTGAGCCCCATAGTACCTAGTCTGTCATTTTGGCAGAAACAGCAGTCTTTAAAAATGACTTTAAATGTAAAAAGAACTGTAAAATCAGCAGGATGTTTCCCTCTAGATCTTAAAAATTACAATGATTAAATGGCTTTATTTAAAACTAATTTATAATTATTTATTAAATATCACCATAAGGTCTTCTATGAGAGTATACCATATGTCTAATTTGGTTAACATGATAATTTCATAATGATCAAGTCACCACCATTTATTTTAGCTGACCTTTCAGGATATTCATTCAATACCAGGGATGCACAAGAACTATGGAAGTTTCATGAATTTTGTGTGAAGACTTCATTGCAAATGTAAACATTTTTATGCTCTTCACTTGAAAGGATTCAATTCAGATTTTGTGGGAGAATAACACCCATATGTAACCCAAGCTAGCCATTGTGATTTACAAGGGAAAGACACACTGCTTGAATGAAGCAGCTACAAGTTACTTGCACTGATTTTGCATTTAGGCAAATTCGATTACTCTTTAACCTTGTAGAAAGAGATGGGATTATGCTGTTCAACTTTCCAGTGAGGCAGATTGAGAATGTGTTTCTACACCTTTTTTTTTTTTGTCTTTTTGCCTTTTCTAGGGCTGCACCTATGGCATATGGAGGTTCCCAGGCTAGGGGTTGAATCGGAGCTGTAGCCACCAGCCTACGCCAGATCCACAGCAATGCAGGATCCGACCCTCGTCTGCGACCTACACCACAACTCATGGCAACGCCGGATCCTTTACCCACTGAGCAAGGGCAGGGATCGAACCCACAACCTCATGGTTCCTAGTCGGATTCATTAATCACTACACCACAACGGGAAATCCTGTACCTTTTGATATTTAATGCATCTGTTTTACTGATTTTGAAAAAAATAAAGAAATGACCTACCATCATTTGATATCTTCAATTTTTTTGAAATTAATAAATTTTTTTCCCTTAAAATAAAAAGAATATCTTTAACCTTTTCTCACATGACTATTCAAATTTTTAATAATAATTTTTTTTGTTTGTTTGTTTTTTGTTTTTGTCTTTTGTTGTTGTTGTTGCTATTTCTTGGGCCGCTCCCGAGGCATATGGAGGTTCCCAGGCTAGGGGTTGAATCGGAGCTGTAGCCACCGGCCTACGCCAGAGCCACAGCAACGCGGGATCCGAACCGCGTCTGCAACCTACACCACAGCTCACGGCAACGCCGGATCATTAACCCACCAAGCAAGGGCAGGGACCGAACCGCAACCTCATGGTTCCTAGCAGGATTCGTTAACCACTGCGCCACAAAGGGAACTCCTAATAATACAGTTTTAACCTCAGTTAACATTTTCACTCTTTCAAAATGTCCTGCATTACCTTTTAATTACAGGACCTCAAAAGAGATCTTATTATTGAGGTCATAGAAATGTAGCTCTGAATGTACTCTTAAAGTTTATAACCCCAAACTCCTCATATGAGAGGCACTATAATATTCTGAATTCCTAACCAATCCAAGTTTTCATGCTTAACCTACTTTGGAGCAGATTATGCAAATAGGTGAAGTTGGTGGTGGTGACTTGTGTATATGGATGGAGGTGATTAGAAAGGTCACTCACTGCCATCATTCACTGATTCATTTTGGTTTCCTGACAATATGCTGTTAATGATTTCTTTGAATTAAGCATTGCTCTCTCAAAGTCTCTTTTATTTTAAAATAGGTGTGGCCCTAAAAAGATAAAAATAAATAAACAAATAAATAAATAATTTTTATATTTTATTTTAAATTATTTATTTATTTATTTATTTATTTATTTATTTATTTGTCTTTTTAGGGCTGCACCTGCAGCATATGGAGGTTCCTAGGCTAGGGGTCTAATCGGAGCTGTAGCTGCTAGCCTACACCACAGCCATAGCAATGCAGGATCCAAGCCTCGTCTGCAACCTACACCACAGCTCACTGGCAATGCCCAATCCTTAACCCACTGAGCAAGGCCAGCGATCGAACCTGAGACCTTATGGTTCCTAGTCAGATTCGTTTCTGCTGTGCCACAGTGGGAACTCCCAAGAAAATAATTTTTAAACTGTTTTTTTATGAGTGTTCACTGCTTAATGAAAATTTGATCCAAATTGAATGTTCATATTTCTTAATAAATCCAAGCTATGTGAACTTGTGCTTCTGGCAAGGTTGGAGTAACAGGAACAAGATTATCATTGTGCCTGAAGCAACTAAAAACTCTGAAAAATATGAGAAACAATAGTTCCTAAGACATTGGGCATCAGGCAACAAAGGACAGTGGTCTTTAACAGGGAATAAATGAGGTAAGCCCTATGACCATAAATCTCTTTGTTGAGGAGATGTTGCTGGGATTCCAGAATCCAAGGCAGCTATTTTATGGGGGAAAGGAACAGAGAGAATGAGCTACACAGAGAAGGAACTTTGGAGACCTACAGAGAATTCCCATATTCAGCAGTGTCCAACCCAAATACTCAGATTCCTACTTATTAGTGCATGCATGCAAGAAGACTACCCAAGGCTCCGGAAATAACTATCCAAAAGGATAAGAGGGAAAAATCCTTGAAGCTCACATAGAGCTGGTAATAGTATTTTATTCTCGCCCAGCAGAGTGGAAAAACCTCATAATTTATTGGACATAAGGTAGAATCTGAAAAGGGTTTTTCCACAGTTAATGGGAATAGCTTAGCTCTAGCCTAAACACTGCTCTGCTCCTACCTAATGAAGCTTGGAAGAAAGATAAGAAAGGATCCAAGTAATTTAATTGCTTCCAAGAACAAAACTCAAGAATATTTATAGAAATATAAAAATATTCAATAACCAAAAAGTTAAAATTCAATCAGCATTGTTTCTGGCATCAAGTCAGTGTTGCAGCATTGTTTTAAAAGGGCCCAAAAATAAAAAAAAATTTTTAAAAATGGAAACAATAAGAATGCCCAACATTAGGAAAATGGTTAACTAAAATATGTTATATCCTTATTAGATAATCAAATGAAGATATTGAAAAGAATTAGTTAAGCATATATATGTTGATTTAGAGAGCTATTTATGATTTAATAAGTGAAAAATAAAAGTAAGTTTCAAAAAAAAACACCAAAATTATATACTTTGTCTATGTATTGTATACATATGAAAAAAATAAATAGAACAAAAGATATGGAAGAATGCACATTAGGTTGTCACCTCAGGAAATGGAATTGGAGTAGAGACTACATAATTATTTTTCAAATAATTGAACTATTTTACTTATAAAATAAGCATAAATTACATTGTTACTTTTTTGACTTAAAATGTTTAATAGAAAAATTAATGACAAAGACTATACAGGTATATTAAATATTTTTATAATAAAATGATAGTATAGAAATAGTAATTTGAGTATATGTTTAGTACAGCTGTAAAAATGAGATATTCATGTGGATAAAGACTAGTAAGAACTTGAGACTTTGTTAGAGAATGCTAGATGTATGTATGTTTACTCCTCCCACCATTATGTCTGAACATTTGTGGGCAATAACAATGATAATTCTGAACATTTGTGGGCAATAATGATGTAAAGAATGTAAAACAAAGGTGGATGTAGACAAAGTGCAGATGAGAAAATGTAAAAATGAAAGTTATTAGCAGGGCAGGCTTATAAATCATTTTGTTTTTTCAATTTCCCCACGCTTTATGTAACGTTGTACTGTCCTTATAATAAATAACTCAAAACCCAACTGGGCTTGCAAAATGCCACAAAAATATGATGAGGAGCAAAATCAATCAAATAAAATTGTCAAAGAAATGATGCAGGAGTTCCCGTTATGGCGGAGTGGTTAATGAATTTGACTAGTATCCATGAGGATGGGGGTGTGATCCCTGACTTTGCTCATGGGTTAAGGATCTGGCATTGCTGTGATCTGTGGTGTAGGTTGCAGATGCAGCTTGGATCTGGCGTTGCTGTAGCTGTGATGTAGGCCAGTGGCTACAGCTCTGATTTGACCCCTAGCCTGGGAACCTCCATGTGCAGCGGCTGAGGCTCTAAAAAGACAAAAAAAAAAAAAAAGATGCAGATGGTGGAACTAGTAGACAAAGCCATTAAAAATTGTTATTATGTTATTTCATATGTTCGTGAAGCTTGAAGAAAATTTTTTAATGTATCATGTAGACATAAAGAATATTTAAAATACCTAAATCAAATTTCTAGAGATGAAATATCTAATAATCTGAAATTTAAAATATACTGAATGGTATTACAAAACAATTATACATTGTGGAAGAAAAGATTAATAAGCTTGAACACGATACATGAAACTATGCAAAATGGACCACAGAGAAAAAAGACTTTAAAGCACAATAGAGCATCAGTGAGCTGTGGGGCAACATTAAGTGACTTAGTGTGCAAGTGTTTGGACTTACTGAAGGGGAAGACATGAATGGGGTGGGGTGGGGGAGAACAAAACCTAGAAAACCATTTGAAAAAATAACAGCTGACAATTTTTAAATCTGATGTAAACAGTAAATCTGTAGATGCAATAATCTCAATAAATCCAAAGTAAAAGAAGCATGAAGAAAAATGTACTGTCACATAATATTTCCCAAATCTAGCAATAAATAGAAAATATTAAAGAAGCCAGAGAAGAGAACATATGACAGAAGAACATACAGAGGAATTACCGTTGACCATTGAACAACCTGGGAGTTAGGGGCCCTGACCCTGTGCAGGCAAACATCTGAATACTGCCACCTCTGTCTCAAAAACAAGGGAATTGATAAATGACTCACCCAAGGAGAGGAAACTGAATCATTCTGTATAGAATAAGGACTCAAACCCTAATCTTTTGATTCCACATAGAGCTCTAATCGAACACAAACTTTCCCCCATACAGTTAATTTAAAGATCTGTAAAATGAAAATATATGTTCTATGTTTACTGAAAAAATTCTGTGTATGAGTGGACAGTTCACATCTGTGTTGTTCGAGGGTCAACTTATAAAGAGCAGAGCAAAGAATGACAGCAGATTTCTCATTGTAAGCAATACAAACTGTTAGATAGTAGAGCAACATCTTTGAAATACTGAACAAAAAACAGTGTCAACTTAGAATTCTTTACCTAGTAAAAATATATGTCAGGAAATGAAGGTGACATACTTTTTCAACCCTACGGAAGCTTACCCTATAAGAAATGTTAAAAACAGTCCTTCACATACAATGAAATATTACTCAGCCATTAAAAGGAATGAAATCTTGCCATTTGCGACAAGGATAGACTTGGGGGTAT
Organism: Phacochoerus africanus; assembly: GCF_016906955.1. Taxonomy (NCBI): domain Eukaryota; kingdom Metazoa; phylum Chordata; class Mammalia; order Artiodactyla; family Suidae; genus Phacochoerus; species Phacochoerus africanus. The sequence continues at coordinate 42,948,496 of NC_062553.1, read as the reverse complement.
TATGCTAAGTGAAATATCAGGCAATGAAAGACAAATGCTGTATGATTTCATTCATTTATATGTGCGATCTAGGAAAAAAAGCAAATGAATAAACAATAAAATGGAAGGAGAGTTATAGATAAAAACAGGTGGTTGCCAGGACAGTAAAAAGAAATAAATGAGGGAGTTGAGGTACAGACTTCCAGTTGCAAAATAAATGAGTCCCAGGTATGAAATATATAATGAAAAGTATATATTCAATAATTACGTAATATCTTTTTGTGGTGACAGATTGTAACCAGACTTGTGGTGATTGATTTGAAATGTATAGCAAGATTGAATCTTTTTTTTTTGTCTTTTTGCTATTTCTTAGGCCGCTCCTGCAGCATATGGAGGTTCCCAGGCTAGGGGTCTGATTGGAGCTGTGGTCGCCAGCCTACGCCAGAGCCACAGCAACGCGGGATCCGAGCTGCGTCTGCAACCTACACCACAGCTCATGGCAACGCCGGATCATTAACCCACTGAGCAAGGCCAGGGATCGAACCCGCAACCTCATGGTTCCTAGTCGGATTCGTTAAACACTGCGCCACGACGGGAACTCCAAGATTGAATCATTTTAACATACACAACACTAACATAGTGTGGTAGGTCAGTTATATTTTAAAAACAAATAGGAGTTTCCATTGTGGCTCGGGTTAAGAACCCAACTAGTATCCATGAGGATGCAGGTTCAATCCCTGGCCTCACTCGGTGGGTTAAGGATCCTGTGCTGCCATGAACTATGGTGTAGGTCGCAGATGCAGTTCCAGTCCTGCATTGCTGTGGCTGCAGTGTAGGCCAGCAGCGGCAGCCTTGATTCAACCCCTAGCCTGGGAACTTCCATGTGCCCACAGGTGCAGCCATAAAAAATAAAATAACATAAAAAAATAGATAAAAACAATAAAAACAAACACACACTCATAGAAAGACAGATTAGATTTGTGGTTACCAGAAGCAAGGTGTAAGGGGAGGGGAAATTAGATGAAGGCAGTCAAAAAATACAGACTTCCAATTATAATGTAAATAAGCTCTAAGGATGTAGTGTACAGCAAGGTTAAGTATAATTAACACTATTGTGTATTACATATGAAGGTTGTTAAGTGAGTAAAAGGGTTAAGTTCTCATCACAAGGAAAACTATATTTTTTCTATTTCTTTAATTTTGTATCTATAAGTGATGATAGATGTTCACATTGTGATAAACACTTCATGATATCAGTCAAATTATTATGCTGTACACTTTAAACTTATACAGGGCTGCATACCAACTGTACCTCAATAAAGCTGGACGGACAAAAAAAAAAAAACCTTCAAGTAGATGACAAATGATAACAAATGTAGATCTGAATCTACTCAAAGAAATAAGGAGAATACAGAATGGTAATTACATTGTTAAACAAAGGCTTTTTTTCCCTTGCGTAAATCTCCTTTCATTGTTTAAAACTTTCCTCCTGCCCTGTATTTTATGTCTGATTTCACAAAGGACCTGGTGTATTAAATTCTCCTATTTGTTGTGACTTTTCACACTTCATTTAGCTCTTATCTTCTGGCTCATATCTACCTTGTCATCTTCTCCCTGTCATCCTTTTGACTGGCCCTCTCTACTTGCACCCCCTTCCTCCCTGGATTAAACATATATACACCTGCTTTTACAGAGGTGAGGGTTGGTTAAAATTAGCACTGAATACAACTTTGAAGGAGTCATAGAATAATTATGGTGATAAATATGAGAAATGGTTAGGACTAGGAGCTGAAATAAAGAGAGTAGCCAGATGTGTTAGAACCAATGTTATGATTCCTAATTTGTTTCCTAAAAGCATCATCAGGAATTCCTGGGGGCTCAGCAGGTTAAAGATCTGATCCAGCATTGTCATTGCAGTGGCTCAAGTTGTTGCTGTGGCTTGGGCTTGGTGTCTTCCATGTGCCACAGGCATGGCCAAATAAATAAATAAGTACAAAGCCTCATAGTTTCTTTTATGACTCATTCCTCGGTTGCTCACCAATGAGAGATTCCACAGATGTCAGTGAGGCAGGTGCCCACATTATATTCTAGGAGTGACTCTGCTTGTGTTTTTAGAATAATAATGCCACAGCTCATTTCTAAGATAGGAGCAGTTTGCTAAACAACATAGTTTAGGAATCAGAAAATTGCTGACTTGTTTTTGTAAATAAAAGTTTCATTAAAAAAAATGTCTTACTGGGAGTTTCTGTTTTGGCTCAGCAGGTTAAGAACCTGACTAGCATCCATGAGGATGTGGGTTCAATCGATGGCCTCGCTCAGTGAATTAAGGATCCAGAGTTGCTCCAAGCTGTGGTGAAGTTTGCAGATGCGGCTCAGATCTGGTGTTGCTGTGGCTGTGGTGTAGGCTGGCAGCTGCACCTCCGATTCGATTCCTAGCCCGGGAAATTCCATATGCCACAGGAGAGGCCCTAAAAAGACAAAAAGAATTTTATTGGAACACAGGCCATGCTTGTTCTTTTATGTATTGTCTACTGCTGCTTTCACGCTACAACAGCAGAATTGAGTGCCTGCACGCCTTCTTGCAGGTCTAAATTATTCACTTTCTTTAAGGAAATATTTGCTGATACCTAAAATTAATTAAAATTAATAACAGATAATGCTTCACATACTATGTGCCAGGTTATTTAAATATATTAAGTGAAAATACTAATTCTAATATACTTACAAACCATATGAAGTAGATACTGTCACAATACTTACTTAACTGGGGAAACTCAGACACAGAGTGGTTAAGAAATTTGTCCTTAGTCACAAAGCTATTAAGTAGTAAGGACAGGATTTGAACAAAGGCGGGTTGACTCCAAACTCTGGGCTTTTAACAGCTGTCTCATACTACTGCTCCAGTTGAAGAAATAAATACAGAACTTTAAAAGAAATCCAGCATATAGAATACATTCTAAATTTATGGTGGACCACAAGCCAATTTAAGAAAGAAACAGGCAATTATTTTAATTATAAGAAGAAGATACATTTAATTAGTTTTGCATTAATTACTGTAGTTTCTTCAGACCTATTCATGAAGAAGTATTGTGTGATAAGCCTTTAAAAAAATTTTTCGTTTTATCCACCCTTAGTAAAATACTTTTTTGATTTAGGTCTGTATCTCAGTGTAGTAATTGTATAGGATGGTAGACTCTGGCTTCTTTTCTCACTTTCCTCTTTTTTTTTAATTTTATCTTGTTTTTTGGTATTTTTTGTTGTTTTGGTTTGGTTTGGTTCAGTGTCATATCTGTGGAACTGTTCCACTGAGAAATCAAAATTGTTTCCAGTATTAAGTTTCATAACTTTGAGTTTTCTTTAAACCTGTTTTATATGTTCTGCATCAGAGTAGTACAGAAATCAGTAAGCATTTATTTCAGTAATTGTTTGCAACTAAAACATGTGAAACAAAACAGGCTTAAGAGATTCTGACAGCTTGCTTATTTTTCTTTAAACTATTTGAGTTTGGATTTTTTGACACAGTGATCTCAAAAAAGTTTGAGAATTGTAAACATACTCTTTGGTAACTGTTTCTCCTAATGGAAATTATGCTTGTGACCAGAGTTTAGAGTTACGCTTTTATTGAAAGATCATCACACCAGAGCTTAGTCCATTTTGGCATTCAAACCATAATGTCCTTTCCCTTTTAGGACCATAATAGATATTTCTTGCAATAAGGGAAGCATGAGTTTTGCTCATCCTGAGGTATTAAAGCAATCCCTATTCATCGCATCAAACTGCCACATCAGCTGCAAAAACTTGTCCATTTCCTTTTACTAGGTAGGTACCTGCAGAATATGTGAAGAATTAGAGTATCTTATGAGAGTTTCATGTCCTGCAAAGAGATCATAGTCTGGTTGAGAGTAATAGAAAAATATACAGATGATTGTAATAAAAATGCCCAAGAAAGGTCAGCCTTGCATAAGACATAAACAGAATTAAAATATTGAAACACTTATTCAGGACAGTAATACAAATTGATATGTAATGTAATAAATCTCTGCAATAAACAGGGCTATAGGACTTGAAAAGGAAGAGATACTCTTTTACTAATTTACCTTTGAAGTGCTTTACAAAGAAGTGGAACCGGGTTTTAAGTAGATAGGAAGTGTTAGTTATAAGACAACTAAATATTTCTATGGCACTTAATTTTTACAATGCTTTTCTATATCCAATCTGATTTTGAAGCAATCCAATAGAATAAGTAGTATTGTTATTCTGATTTTTAGAGTAATTTGAAACTAAGAGGGGTTCAATGGCTTGTGTACCACACAAGTGTTAAAATGATGCAGAGGCTGTTCATACCCAGGTCTTCCAACTCAACCCTCTAAGTTCTGTATTATACCACCCCTTGAAGAGAAGAGTGGAAAGCACAAAGCTGGAATCAATTTGCCTGGGATTCAGGTAAAGGAGGTTGGAAATTAGGCTGGGAGGCAGAGAGGGTCTAGATTCAGAAGCTTCTTAAATGCCTAAGAATAGATTTGAGGTAGGAGCAGGGAAAGTGAAGATGAGTGGATCATTGCAATAATCCAGGCCAGACATATTGTAGCGCAGAACAGGGTATTAGCGCTGAGGTTGGAGGGAAGTATTTAGATTCTGTATATATTTTGAAGACAGATCCAATTGTATATGCTGATGAACAGAATGTGGGGTTTTGAGACGAAGAAAGAGAGTCAAAATGATTCCAAAGTTTAAAACTTGAGTAACTGGAAGAGTGCAATTATGGGGAACACTGGAAGATGAGGTCAGAGTTGAGTTTTAGATGTGTGGATGTGTGGAGTAGGGATGCCAATTATACTTCCAGGTGCTGGTGTCAAATAGACAGTTACACATGTGAGTCTGGAGTTCAGTGGAAAGTCTAGGCTGGAGATAGCAACTCAGAAGCCATCAGAATGTACTTGGTACTTATAGTGGTGAGACTGGGTGACACCACTAGGGGAATGATTGTAGATAAAGAAGAGAAGAGGTCTGATAACTTAGTTCTGGGGTGCTCCAGGATTCTGAGTTCTTGGATGAAGGAGGAAGCCATAAGGAGCTTGAGAGTAATACAGATGCTTTAGAATAAGCAAAAACGAGAGAGGCTGCTGGGTGTGGAAAGAGCTGTAAGGACATGTTGAACTATAACTTAAAAGCTTTTTTTTTTTTTTTTTCTAGACCATACTATAGGCGTAATGATATATTAGGCAGTGAATACTTCAAGAAAAGTCCATCCTGGAACTCCTGCTGTGGTACAGTGGGTTAAGAATCCAACCATAGAAGCTTGGATTGCTGTGGAGGTGCAGATTTGATCCCTGGCCTGGTGCAGTGGGTTAAAGGATTTGGCCTTGCCATAGCTGTGATAGAGGTTGCAGCTGAGGCTCAAATTCAATCCCTGGCCCAGGAACTTACTTATGCCATGGGTTCAGCCACAAAAAAAAAAAAAAAAAAGTCCATCCTTAAATGTTGTATTGATAAACATTTTTATTATTAGATGACGCAATGTTTTTCTAAGTTGTCACAATAACAGAGAAAGAAGTAATAGGAATAGTAACTTCCTATTCTTTGTTTTTAACATGAGAAAATTGGTATCAGAGAAGATGAATTGCTTATGGTTTGACAGTTAATGATAGCACAATTTTTTTGTTATTAAAGTCAAGTCAATTTTCAACAACTGTTATAGCCCCTGCTGCCAAAGATCTTGCTGATTTTCTAGAGTGATGGGTTTTACGAGCAGGAACCAATTAGAGACCAGAGCAAAGTAGAGAAAAGTGATTGATGTTAAGGGACATAACAGAAGAACATTTAGAGCACAGTGTCATGATCTGCAAGGACACAGGACTCCTTGGTGTGGTGAAAAAGCACTAGATTGAGAATTGGGAAATTTGGAGGCCAGACCTGGCTGTTTAACTTTCTGAAAGCCTTAAAACCAATCTCTCAGGATTCTATGTATTGCTGAGAGCTTGGGTTTCATGTACAAAAGGATTTGTAGGCCCATTAAAAAGGTATGGGAGGGAGTTTCCACTGTGGCTCAGCAGGTTAAGAATCCACATAGTGTCTACAAGGATGAGGATTTGATCCCTGGCCTCATACACTGGGTCAAGGATCCAGCATTGCTGCAAGCTCTGGCATAGGCCTGCAGCTGCAGGTCTGATTGGACCCCTAACCCGGGAACTTACATATGCTGCAGGTGTGGCTGTTAAAAAAAAAAAGGTGGGGGCAGTTCCCATTGCAGTGCAGTGGTAATGAACCTGACTAGTATCCATGAGGACATGGGTTCGATCCCTGGCCTCACTCAGTGGGTTAAGGATCCAGCATTGTGGTGAGCTGTGGCATAGGCTGGAAGCTACAGCTCGGATTAGATCTCTAGCCTTGGAACTTCCATATGTTGTGGGTGTGGGCCTGAAAAAACAAATAAAAAAGAAGGAAGTGGGGGAGGACATACACATGAAGAAGTTTCTTCTGAGGAGAAGACTGGGCTCAGAAGATCAACAGAAGGAGACTTACTTTCTTCTTTAGTGTGTTTGATTTGTTTTCAATGAACTTGTATGACTGTCTTAAGTTTTGTTTGTTTGTTTTGTTTTTTTGTCTTTTTAAGGCTGCACCCATGGCATATAGAAGTTCCCAGGCTAGGAGTGAACTAGAACTGTAGCTGCTGTCCTACACTACCACAGCCACAGAAACACCAGATCTGAGCCACGTCTGCAACCTACACCATAGCTCATGGCAATGCTGGAATCTTAAGCCACTGAGCAAGGCCAGGGATCAAATCCACATCCTCTTGAATACTAGTTGGGTTTGTTACCACTGAGCCACAATGGGAACTCCATGACTGTCTTAAGATTTATCAAAAATAAAAATGAGGAAAACTATAAAACAAAATTCAATTAAGCAATCTCTAGACATCAGTAGAAAGATGGAGTTGTACCCACTTGATATCTGTAAAATGAGGGAGTTTGACTGGAGTCCTGAAAACCAGTTCCAACTCTAGCAACCAGTGATCCTAGAGAGAGCCATGGATTTTAAGATGTGGGGTCCTTTCCTCACTACTATATAAAGGGAATTTTTGACCTAATATACTCATGTAAATCAGGTAACCAGAATACCTTGGTTCGCTGAAATGCTGAACTTATAAATCAGTACTAAGTAATTTAGTTAAAATAATACATTATTCTGCATAACCATAATAATCACTTGAAATTGTTACTGTTATTATCATCTGTCATCTAATTTTACATATGAGGACATTGGGGCTTATCAAGACTAACTGACATGCCCATGATCACACAGCAAGCAGCTAAGTAATAAAATCCGAGTTTTACACCTGAATCATAACCACAAAACACATCTGCTGTCATTTTTTTTTTTGGGGGGGGGGAGTTGTACACCTTCCTTGATGTGGGGAAGTAATGATTTATTTTAGCTAGCAGAGTAAAAAGAAAACCAAGAGTTAGCTTGATTTTTCACAAATGCCTCATCTCTGAACCCCTTATCTTTCTTTTCAAGTTATTTTTTGAAGTTAACTCAGTTAACTGCTTACATCTCCTTCTTGTGTCTCACATTTTATAACCCAATACTCATTCCTTTTTTTTTTTTTTTTTTTTTGAGTCCCACCTGCGGCATATGGAAGTTCCCAGGCTGGGGGTCGAATCAGAGCTGCAGCCGAGGACTCCACCATAGCCTTGTCAACGCCAGATCCTTAGCTCACTGAGTGAGGCCAAGGATCGAACCCACATCCTCACAGACACTATGTTGGTTCTTAACCTGGTGAGCCACAATGGGAACTCCCTCTACTCTTGTTCTTCAATCATAAATGGCATTATCCAAATTTTAATGTTTCTGAAACACAAATGCCTTAAAAATGTATGGGTCTGTTTAATGTGACAGTATTTCTTTTTTCTACAGAAAAATTAAAGTCAAAGATTTTCTTAAAAACAATACTGTCTCTGAATCCAAAATATGAGACAACAGACTTTATGTTGGCAGCACTGCCACTTCCTCCAACAGCTCAAGGCCTACATATCCAGCCGATTATCTTCCTGCTCCTAACTCACTGTCCTGCTTAGATATCCGGCTAGAGTCTCTGACTTCATTTCTCTCTGAAATGTCAGACATAGAGCCCTTCAATGTCTGACCCACTTCTCTGCTGTTTCCTAATTCTCATTCCAGAAATTGGTTTGGTTTGTCTACTGTTCTGGTTTCCTGCTCAATTTCTGCAATCCATGTGAACAGCTCTCAAACCTGTCAGAGTGTCAGAATCACCCAAAAAGGTGTTTAAAATACAGGTTCCAAAGTACAGATCAGAAGGGCAAAATCAGTTGCTTGAATTGGGAGCTGGAAATAGATACTGAAAAGAACTGTGGAGTTCCCGTCGTGGCTCAGTGGTTAATGAATCTGACTAGGAAGCATGAGGTTGCGGGTTCGATCCCTGCCCTTGCTCAGTGGGTTAAGGATCCGGCGTTGCCATGAGCTGTGGTGTAGGTTGCAGATGCGGCTCGGATCAAGTGTTGCTGTGGCTCTGGCGTAGACCGGAGGCTACAGCTCTGATTAGACCCCTAGCCTGGGAACCTCCATATGCCGCAGGAGCAGCCCAAGAAAATGGCAAAAAGACAAAAAAAAAAAAAAAGAAAGAAAAAGAAAAAAGAAAAGAACTGTATCCATGCATAGCCAGACTGGGAATTCTTGCCCATGTGTCATCTTTACCTGAAGCAGGTGCCCATGCCAAATTTCGACTGGTTCAATGGTTGGGTTATTCACCAATTATGGAAGTTAAAGAGTTGATTATCATTCTGTCATGGCACCTTGACTAGAAACTTTATTATTGAGAATTATAATAAGAAGGTATTCTATCTCCATAAAAATATTGTATAAGCACATTATAGTAAATTATTTTTAGAATCATATTCTCTGTGGAGCGGTCCATTTTACCATAAAACAAACAAAAAACCCTTCTGGGTTAAATCTTTTTTCTCTTTTACCTTCTTTAATGAAATGTAAAACATTTTATGAATTGGAGTTTACATGCAAAAAATTTTTTTTGTCTTTTGTCTTTTTAGGGCTGCACCTGCAGCATATGGATGTTCTCAGGCTAGGGGTCCAATCAGAGTTGTAGCTGCAGGCCTACACTACAGCCATAGCAATGCCAAATCAGACCCGTGTTTGTGACCTACATCACAGCTCACAGCAATGCCAAATCCTTAACCCACTAAGCAAGGCCAGAGATCAAACCCACAACCTCATGGTTCCTAGTCGGATTCATTTCCGTTGCACCACGATGGGAACTCTAAATTAAAAAAAAAAAAAAAATCATCGTTATACCATATGAGCTGTGAGGTGTTTGTTCCAAACAGTTTTCAAAATAAGAGATTTAGGCCAATTTTCCAATGGATACTTTTGTTTCTTGAAAAGCATGTCCAGATCACTGATTTTTAAAATTCCTTTTAGTACAAGTTTTTTATGATTAAAATATTCAATGAAAATAAAGCTATTTATGTTAATTTACTTAGTGAGTATTTAACATATATCTCCTAAATGCAACAATCTTATTAGGTACTAGAGACAAACATAGTTTATGTCTTCACATTGCTGGCTATTGTCTATTTTTGCATGAAAATAGCCATTAAGAGCCCAGTGTTCTTGTTAGGCATCTCATGTTACTTTTCTCTCTGATACAGCACATGAAGATTACTTTTTGAGCTATGGTTTAATTATAAAGAACTACTTAAAGCAAATAAAATGATATATAATTTATTCACCTGAGAAATTCCTGCTTAGGTATGGAAGTCTAGTCAAAAATACACTTTAATACTGTGTTTCCAAACAGAATTCCATGTTATTGAGCCTCCCCTCCTGTATTTTACCTTTAATTTGCAGTTTTGCAAAATAACAGCTGTCTCATAGTAGCCATTTAAACTGAGGTACTATGTAAAATGCTTATATTTCAAGTTTCTAATTATTTATAGCTGTTATGGGAAGTTCCACTGCTATAAGAAGTCTATGAGTCAATCTCCATAATCCTCTCCTCTTCACCTTTTTTTAGTTGCTTTTAGCACCAACAAGAAATGAAGTTTAAACTCTTCTTAGGAATGTTAATTTTTTTTTATATTCATTATTTTCATTTGATAGTATTCTGTGTTTGGCTTTCATTTGTTTAGCGTGTGTAAAATGCTTTAAAGTTTATTTTTCCATTACTACCACAGAGAACAACAGGCTTTCGTAAAAATGTTGTATTTATGCAGATTTGGAGAACTCTTATTTATGTTTTCCCCTGAGATTTTCTTTTCTAAATAAACACGTATAATTTTTTGATTCTATAAAATGCAATTTGTACTGCTTTTCAAACTCACAGGGTACTCTGACTTCAGGAGAATTTTTGCAGGTTTGATGTTCAAGCCAGTTCAGTGTTACATGAGAAGAGACTCTATGACCCTAGGTTGAAACAGAGGGAGGGACACATGGGCATGACAGCCAGGACAATGACAATGCCCTTGTGAAGAGCTTTGTGACCAGTCTGAGAGTCCTGTAGGCTACTGCAGGCTGAGGGGTTAGCCTGCTGCAATTTTACAGATGCTGGCAGAAGTTTTTGTTTCAGAGACGAACAACCCCTAACACAGCAAACAGTATGAACTTTTTGTTTGTAGGAGTCCTTTTCACACCCCAGGCCCCTTGGGGTGCCAGAATTGTGTCACAATCAGGGAACCCACGCTTAGGGACCTCAAAGGGGCTGCAGCCAAGCCTGTCCAAACCCAGTCCTGGAAAGAGAAGTTATACGACTCAGCAAACAAATTTGCCCTCTGACCTGTCTGCCCAGGTTGTTTTCTATAACAATTCCTTGAAAAGATAGTCTAGAATGAAGGACATCTCTATTTATCACAGGATGTACTCACAAGAGAAATTACCTTTCAATAGTCCTGAGCAACAAATATGTTCTTGTTTTAAACTATTCCTATCAGAATATTTACCCATTCTATTAATTCCAGTGACTTGAGTTTACCTTGGAATATATCTTTTTATATCACTTGAATCACAGGCAATATTGATAGTTAAAATTTGGACATATCTAACAGAAAATGATACAAAAGAACTCCCAAGCAGAAATAGACTCAAAGAATTTGAAACCAAATTTATGTTTACCAAAGGGGAAATGTGGAGTGGGAGGGATAAATTAAGGGGTTGGGATTGACATACATGCACTACCATGTACAAAATAAATAGATAACAAGGACCTACTCTATAGCACAGGGCAGTGTACTCAATATTGTGTAATAAACTAAATGGGGAAATAATCTATAAAAGAATGGATATGTGTATATACACTGATTTACTTTGCTGTACACCTGAAACTAACACAACTCTTTAAGTGAACTATACTCCAATAAAATTTATTTTTTTAAAAATCTGGCTAGAACATAATACCTGGAAGTATAGAAGAGGGAAGAGTAGCTCATCGTAGACCAGCCCCCTTTCATGCAATGAACTCTGTGCAAAAGGGGTCTAAGAAACATGTTAAATAACAACACCCCAAACTGGAACTGCCTTTTTTTTTTCTTCACAGCATGTGAAAGTTCCCGGGCTAGGGGTTGAATCAGAGCTGCAGCTGCAGGCCTAAGCTGCAGTTACAGCAACGCTGGATTTGAACCACATCTGTGACCTACACCATAGCTCGTGGCAATGCCAGATCCTTAACCCACTGAGCAAGGCTAGGTATTGAATCTGCATCCTCATAGAAACTATATTGTGTTCTTAACCTGCTGAGCCATGGAAACTCCTGGAAGTGCCTTTTAAAGAAAACGGTCTGAGAAGCCAAAGGGTAATAAGAAAACATGTCAGAGAAATAAGGACCAGCTCTTCAGACAGGACTATTTCTATAGCTGGAGTCAAAGCATGTAATGAGGTTTGAGTGTTTGGTTTGGTTTGGTTTTTTTTTTTTTTTTTTTTTTTTGCCTTTTCTAGGGCCGCTCCCACAGCATATGGAGGTTCCCAGGCTAGGGGTCTTATTGGAGCTGTCGCTGCTAGTCTGTGCCACAGCCACAGCAACGTGGGATCCAAGCCACATCTGCAACCTACACCACAGCTCACAGCAACGCCGGATCCTCAACCCACTGAGCAAGGCCAGGGATTGAACCGGCAACCTCATGGTTCCTAGTTGGATTCACTAACCACTGCGCCACAATGGGAACTCCAGGATTGGGTTTTTAAGATTATGGCATACTGTGATGAACTACAAGCTCTCTCTTTTTGCTGGGTGTTTAACTGCCTGCAGGCTAATGACTCTTTTAAAATGAATTTTGTGTTAACTAGTCATATGACTGAGGTTATTAATCCTGAGTGTTTTGTTCTCCCTTCTCAAATCAACAGTACCAACTAGAAAGCTGAGGCTCAGGAAGTCTGGGTAACCTGCTTAAAGTTACACAAGAGGGAGGAGCATGCCTTACTGGAGGTCATTTGTCTGAATAAAAGGGGCAAATTATGTTCATGTCGAAAATGAGAGAGACAGCAGAAATTTAATCCTGCATGTATAGAAAATTCCACTTGTTGTTGGAACTACCTACCTAAATTAGTACTGTATTTGAGAACTTTCCAGAATGTTGAAGGTGCATTTCAGCTAATGACTAGAGCTCAGCCCTAGGGTGGAAAAATATGAATTGCCATTCCGAATCACTTTTTTTACATTAGATGAAAATGTTTTATTTATTTTTATTTTTTTATTACTCAATGAATTTATTACATTTATAGTTGTACAATGATCATCACAATCCATTTTATAGGCTTTCCATCCCACAACCCTAACACATCTCCCCAGCCCCCAAACTGTCTCATTTGGAAACCATAAGTTTTCCAAAGTCTGTGAGTCAGTATCTGTTCTGCAAAGAAGTTCATTCTGTCCTTTTTTCAGATTCCACATGTTAGTGAAAGCATTTGATGTTGGTGTCTTATTGTCTGACTGACTTCATTTAGCGTGATAATTTCTAGGTTCATCCATGTTACTAAAAATGCCGGTATTTCATTCCTTTCAGAATCATTTTAAAAAGATGAACATCTGAGACTGCCTTAAGCACAATAAACAAACAATTAAACCAATTATAATTTACCAATGAAATGTTCAAGCATTGAAGAATTGGCCATGTTTCACGTTTGGCAAAAGGCAGATAATGTCAGAGTGGTTTAACTACTTTCATCTGTAGTCAGAGGCATTGGCCATCCGAAACCTGAAAGAATCTTGGCATCTGTTGGGATTAAATTTTTCCTTTTGAGACCCACATTCTTAGAACCCCAAGCTCATGACAGAGGCACCCAGTGAGGGTAAAGATAGTCATTTTTCTCATTTCTAATTGATCTACTCAGTGTTTACCTGTTTCACATCTTGGCTTCTGTTATTTAGAAAACAATCTGGACTATCTTTGCATCCTTGTACTAAATGCCAATTGATCACGGGGTATGATCCTTTATATATATTGCGGAATTTGGTTTCCCAATATTTTGTTGAAGACTTTTGCATCTATATTCATCAAAGCTATTGGTTGTGATTTTCTTTCTTTCTTTTACTTTTTTCTTTTTTCTTTTGTAGTGTCTTTCATTTTGGTATCAGGGTAATGGTGGCCTCAGAAAATGAGTGTGAGAGTGTTCCGTTTCTTCAATTTTGGGGGAATAGTTTGAGGATATTTTATAACTTGGCAGGAGTTTGGACGCATGCATTTCTTAAAACTAAGTAAATAGATAATTAAGATTTGTGTGTTTCATTATATTTAAATTGTATGTAAAGAAACTGTAAACAGTTATTGATCTCAGTTAAAGCATGCTAAAGTATTTAGAGGGAGATATACTGATGTCTGTGATTTACTTAAAAAAACACCAAAAATAAATTGATTTTTGGGTGGATATGGGATGTATAACCAGTGAGGCAAATGCAGTTGCATGTTAATGGTAGAATGTAGATGTAGGATATATGTGTTCTTAGATACGCTCCTTTCAACTTTGCTGTATATTTAGAACAGTCATCAATATAGCTCAACTCTCATTTTTTAAATGAGAAAAGTGCAGTTTAGGGAGAATAAGATTCAGTCATTGGCAGGGCAGCAACTAGAACCCAAAAATCCTCAAAGAACTTGTTCTATTGCTCGTCTTACATTCAAATTTGAGCATTTGCTCCAAAATTTCTTTACATAAATGTCGGAAAAATCATGAGTATTATCAAAGCTGAAAGAGAAAGGGCATTCTATGGGGCTACTGAAACTCCTAATTTCCAGAGACTATCCTTTTTCCTTCCCTTATTAATTTTCCATGCTGGTAGCATTGAGATACTTTTTGCGCTTCTTTTAGTTTAATACATTAGACTCAATTATGAATTTATATATTCTCTGATAATTAGAACAACTTTCCATTCTGTTTTCCCTTCACATACAAATTAATGCAAATGGCACTTCTTAATCAATGAATTCATTTGAAAGTACAGAAGTGAGGGCAATTTCTTTAGAAAAGATCCATGAACTTTTACATAGATTCTCCTGATGTCTTTTTTGGGGGAAAAAAAATGACTTTGCCTCTGGTGTTTGACTGGAATAAGTCATAATGAAGGACTACCTAAAAATGACTTCTTTACTCTTATACTCTTCCAGAAATCCACGAATAAGAATCTTTAAGTCAGAACTACCTTAGGTTTAATTCTGGTTGTGACATTTCTAAGTGTGAGACCTTGGGGAAAGTTACATTTGAGTAACTCTCCGAACCTTTTCCTTGGATATAAAATAGGGATAACAATTGCATTCTACAGATCATAGTATTTACTGAAATCTGTTATAGCTTTTATTAGTGGTAACCTTAGTATTTGCTGTTGAATGACTTTTTTTTAACATTTTATGTTTTGTTTTATTTACTTTTTACTTATAGCTGACATTCACTTTCATAAGAGATTGTACTTCTAAATATTTATAGGATTTACATTTTCACTTGCCCTGTCAATAAAACATTCACATTGTAATTATTACAGTTCTTTCCACCTCAGCATGTATAAACATATAATAGTATATAATTTGAAGGAGAAATAAATGTCAAAGTTATATTTACTATAGTTCACTAGTTATGCAATGCTTTTTTTGTATATCATTTCAAATTATTTTTTAAATCATGATATTTCATATTTTTCAAGGTGATGAAATAAGCTGATAGTTTAGAATCATACAGTTTGGAGGGTTGGGAGGAAGCTTTGAGATCATCTGGAATTTTAAATTAGTGTTTTTTAATCCTTATTTCAGGGAGTTTTAAAAAATTACTAATGTCATTCTCCAGATGCATTAAAATAGAATTTCTGTGAATAGGCTGTGAATAGCCCTAGTTTTCAAAAGCTCCCCTGGTGATTCTACTGTAATGTTAATGTCAGAATCATCCATCTGCTTTTGTTTTTTGTTTTCTGGCAACATTTAGAAAGGAAACAGAAATGCTCTAGATCTTGGTGAAGTCACAGAGCTATTTGCCTTCAGAATTGAGAAAGAATCTTAGTCTCCCTGAAACCGGTGCTTTTCCCACTGTCTCACACTGCGTTCCTTTGGTTACTCCAGATTGTATTTTTCTTTTGAGTTTGTGTGGTCCCTGAAACCCTTGGGATAGACCTATCATGTGTAGCCAGGCCTTGGTTTGGTGGATGAGCCTCATGGGTACAGTACATTTGTATTTTCTGAAGCACTGGGGAATGGCTTAGCCCCTATGTACCTGACCTGGACTGGTCCATCTGTGGCATAAATAGAGCTGTCTGTGGCCAGAAGAAAAGTACAGTGTACTTTTAGTTGGTTACTCAAATTTTATGCACTTCGTGTTTGCTATATTACATTTGACTTAATTCAGTAATTATGTAATATATGTGTAATAGACTAGTTTTAATTATGGGACAGATATTAAGCTTAAAGATGGTAGAATAAACAAGAATACATACATACTATAATTAAAGATCACTTAAAGTAATTTAAGTATTTTTTTCTCATTTATAAGCGGTGATATTATTCATATACTATCTATAGTTAATTGTCTTTCTATGTGTTCCAGGATTTTTAAAAATAGGGAGTTATAATATTGTTATGCCATTAAAACTAATTTCCCAAAGAATGGCAATATGGAAAAATGCGTTCAGAAACCTTTTGTGATACATCCTTTGGAAAAATACAGTTTGTTCTAGGTTTTCATCACCATTTCTTGCTGTGGTGGGATAATGGTACAGTCTCAAATGACATGCGGCCAATCTTGGATGCCGTGGGAATGCCTCTTGGAGGCTTGTTTAAAGCACTCCCTCTGGGATACCACTGTGCCTCTCTACATCCAGACTGACCACTGCTCTAAGCAGCGTTGGGGCAATGCCTGGGATGCCTGAGCCCTTGATATTCAGGAAGGAACACCTGGACTTCTCATGAAGTGGGTTCAGAATCCATGTAAGTGACTTCCTAACTGGGGCAGTGAAATCCTGTCAGGGAGGTAGGTCTGTGAAGTCAGCCACGTAAAAGATGATTTCTAGTCTATGGTGCTTGTCATCATCATACCCCAAACTCTTGCTATTAACCGAAAATAAAACTTTAGAAATGTTTCTTGTAGTTCCCGTTGTGGCTCAGAGGAAACAAACTGAACTAGTATCCATGAGGATGCAAATTCGATCCCTGGCCTTGCTCAGTAGGTTAAGGATCCAGCATTGCCTTGAGCCGTGGTGTAGGCCACAGACATGGCTCAGATCCGGCATTGTTGTGGCAGTGGTGTAGGCTAGCAGCTGCAGCTCCGATTCATCCCCTAGCCTAGGAACCTCAATGTGCCGCAGTGCAGCCCTAAAAAGACCAAAAAAAAAAAAAAACAAAACTGTTTCTCAAGTACTAATTCTTATGAATCTCTGGTGAAAGGCATAATCCAAAGATAGAATGTGTCCAATTTGTTTTTTCCCTTGTATTACCCTTGATACAAGGGATATGTTCAATTCCATGAAAATATTAATTTGAGGAAATTGGACTGACCTGGAATATTTGCATCAACAATAATTTAGAGAAAACTTATAGATCTAATTTTAAATTTTCTTGGCCTTTAAAGCTAAGCTTAAATGTACTCATGAATGCACATAAGTGATTAAATCTGTAAATTTTCTACCTTTGAAAATAGTTTTGATTTTGCTATAATTTGAGCATTGTGGCTCAATGCAGATTTATTTCTTTTCAGTGATGTTACTTCATGAATTGCCAGCCAAGTAGGAAAAAACTCAGTAAATTGTATCAGAAGACACTTGATGTCTACAAATGGATAATAGTAGTAGTAATAACATGCCTTTGTGATAAATTAGAGGAGATCAGGATTGGGTTATCCTTTAGGGCAAAATAATGAAGTTGTAGTATGATGCTTGTATTGAGATAGGGTTTTCATTAAAAACATAGATAAGAGGAAAAAGTGATGAAATAATAAAAAATATTATAGTATCATTGTTTTATTCTTATCAAATCCCGGAGATATAAATCTCTCTCTCTCTCTCTTTTTTTTTTTCCTTTTAAGGCCACATATGTGGCATATGGAAGTTCCCAGGCTAGGGGTCAAATCCGGCCTACGCCACAGCAACATAGGATCCAAGCTGAGTCTGAAACCTATACCACAGTCATGGCAAAGCAGAATCCTTAATCCAATGAGCAAAGCCAGGGATGGAACCCACATCCTCATGGATACTAGTTGGGATCCTTACCCCTTAGCCACAACAGGAAACCCCTAAACCTCTTATAAAATAATTTTTCTAACTGTTTATAAGCTATAAGGTTATGGTGCTTGAAGATCACAAGAAGATAATTTACCTTGTACAGTTTATCTAGATATCTTGTGTAAAATCACAATACTTAATTATACAGGAGGGACAACAAAATTCTACAGTAAGTAACATTTCAAATAAGATTTTGTTTTTCGGAGTTCCTGTTGTGGTGCAATGGAAATGAACCTGACTAGTAACCCTGAGGTTGCAGGTTCGATCTCTGGCCTCACTCAGTGGTTTAAGGATCCCATGTTGCTGTGAGTTGTGGTGTAGGTTGCAGACTTGCCTCAGATCCTTCATTGCTGTGGCTGTGGTGTAGGCCAGCAGCTGTAGCTCCCATTCAACCCATAGCCTGGGAATTTCCATATACTGTGGGTGTGGCCCTAAAAAGTCAAAAAAGCAAAAAAAAAAAGTTTCTGTTTTTCTGTCTTACTCTGATAAACAAATTTGAACTGCTATAGTATAAGTCAGTGTTTTACATATTGCCACTTTCCTTAACTGAATCCAATCCATAACATATTAAAATAGTGAGTACTGGAAAGCACATGGTACATAAAGCAAAAAGCCCCAGGTATTCTTTAGGATTCCCCAAATTGGTTTAATGGTCATTTAAGTTCTCTGAGCATCAGATATGACTCCTGCCTGCCCTGCCTACTCTCCTAGGTTGTCGTGAGGACCAAATGAGATTAAATACGTAAAAGTATGTTGTTAACTGTAACACACTGTAAAAAACTTGTTAATCTTTTGGGCTACAAGATTTAGCACAAAACATTTAAAATATTCTGGGTATTTTATCCAGCAACTTTAAAGAAGGTTGTCTTCTTATATAGCTTCTTATATAGCTTTAATTGAAAAGAGAGTAATAAACACAGTAATTAATAGAGTGGGCTGAAATACAAAGAATAACAACATCAAAATATTTATGAAAAGCAGGAGTTCCCATTGTGGATCAGCAGGTTATGAATCCGACTAGTATCCATGAGGGTGCAGGTTTGATCACTGGCCTCACTCAGTGAGTTAAGGATCTGGAGTTGCCAGTGAGCTGTGGTGTAGGTCACAGACATGGCTTGGATTCCATGTTGCTGTGGCTGTGGTGTATTCTGGCAGCTACAGCTCTGATTCGACCCCTAGCCTAGGAACTTCCATATGCCACAGGTACAGCCCTGGAAAAGCAAATACATACATATACATATATCCTGGGCATATCCTGGAATCAAACTGTCTTTGTCAGCCCTCTCCTTTCTCCCTTGCCTTCTCCAGCTTCCCACTTCTCTACCTTTCTCAACTCTGTTTTCTCTTTTCTCCCTCCTTTCCAAGGTAGGTGAGACTTTCCTGCTTGTCTCCTGACCTTGGGTTTATGCCCTGTGAACCCCATCTTTTGGTATTGAATCATGTAGACATCTGGCAGGTTTTGTAGAAAGTGTTTGGGCACCTTTCCCTTGGTATTTTCTTGTAAGACAAGGTGGAGCTCTGAGATGCAGACCACAGAAAAGAGAATGGTCTTTTTTAAAATTTTTATTTTTTTTTTAAGTTTTATTGAAGTGTAGTTCATTTACAAGGTTGTGATAATTTCTGCTGTACAACGAAGTGACCCAGTCAGTGATTAACAAAACCACAGGCAGCGTTGACAGGTGTGTACAGCCACACTTTAGCTGAATTCTGTAGTTTGAAACCCTTTAGTTGTATCTGTCACTACCGTTTACAATTAAAGAAAAATTTATGGATTCACATCATGCGTTTAGAATGAAAAGTCAGAGAAGAGCAGAAACAAAAAAAATAATTCATTAAAGGAAATAAGTGGAGTTTGAGAAGAAATGCATAGAAACCCTGAGTTGCATAAACAGAAGAGCAGTCAAAGGTGATTTTTTTTTTTTTTTTTGGTTGGAAATAAGTTCTGAAAGGCTGTTGGATGAGAGAGAAGGACAGAGAACTCACTATACCAGAGTTGCTGTGCCTTGTTGGGATGACTTCAGGAAAGCTGACTGGGCCTCTGGCACCTGGGGGACAGTGCACACCAAAAATAGTGGAAGGGAGGAAAAAAAATGAATGGGTAGCAGGAGGTAAGAAATTCATTTATCTTGGCATTCATAGTTTAAACTTCATAAACTTGAGAAGAATGTCCGTTTTGAAACTATTTAAACTTATTAGCATCAAATACTTCTGTGATTCTTTGTTACTCGGTTGTTTTTGAAGCCTGCAATTGAAAGAGTGGTTTAAAAATCTCAATATTTGCTTGAACATTGTTTACCATTCTTTAATTACCCTGAGGCAGAAAGTTGGGGTTGATTTTTCTTCACAGTTCCCTTTTCTTCATTTCTCTACTACAATCATCCTTTTCCTTCCCTGCCTTTCTTTCCACGTCTCTTTGCGCCTTCTTTCCTTCCATGTTTTCAGTTCTCCCACCCCATGATTTTAGAATGATTTCTTTTTTTTCTTTTTTTTTTTTTTTTTGTCTTTTTGCCACTTCTTTGGGCCGCTCCTGCGGCATATGGAGGTTCCCAGGCTAGGGGTCCAATCGGAGCTGTAGCTGCCAGTCTACGCCAGAGCCACAGCAACGCAGGATCCGAGCCGCGTCTGTGACCTACACCACAGCTCACGGCAACGCCGGATCCTTAACCCACTGAGCAAGGGCAGGGATCGAACCTGCAACCTCATGGTTCCTAGTCGGATTCGTTAACCACTGCGCCACGATGGGAACTCCTAGAATGATTTCTTTAGACTTACAGCTCCTCACTGGCTATAAGTCAATGGCACATCTTCAGAGTATTTTCCTCAAGCATCGATCACAGGCACCATCAACTCAAGGAAGGGTCATGTGCCCCCCTGAATTTTCAAATTTTCCTTGTTGTATAGAGATGGATAGTGATAAAAACAAAAAAGTTTAAAAGAAAAACAAAAAAACTAGAGCACTACTTCAATAATCTGGGCTATTTGGGGTTTTAAGTTAAAAATTTTCATTTTTATTCCAAAATTTTTAGATTGGCTTTTTTTTTTTAAACCTTTTATTGTTTTTTTTTTTTTTCCCTACTGTACAGCATGGTGACCCAGTTACACATACATGTGTACATTCTTTTTTCTCACATTACATGTTCCATCACAAGTGACTTGACAGAGTTCCCAGTGCTGTACAGCAGGATCTCATTGCTAATCCATCTGGGCTATTTTTTCGTGTCATCTTATAATTTCCAGAACTTATATGTGTGTGAAAACTGGAAATTTTGGAGTGTGATCTTTAGATAGAGGCTGCTTTTCTTTGCAGTTGAGGATCTGCTAGCCACCACACCATGTGAACATCGGCCCCTGGTCCCTTGAGATTTCATCCTTTGCTTGGTTTTCTGTATTTGATTGACCCTCAGGCTGTGTTAGCAGATCTCTCTCTCTCAGGTAGGAATATCATTTGGCTGGATTTGTTTTTGAATAAATTACAGACAAGTACCTTCTCTGTGCAGAAGAATTGCAATAAGCAAAATCTTTTCTTTACTCTTAGTTAATAAACAAGAATGGCTCTCTTTTAGAACTAGCAGATCATCTGCATTTTATCTGTCCATTTTCAAAGTTTTAAAGTATTTAAAATATTATATAAAGTATTTGTTTTACATACAGCCATATGATATTAATTATTATAAAAATAAATCTGAAATATAAGGATTATTTCTATGCTATTTAGTGAGAATTTGGAGCTAGGATATTGTGCAGTTCATTTTTTTATTTATATATATTTTTTGCTATTTCTTGGGCCGCTCCCGCGGCATATGGAGGTTCCCAGGCTAGGGATCGAATCGGAGCTGTAGCCACCGGCCTACGCCAGAGCCACAGCAACGCAGGATCTGAGCCACGTCTGCAACCTACACCACAGCTCACGGCAACGCCAGATCATTAACCCACTGAGCAAGGGCGGGGACCGAACCCGCAACCTCATGGTTCCTAGTCGGATTCGTTAACCACTGCGCCACTATGGGAACTCCCTGTGCAGTTTAAATAAAGAATTAGGAGTTCCCGTCGTGGCTCAGTGGTGACTAAGAACCATGAGGTTGCAGGTTCGATCCCTGGCCTTGCTTAGTGGGTTAAGGATCCGGTGTTGCTGTGAGCTGTGATGTAGGTTGCAGACGTGGCTCGGATCCCACATAGCTGTGGCTCTGGAGTAGGCTGGCAGCTACAGCTCCGATTGGACCCCTAGCCTGGGAACCTCCATATGCCGTGTGAGTGACCCTAGAAAAAGGCAAAAAGATAATAAATAAATAAATAAATAAATGATTAAAATTTGAATGCTATTATGGGTTAAAGAGTTGGTGTCAGCAATTATGATTTGCCAACTTTGATAGCATCTCAGATTCTCAGATAACTTGGGAATCTGGGGTTTACATAGAATTAAAATATCAAATTGTGTGTGTGTGTGTGTAGGTTTATCTATCTACCTATCTTTGTATCTATCCATTTTTTTAATATATGTATTCAGGTTTTAAGACCCTATTGAAGAGATTGCAAGCTGAATGGGAAATATTTTTGCTTAAAAACTTCATATTAAAGCTGTAATATTCTTAAATGCATTTAAAACCATGAGTGAGTGTATTAAAACCCCAAAAGAAATTAAATTTGGAAATAATGTGATTGGCAATTTGCTCTTATCCTCTGCTTAAAGTTCTTATGGGGGAGGGTGATACAGGGAGGGAAAAAGGAGGCCACCTAGTCTCAGGAAAGAGAAGCCAGAGGGTGAGTCTTGATTCTAATTTGCACAATCTAGTCATGAAATCACCTGATTTTCAGGGCTTCCTGCTGTTCTGGACATCTCAGCTAGCATTAGTGCCATGTGTTGTCTTCAATGATATTTATTTATTTTAGGGTCACACCAATGGCACATGTTAGCTCCCAGACTAGGGGTTGTACCGGAGCTGTAGCTGCCAGCCAACACCACAGCCACAGCAATGCGGGATCTGAGCTGCATCTGCAAACTACATCACAGCTTATGGCAAGGTTGGATCCTTAACCCACTGAGTGAGGCCAGGGATTGAACCTTCGTCCTCATGGATATAGTCAGATTCGTTACCTCTGAGCCATGAAGGAAACTCCAGTTTTCATTGATATTTATTTATTTATTTACTTTGTCTTTTCTTTTTGCCTTTTTCTAGAGCCACACCTGCAGCATATGGAGGTTCCCAGGCTACGGGTCTAATCGGAGCTACAACTGCCAGCCAAGGCCAGAGCCACAGCAATGTGGAATCCAAGCCACGTCTGCGACCTATACCACAGCTCACAGCAATGCCGGATCCTTAACCCACTAAGCAAGGCCAGGGATCGAACCCACAAGCTCATGGTTCCTAGTCAGATTCTTTAACCACTGAGCCATGATGGGAACTCCTTCAGTGATATTTAAACTAGAGTGGACAGCTGCTACACAGTGGTGCCATGCCAGAGCCAAGACTAAAAGCCAGACCCCAAAACTCCCAGCCAGATCGTTGTACTACCCAACTCTGTTTCACTAAATTTTCCATTTGGAGCCTCATGGTTTATACAATTGAGCAACTATAGTTTTGGACTTCTACTCATTAAATCATCATGATAAGATTTTATTACATTAGATTAATTGAGACTACTAGGTGTATATTATTCTTTTTTTAAATCAATTCCAGCTTCTTTATCAAAATAAAAAGTAATAACTCTGGCCATTGACTATTCGTATTTGATGTTACAGTTTTGAAATGTGAGTTTGGTGTTATGCTACTTATTTAGAATCTAGAGCAAAACTCTATCTACTGGAACGACCCTTAAGAATTAAAAAACAGGAGTTCCCATCATGGCACAGTGGAAATGAATCCAACTAAGAACCATGAGGTTGCAGGTTCGATCCCTGGCCTCGCTCAGTGGGTTAAGGATTTGGCATTGCTGTGGCTGTGGCATAGACTGGCGGCTACAACTGTGATTAGACCCCTAGCCTGGGAACCTCCACATGCTGCAGGTGCAGCCTTAAAAAAGACAAAAGACAAAAAAAAAAGAATTAAAAAAAAAACACAAGTATATAAAAATCTCAATTGGAAATTTTTGCTACCACGAGTGATGACATGGCTTTTGAAATATAGATATTAAAATCAAATGAAGGAAATTCACTTACTCTTTCACTCTTTCACAAATTTTTATTTCCTTAGACTGTGTTTTGTAGGAGTATTGAATTTGTAATTCTTATGTTAGATACTACGAAGGACCTTTAAGCAAATTTAAAATAAAACTAAAATAAACATTATTGAGATTATTTCTAGAACATGTTAAGTGTGTTTAATTCCCTTTAGAACTAGGCATTTTAACTATTTTTTCCTGCTCTAGCGTTTGCATTAGCAGCAATAGTCTAAGTGACAACATCATTGTTTTTAATAAAACGGATTAATAAAAATGTAAGAGGATTAAACATTTCAGATTCTGGCTTCAATGCTTAATATGAGAGTATTGGTTTGAAGCCAGTATACTACCCCTGCTCATATTTTGGCACTTTTCTTGAAGTAATGTTACCTCTTCTGAGATTGTTCACTGAGGCAGTCATTCTCAGTCAAGGACCAATTTTGCCCCCAGGGAACATATTTGGCAATATCTGAAAGCAGTTTTGGTTGACACAATTGAGGAGGTGGGTTCTACAGGAATCTAATAAGTAGAAGCCAGAGATACTGCTAAATATCCCACTGTGCAAGGAATTATCTGGTACAAAATATCAAAAGTGCCAATGTTGAGAAGCCCTGGTCTAGAAGTGTTTACAGTTTGGCTTCTTTCTCATCTCTGTCTTCTTTCCTTTTCCTTCTTTCTCTTTCCATTCCTCTTACTTGATGGAGAAAGGTAAGTGGCTGTCTGTTTTGTGCTCAATGTAATCTCTTAAAAGTTTTCTCCTAAGGTGTGGCTTTTGCAGAGTGAAAAGGAGGTCAGGAGACCTGCACTTGGCTGCATGACCTTGGACATATCATTTACATTCTTTGATTTCTTTATCTCTAAAAGGCAGAACTGAACAAGATCTAAGGTTTATTCTAGCCCAATAAAATCAAAATTATTTGGCTAAACCATTTATTTAAGGTGACTCGAGAACCTCTTCTCTGTCTCATGTCATGCTAGGTGCTGCGAGTGAACTGATGCAGGAGACCAGAAGATTTAGTTCCTGATAATCTAAATGCCTGTGATTTAATTGGGGAAATGGACACTTAAACAGAAATGACCCTGCAATATGATGAGCATTTTAGTAAAAGTCTATGGGACAGGGGTAGACAGCCATTACCTGTGACTAGTCATCAGAGAGAAGGTAAACTGATATGGCCATTGGAGGAGAGGAGGCATTTGGCAGAAGGGGAGGCAGGGCACCCAGACAGAAGGAATAGGCTAGGGATAGCTTACCATTTATGAGGCCCTGCTATGTTAAGTCATGCTGAAAAGCTTCGTGTAATGGGAACATTGTCACTGAATAAAAATGCCCTTCTTATGTTGCTTCAAAATATCCAACATTTCCAAAAGAATTTTAAGACCGTGAAAAGTATATGTCACGTGGCCCTTGCACTGGTTTGTGTCCAGCGGGTATATCGCAAGCACTATCAGCCCCAGGATCCCATTAGGTCCCGTCTTTCCTATTGTACTTGCTTTAACTTGTGCCTCATCTGCTGCTTCATTGTTAAAGCTGTGGCTTGTGCTGTAGAAAATTCAAGAACAACACATCCAATGTTTTAAAAGGTGCCTGCTTACCACCACCACTGTCAAGTTCCCTTGAAAATAATTTAGAATTTTAATAACCCCTTGGGGCAGTAGACGTGGGTGATTAAAACTGCTGATCTACTTCACAAATGCAAGTGAGCCAAGTGTAGTATCATTTCGTTCAGCCCTCCTAACACACAAGGGAGCACAATGACGGAAGTAATGCCAAGGCTTCTGGCACACGTGGTTGACAGGCAGCACCAGTTTTTGGCTTGGTGACCAAAAACTGGCCAGCAAGCACTGCCGAACTAGTGGTCCTCAGCTTGGCCTAAACACCATCATACTTGATTTTTTTTTTTTTTTTTTTGCAGCTGTGAAAATCAGAAAATTAGAGTATGTCATAAAAGGAAACAAGTATTCGGAGGGAAATTAATCTTTTTATCGGCTGTAAAGAAGTAGACACATTTTGCCTGAATTTTCCCTCAGCAAATCTGACTTTGTTCAGGAGAAGGGAGTTTAAGTGGAATAAATCCTTTTACTGCTTTTCTTTGGAAATGTCTATATAGAAAAAGAAGTTACGTAGTAGACTTCACAGTGACTTGAGAGTTCAGGAAATCTGTCTTCTATTTCCAGCCAAGCTGCTGACTTTCTGTTATGCTTAACTTCTTGATGTCTGAATTTCTCCTTCTAGAAATAAATCTAATAATACCTGCTGTTCATGGCTTAGGACTTATGAAGTAATGTCTATAGAGTATTTGAGAGGAAAAAGTTCTGTAACACAAATAAGTATTTTTCCACCCTTGATATAAGTTAATTCCCTGTTTGTATGTTTGAATTCTAAGTAGTCTAACATTTGGCAACCACTCTTTTCTTTTTCCCCACCAGAACATAAAATTCATAATTAGCTATTCATTCTGAACTTGTCACAACTTCATTCAACCTAATAAACATCCCAGAAAAGAGTAGACTTGGCTGAAGTGAAATCAGTACATCTTTACTAATGTCACCACTAAATTAAACCACTAGTTTTAAATCTGTATTGAGCTAAGGGGAAATGTTCAGAAATCAAGGCCTGGGGTGCATTCTCCCAGAATCAATCAAATTCAGCTGTCAATCAGTTCGGTAAGAGGAGGAAGAGGCATTCAAGGCCAACATGTTCCTCTTTGGTATATACAGCGCCATGGTGGTACTAAAAGATGGACTATACTGAAGCATTACCACTTTTGAAAAGTGTATCGCAAATTCTTACTTTGTATCCTATTTGCTTTATAATACCAGAGAAATTTTTTAAATGCAAATATTAAAATAATAATAAAGGAAAAACATTTCTTACTATCTGTAAGTACTCCAGAAAAAAACATGCATATAGCAGTATAGTGACTGTAGAGTGATCTTGAATTGTATGTTACCAGTTACGTTAGGTATACGAATAAATAAAAATAACAATAGCAAATGCTCATAAAGTGCTTACCCTGTGTTAGACACTGTTCTAAGTACTTTTAAATTTCTTTCTTCAACAACCATTTGAAGTTGGATGATTACTATCCGTGTTTTATAGATGACGTTTTTTAGTTATGAATGCAGTTGAAGACTTTAACTTGTAAAAAAAAACCTAATTATCATTTATAGTATATTTCATGGGTTTATTGATACGAATGAATAGTTATATTTCTTGAGACTGTAAAGCCAAGGCACTAAGTATGTTTCATGACAAAAGTATTAAGAATGATGGGAATAGTTTTAATAACATGGGAGAGTTACCTTGAATTGTAATTTGGTAGTTTTCAGTTCTGATCTTAACTTAATTTTCTTAAACTTCTAAATTTAATTAAATTTTTTATTCAGTTAGGTTTCTATTGGGTTTATTTTTCTGTTTCTCCAAAGCTAACTCAAGTGAGCCCATATTGGAGATTTCAGTGACAGGCTTTTACCCTGCACAGGGTGGTTCTCCATTCAGCAGTCCATTCTGAGATACTAGTTTACACAGAGAGGAAGTTGCCTGAGGCAAAGACAAGTTCTTAGCTGGTGGCTGGATAACTGGCTAGCAAAGTGTATGGTTCCTTCCATGGCTTTTAGCAGTAAAGCAGAAGCTATGCTAAATTGATCATTAACCATGTCAGAGGATTGACTGTTCGAGTTTGAAGCACCAAAGGGACTTAAGTCAGACAAAGGTTGTGAAATAGGTAGTGAGATGCTTGCAGTCCAGTATTTCATACCACTTTACTCTGCTAACTCCAGAACATGTCTTGGGGAAGCACAAAGAATACAATGGAAAGTGATGAGAAGCAAAGGCAAAGAATGCCGTCAGAGATATTTGAGATCAGAAAGTCCCCTTCTTAGTCCATGCTCATGAGAACTCCCGCCAGATCCCTTTTTCTTCAACCCTTGGCACTGCGGTTTCAGCTCTTTGGCATGTTGCTGTGAGCTTTTAACTCTGAAAATGTTATTTCTCTTGTTCTTCCTGTCACCATCTCTTCTAGATTGTTTCTTTATACTGGGAGAGTTTCAGCTGAAATATTTTTGTGTGTAGAAAGTGGATATTCCTAACAAGGTATTTCTCATACCTTATTCCTATCATCTTTATAAAGGTCTATTTGTATAGCTAGTTACCTCAAGGTAAAAAGGCAGATTCATAAACAGAAATCTTATAAACCTTTCAAATTAAAGACACTGATCCAGGTCTGCAGTAACCACACATAACTCATAACTCAGGAGATGGAGCTCAGTGTCCAGGTTCATGAAGACTGTAGCTGAAT
Source organism: Phacochoerus africanus (assembly GCF_016906955.1). Lineage (NCBI taxonomy): Eukaryota > Metazoa > Chordata > Mammalia > Artiodactyla > Suidae > Phacochoerus > Phacochoerus africanus. The sequence continues at coordinate 42,920,341 of NC_062553.1, read as the reverse complement.
GTTCTGACATTCATGATTCAGATTCCCTCCTGTTCTTTCGAAATTATTATTTTTTACGTAAATATTACTGGAGTATAGGTGACTTACAAAGTCATGTTAATTTCAAGTGTATAGCAAAGCAAAACAGCCATACATATACATACATATCCATTCTTTCTCCATATAGGCTATCACAGAGTATTGAATAGATTTCCCCAAGATACATAGTAGGTCCTTGTTACCAATCAATTTTATATATAGTAGTGTGTATATGCCAATACTAACCTCTCAATCCATCCAAGACAAACATATGAGATCACTAATATGTGGAATCCAATAAAAATTATACAGAAGAACTTATTCACAAAACAGAAATAGACAACGATTTTGAAATTATTTATAATAGGTTGTTATTGAACAGATTTAGAATTACTTGACAGGAAAATATTTTAAAACACTAATACATTAATACTAATTCTATAATTATTTTGCTTATGTAATTTATGTCAGTTGTAATTATATATTATTTGTATATTAAATCATTAATTAGCTATACATTGATCATATTTTAATACATTAAAATCAGTAATATACTCCTTGTTCCTTTGACTCTATGAATAAAGCCATCCATTTTGTATGCATTGATTTGAAAATTTAAATTTCCTCTGAGATGATAAGGTTTGCTGCACTGTGGAACGAATTGTGACGTTTGATGTATGGAAAAGATCTGTGAAAGCTACAGTGTAAATGTTGGTCAGATACACTACTGCTTTTATCAGTTGCGCAGTAAGACACTTAGGTTACCTAGGTATGTGCACCACTTTTCCACTTTTTTTTGTCTTTTTTTGCTATTTCTTTGGGCCGCTCCCGCGGCATATGGAGGTTCCCAGGCTAGGGGTCCAATCGGAGCTGTAGCCACCGGCCTACGCCAGAGCCACAGCAACGCAGGATCCGAGCCGCGTCTGCGACCTACACCACAGCTCACGGCAACGCCGGATTGTTAACCCACTGAGCAAGGGCAGGGACGGAACCCGCAACCTCATGGTTCCTAGTCGGATTCGTTAACCACTGCGCCACGACGGGAACTCCGTCCACTTTTGATTAGTATGTTAGAGCAGCCTTAATTACAGGAACCTTCTCAAAATACTCTTTTTTTTTTGGATCTTCAGGACCATATGGAATTTCCCAAGGGGTTGAATCAGAGCTGCAGCTGCTGGCCTGCACCACAGCCACAGCAATGCAGGATTCAAGCCATGTCTTGGACATATACCACCACTCACTGGCAACACCAGATCCTTAACCCACTGAACAAGGCCAGGAATCAAACCTGCATCTTCATGGATACTAGTTGGGTTCATAACATGCTGAGCCACACGGGAAGTCCTTTCTCAAATAATTCTTGTATAAGACTTCTAAAGTTCATACCCTACTATATGTGCCCCCTAAACCTCAAAACAAAAAACAAAACAAAACAAAAACCCTGAAATAAAACCCAAGTGTTTTTCTTTCCTCTGTCCTATTTTTCAAGATTTCATTGCATGCTGGGGTAGTTTGGATGTGGTGATGGGTACTTAAAGCCCCAAGTAGTTACCTCAGTCTCATTTTGCATAATTGTTCAATAAATTCACCTCCCTGTATGATCAGCATTGCATCATATACTTCCTGGGATGTTACATGGGTGCATGGGAACCGGGTAGAAAGGTTGATTTTTTTACATCATGGTCTTGAGTGAAAGGAAGCCTCAGCTCTGAGAATTGTTTCTGTGTTCTCACTGGTCTCTGCTGGGGGTGGTGATGATGCTAGCCTTGTGCCCACTGTTGTTTCCTTAGCTGGAAGTCACTGTGGAAAATCAGGGATGAGGAACTTGTGTCCCTGCTGACACAAACCCCATGGGTGTCACCATGGTTGAAAATCCCTACTTCCATAGTCCATTCCGTCCTGGTAGTCTGTCCTTCAGCTTTTCATTTCAGGACCACTTTGACTCTGATGCAGTGACTCCCTTGTAAGAATTATCCAGCACCCTTAGCTACCTTTGCATCCTGTGCCAGGCATGGAGAAATATCCTGACCACCTTCCCTGCCCCCAAGAGTTGGGAAGTACTAAGTTGCATGGCCCCCGCTGGAGGAAAGCCAGTGGACGGGGGGCTTCTCTCTCCAAGTGCCCTCTGCATTCAGCTTTCTCTCAGCAGCCCAAGCTCGTCCCGTCCCCTGTACCCTTAACTGTTTCAACATATGGTGTGGGAGCTGGACCACCCTTCATGACTGATACCTCTGCTGCTTCTCTTACCCTTCAAATTTCTGTGAGCTTCTTTTCTTTCTCCTTTCAGTTTTGCTGGAAATTCCCATAGGTCAGAGCCACTTCCTTCTCAAAGTTGTGTCCATACTCCCTTTTCAAGGGCAAAATGCCTGCTGGGAAACACTCTGTGTCCTAGAGGAAAATTTTTTTTAAATACAGTGATATTTCGGAATATCATTTCTGTACCCTCTGATACATGACTTAAACTGACTGCACTGGCTCCAGCAACTGGAATTTAGAGAATGAGGGCTCGCCATCAGGCAGTGATTCAAATGAGTTTTAAGTACAAAAAGTGGTGCTTACAAACCAGACACAAAGACCTTGTGTCTAGCTTTAGGAGGATGTCCCAGGGTGCTGAAGTCAGTGAAAAAAGAGATTTGCTTAAAAAGAAAAGGCCAGTGCTCAGGAATTCATTCCCCGCCCTGGCACCACATGCCTTTTTACTGCCTTAGTTGAGTTCATTCCAGCAACTCTGGGTCATCTCTAGCCAGTCTTCTTGTGGCTTCATCCTCTTGTCAGTGGCCTCCAGAAATCTGGTACATTTTTGTGCCTTTGTCACCATGGCCACAGGATCCTATAATAAAAAGATACTATAATGAAAAATAGTTTAATTAAAAAAAAACCCTGTAATAGTTCTTGGTTCAAAATACATGGAAGCTAGTAATGGGAAAAGGAATAAAAATATTAAGATTAATTACTCCTGGGAGTTCCCGTCGTGGCTCAGTGGTTAACGAACCTGACTGGCATCCATGAAGACACAAGTTTGATCCCTGGCCTCACTCAGTGGGTTATGGATCTGGTGTTGCCATGAGCTGTGGTGTAGGTCACAGACAAGGCTCAGATTCCACACTGCTGTGGCTCTGGCTTAGGCTGGTGGCTATAGCTCTGATTGGACCCCTAGCCTGGGAACCTCCATATGCCGCCGGCACGGCCCTAAGAAGGGAGAAAGACAAAAAAAAAAAAAAAAAAGATTAATTACTCCTAACCAAAATTCTGCATTTTCTTTGTTAGGAACAGGCAGTATTTGAGGACTTGCTTGTTTAGACTGTGATTTATTTATTTATTTATTTATTTATTTATTTATTTATTTATTTACTTTTTAGAGCTGCACCCATGGCATACAGAGATTCCCAGGCTAGGGGTCAAATCGGAGCTACAGATGCTGGCCTATACCACAGCCACATCAACTCAGATCTGAGCCACGTCTGCGACCTACACTACAGCTCATGGCAATGCCTGATCCTTAACCCACTGAACAAGGCCAGGGATCAAACCTGCAACCTCATGGTTCCTAGTCAGATTTGTTTCCACTGAGCCACAACAGGAACTCCTGGACTGTGATTTTTGATGTGGTTTTCTTAGTGGTTGCTCTGGGTATTACAGTATACATCCATGATATCAGCTAGTGATATTAACATTTGACTTCTTTAAAGAAGGTAAAAACTTTCTCACCAGTTAGGTCTCTTTACCTTCCCCACATTTAAATATCATTTTCTTAAATACTGTGTGCTATAATTTACATTTGGGACCTAAAAAAGCTGGACTTCTAGAAATAGACACTAGAATGCTTATTACCAGGCCCTGATGGGCAGAGGAAAATGGAAGATGTTGGTCCAATAGTACAAACTTCCAGTTTTATGATAAAGAAGTTCTCGGGATCTAATGTATGGTGACTACAGTTAATAATTCTGTATTATATACTTGAAAGTTGCTGAAGAGTAGATCTTAAGTGTTCTCACCACAAAAAAGAAATGGTGATTATGTGACATGATAGAGAAGCTAAAGGTATGGTGGCCATCATTTTGCAATATATGAAGTTTCCAAATCAACATACCGTACACCTTAAACTTACACAATGTTGTATGTCAATTTTATCTCAATAAATCTGGGAAAAATAAATATTATCTTGAGCAGCAGTATTATAATTTTCATTTTAATCATCAAATATGATTTATAAAATTCATGATCCTGTTGTATAGACCCCAGATTCTACTCCTTCTCTTGTTCTTCTTTCCTCATTTTCCAAGATCCTTTGTTCTATCATTTACAACTGTTTCTTGGACTAGTTACTGGAAAAACTAGGGAATAGTAGATATTTTTAAAGATGAAATAGCTGGTGAATTCTTTCAGATATTACCAATTTAAAGTTTGGATCTTGGAGTTTCCACTTATCTATTTCATTTTGGTTCTTAAGGTCACAGAGGATGTTAGAATATTCCATAATTGTTCTCTCCCACTTATCATACACAACATTCTCAGAATAATAATACTAGGACTATTATTAGCAATCCTGATTACTGAAAACAATAAAACAAAATATCTTTGCATATAGTACATCTGGGAACCTCCATTTTTAATCAGAATTTATGCCATGACATACAGTTTCTGCCTTCCAACCTTCATTTCTCTTTGTTCCGCAAGTAACTATTTCTTTAATGTTCCACACCAATTCTTCTGTTGATGTTGCTCTAGTTGTTTTGTCTGAAATTTGTTCTCTCACATATTCCTCAAGAAAGGCTAATAGTAACCACCTTCTGTAAGTTCTTTCCTTCCAAAGTAACAGTTTGTATACTTTACATTAAAAGTCAGTTTTGTTGGTTAAATATCTTTGGCTCACATTTTCATTTTTTTTTAGCATCTTAATCATACTCTATTTTTGAAATAAGCATTACTCTTAAATATCCTTTATATATCATATACTTCTTTTATCTTAAGACCTCCAGGATTTTTTTCTTTTAAGTCCAGATTTTTACTAGATTACCTATCAATGTTAATAGTTATGGGTTGATACTTTCAGGTATATGATGTGCTTTCTTAATATATAGTCTCAAATATTTTTATTTTGGGAAATTTTTGTTATCTGTTTCCTTCATGGACTGGATATAAAATAATAGATTGACTATAATTTCCTTTAATTATTTTGATAGTATTGCCTCACTGTTTTTGAGCATCTAATATTATGTAGAAATTCAGAAGCTGTACTGAGTCCTGTTTTACTGTTTGTTTCTCCTTTTTCTGACTTTTCATGTTAAGTTTTCTGAAATTCCTCAAGCATTTGCCTTAGTGTCTTTATTCTTTCACTAGGCTAGGCACCAGGTAAAATATTTTTATGTGGAAAGTCTGGTTCTTCAGTTTGAGAAAATGTTCTTCTTTTATTTCTATTTTTTAATTGAAATATAGCTAGTTTCAGGTGAACTGCATAGTGATTTGACTATTTTCATTAAGTAGCAAATATTTATTGATTGAAGATTTAATGATGAATGGGACAAACAGTTCCTACTTTCACAGAACTTAGAATTTTGAGTGATCTGAAGATAGTGCTATTGCAAGGCTTGAAATCCATGTGCCCCTCGACTCTTACTCTAGTGTTTTTTCCACTACCACCTTTTTATTGTAGTTCTTTTTGAAAAATCTGAACTCCTTACTGAGTTTAATTTATTTAATTTATTTTATTATTATAATATCTAAAAGCCAAGATTCTGAATATCAGCCCATTCATTGTCTAATTCAGGACTATAACTATAGATACCCATTTTCCAGAATTAATACAGCCAATGAATATCCTGGTTTTGACCAGATCTCTAATGATTTGACATTTCTGTATAATATGAAATGATCACCATGGTAGATAGTAACCATCTGTTCCCATACAAACTTACTACCATATTGTTGATTATACCTTATGCCATATATAATATCCCAGTTTATTTATTTTATAACTGAAGGTCTATACCTCTTAGTTTTCTTCACCTGTTTCACTCAATCCTGCTTCCTTAGAATCATGTATTTGTTCTCTGTATCTTTGAGTCTGTTTTCATTTTATTTTGCTTGTTTTGTTCTTTAGATTGCATATATAATTGAGAGCATGGAGTATTTGTCATTCTCTGTCTTATTTCTCTTAGCATAACACTGTCTATCTAGATCCATCCATTTCTTTAACAAATGGAAAATTTTCACTCTTTTTTTATGGCCAAGTAATATTCCATTGTATATTTCCACCATGTCTTTATCTATTCATCTATCAGTGGATAGTTAGATTGCTTTTATATCTCAGCTATTGTGAATAATGCTACAGTGAACATAGGGATACATATATCTTTTGGGATTAGATTGTTCATTTTGTTCAGGTAAATATTCAGAAGTGAAATTGTTGGATCATATTGCAGTTCCATTTTTAGTTTTCTGAGGAAACTCCATATTATTTTTCACAGTGACTGCACCAGTTTACCAACCTTCCAGTATAGAAAGGTTCTATTTTCTCCACATCCTTATTACTTCTTGTCTTTTTTTTTTTTTTGTCCTTTTAGGGCCACACCTGTGGCATATGGAGGTTCCCAGGCTAGGGGGTCCAATCAGAGCTGTAGCCTCTGGCCTACACCACAGCCACAGCAATGCCAGATCTGAGCCATGTCTGCAACCTACACCACAGCTCATGGCAATGCTGGATTCTTAGCCCACTGAGTGAGGCCAGGGATTGAACCACAACCTCATGGTTCCTAGTCGGACTCTTTTCTGCTGCTGCGCCGCAATGGGAACTCCTTGTCTTTTTGACAATAGCCATTCTAACAAGTATGAGGTAATGGCTCATTGTGGTTTTGATTTACATTTCTCTGATGATTAGTGTCTTCTATTATTTCTTTAATTTTTCTCTTCTCCATTTCTTAATTCTCACATTTTATAATTCATATTTAGTTGAATGCTTAGCTTCCTAGATTAATTTTCTGATTGTCTTCCTTTTGTTTCTCTAGTTTCCATCTGCTATAGTCTGAAGTTTGCCCCTCCTTGTATTCATATGTTGAATTCCTAATCTGCAATGGGATGATCTTTAGAGATGGAGTTGGTTATGTCGTGAGGGTGCAGCCCTAATGAAGGAGATTAGTCTTTACAAAAGGGACCCCAGACAACTTGCTTTTCCTGTGTATGTGAGGAAAAAGATGACTGTCTAGGAGCCACAAAACAGGCTCTCACCAGCCAATTTCTTGATCTTAGACTTCCCAGCATCCAAAACTCTGAGAAATAAAAGCCTGTCATTTATAAATTGCCCGCTCTGGGGTAATCTGTTTAAGTAGCCCAAAAGGAGTAAGACATCATATCTTTGCTTTTTTTTAAATGTAATTTACATACAGCAAAAGTTACCCCTTTTAAGTTTAGAGTTCAAGGTATTGACAAATGCGTTCAGTAATTTAACTACCACTACAATATCCCAGGCTTCCCTTGTGCTCCTTTGTCATCAGACCCCTTTCCCTGTCCTCCTCTCCTGGCAACCACTGTCTTCTGTGCTTGCAGTTACTCTTAAAATGTCTGTCCTTTTGTTCTACTTTCTTATAGATTTCCTGAACTTTTCTAACTACCATTTTAAAAAGTATTTTAATTTAAGCTGTATTTAAAATTTTTCTTTTATATTTTAATTTATTTTTTGATTAAAGTGTAGTCGATTTACAATGTTGTGCCAATTTCTCCTGTACAGCAAAGTAACCCAGTCATACATACATATACATTCCTTTTCTTATGTAAATTTTTCTTAACATCTTGTTCATTTTTCATGGCTGCAATGATGTTTTATCTGTCTGTGTATATGAATTAAGTTTTCCTGGAAGGTTTTTCTGCAACCTCAGAGTTCTCTTTTTCTCTTTTTTTTTTTTTTTTTTTTTCCGCTCTTCTTTTTCAAGTTAGGCATATTTCTCAGATGTCTGGTGGTTCTTAACTATCCAGTCATATGAAGTGTCAAGTGCTGAAAAGCTGTTTGGAGGCTCCATGTGCCTAAATGGGCCATGCAGGGTGTTGGGCTTCACTGCAGAGTGAATGTATTCACTGGTAATTCCAGAATTATTTGTACACGTTTTGCTTGGTGCGTGTGGTTTTCTACCTCCAAAGAAAGAGCCACTCATGTTCTTCCTGATTATGTAAGCTGTTACCCTTACAAATTTGGGGCAGGAAAGGGGTCTGTGTATCTCACTGATAGCTATGCTGAATATCACTTAACCATTTTGTTTTAAATGCCTTTCTCCTCCTGGGTTTATTTAATTGTGCTTGGTGTTTCTAAATTTGGCATCTGATTGGCTTAATTTCTCCCAAATCTATACAATGCCTTTTTATTTTTTCTTGAATTTTGTAAGCATTTACCATGTATTGGATTCTTTCTTCTTGGTGTTCTATATTATGCTACTTAGCCAGAAATGTTATATGTTTGTTCAATCCTATTTCCTACAATTGCTTGTTTATATACATATATATATATATATGATACTCAGAATTTAACATGATTTTATTGTATCGGATTTCCTACTCGCTTTACATCATTTAGAACGGAGAATAAAACATATTTTCTATATCTTCAGAGCTTTGTAATTGGGTCCAGAGCTTTTTAATTAAGTTATATGAAAGCTTAAAATGAATGCTTTCTTACTACATAATTTGAAAGACATTATTTCATTTCCTGTAATTTTGTTCTAGTGTCTTTACTTCTAACTTAAAGACTTTACTGACTTAATTTACTCCTTATTTACCAGTTAATAAAAGAGAGGGCTTGAGAAGAGGTAATTCTTCTCAGGTCCACAGAATAAATTGAGATTGTTCTAATGATGAGGCAATAATTAAATTTTAGGAAAAAAGTAAACATAAGTAAAGTAAAGATAAATTGAAGACAAGAAATTGTTTGAAAAGGTTCCCTGGTGGATCAGTGGGTTAAGGATCCTGTGTTGTGACTACTACAGAACTTCCATGTGCCATGGGCATGGCCAAAAAAAGTGTGAAAGGAACATATACCATGAATGAATGAAACAAATGTATAAACCATTTTATACATTTTATTAACAAAGCATTTTATTTTATAGCTGAACATTTATGAGGAGAGAAACAGAGCCCAATGTATTTAATGAATGATAGTCTAAGACATATTTTAATAATTCATTGTTGTTGAAATGGAGTAATTTATCTAACTTAGCTTTACACCTTAACAAAGTATTGGGATTTTTATGGTCCAGTGCTAAAATGAATTGTGTTTAAGTTTAAAGTACATCTTTTGGAAAAAAAAAAACTTTAAGTTTAAAATAGGAAATAACTGTCCAAAGTACTCCACATATAAGAAGTAAATTCTGTTACCAACAGCTAATGTTTGTTAGGCTGCCTTCCTCCCTTCCTTCCTCCTTTTCCCCTTCCTTTCTTCCCTACCTCCCTTCTTCCTTTCTTCCTTCTTTCCCTCCTGCCTACCTTCCTGTCTCTTTCATTTATATCTCTGTCTTTAATTTTTCTACATTATAAAACAATTATTGTATTCAAGCTCTCCTGTTATCTTACTCTTCCTTCCTTGTCACCTTGGCTTTCTTCCTTTTTCTTTTTCTTTTTTTTAATTTTGGGATTTTAAAAATATTGGGAGCTCCCAAGTAAAAAATGAGGAAAAACATTTGCTGTTTGAATTGTGCTGACATCAGGGTCCCTCTGACCGGAGTTAAGGTCTTAGCTAGAATACTTATCAACTGTACCATCTGGGCCCAGGTACTTTTCTCCTGTTAGCAAATATTTGAATACGTACTGTGTTCTGTACATATTTATTCCTCACAAAAAGTGTAGGTATTATTAACCTGTTTTAAAGATGAGGACATGAGAGCATGGAGAAAAACTAAGTAGATTTCCCAGAGTAACATAATTCATTATGTCTTCATTAGGGACTTCTATGGATGTCTCTTCTGGTTCATTTTTGGCCATTTCTCTACACAAGCCTATGCTCCCAACACCATTGGCATCTGCAGCTGCCTTTCAAGTTAACATGACTTTGTAATGCACTTCTAGGTTTTTCCCACTACCCTGCGCACTTCTCTTCCTGGCTAACTCTTCATCCTCCTCCAAGACTCAGTTGAAACCCTTGCCTCACTTCTAGCAAAAAGCCTCTCTTCTCTGTCCAGCATCATTAAAAAAATAATAATGCTGGGCTCCCATGGCATTCCTTGTTTTAATTTTTTCACTGTGCTTTATAGTCACTGCTTTATTTGTCTAACTCCATGATCAGGCTGAGGACAGAAATTGCATTCTGTCTTTCTATTACCAGAGTCTAGCTGAGTATCTTTCAGTATGGAAAAGCAATTGAGATAAGAATATAATTTTTTAAATTATAAGTTATAATTTGAATGAGTTGCTTCTTTTTAGGCTTTTGCTTCTTCAGTTGTACAAATAGGCTTAGCATTATTTCCATGCTCACAGGATAATTGTGAGCATTGAGATAACATAAGTTAAGTGCATATATGCCACTGAAACTTACTCAGTGAGAGCTATTTCTGTGACTATTATTAGTGTTCTAGGTTATTCACAAACTTAGGCTTTCTCAGAATACCTAACTATGTCATATATCTCTGGGCCTGGAACTTTAGCACTATTTATTTTCATGTCAGACAAGTATTTTCTCTGCCAGAATATTTCATTTAAAGGTTAGAAAGAGCAGGGGGAAAAAACAAACAAACGAAAAAAAAAACTTTCAGTTATCTAAAGTGAATAAGACATTCAGGTTTCCTTTAATGCTCTCTAAATTTGCAATATTTGTCTGGGTACTTTAAAAAATTAATTGCACTGCAAGATTGACTTATCTATTTACTATACTGGCGTATAAGAAAGGATTGCTAGCTCATGCAAATCGAATGATTGATTACATGGTTTTTCCTCCTTTTTTATTTAACAATTTAAAAAGATTATCAAAACAATTAATTTTGGAGTTCTCATTGTGGCTCAGCAGAAACGAATCTGACTAGCATCTATGAGGATGCAGGTTAGATCCCTGGCCTTGCTCAGTGGTTTAAGGATCCAGTGTTGCCCTGAGCTGTGGTGTAGGTTGCAGATGCGGCTCGGATCCCAAGTGGCTGTGGTATAGACTGGAAGCCATAACTCTGGTACTACCCCTAGCCTGGGAACCTCCATATGCCATGGGTGCTGCCCTCAAAAAGACAATAGACCAAAAAACCGCAAAAAAACAGTTAATTTTAAGCATTCATGCAGAGAAGAAAAGTGGTATTAGTTTTCTTAGAAACTCCTTGATTTAAAAAAGAAAAACTTATTTTTTTAGTTGTATACACTACAATGTCAGTTTTAGTTATGCTTTTAGAAATCTTCTTAGAGAGCTTGGAAGTTCCAAATTTTAAAACATCATACGGTCTTCTCTCTTGGTAGTATTTTACATTTTTTATTGCTTTTGGATATTCCTAATATGGTTTTTCTTGTGTAAAAGATTAAATGCATATAGTAGAGAAAACTTTCTTTAAAAGAAAACTGCTTATCTCCTTATAATTGAACCTTTAAAATAAATCATGCCAAGAAGTATTAAGTAAACCATGAATTTGAGTTCTAATCTGTGGTTATTTGGAAATTGTTTCCTGTAGTCCTCCTAAGCCGCATGTGCTCTGGAAAATGTGAAGCAAAATTCTTATTACTGACCTCATTGTTAAATCCATAGTAAGACAAAGTCATGAAAAAGAAAATGCATGCACTACATAAATAATGCTGCTAAAGTAGATTGGAGTTATTTTTTATTTATGACTTTTTGCTCTGTATTTTATTTGAATTGAACTTCCATAGTTTTTTTTTTTTTTATTGCTGCCGCATATGCACAACTGTATATTGGCTTCTGCCCATCATGATATTATTTGGTTTAGCTATTCTACCTTCCTTCTGGGGATGGACCTTTTATTCTTGTGTGTATATATATTTTGGAGGTTTTAAAAAAAATTCTTGTTTCAGACTTTATTTGAGAATAGCTGTCTTCTGATATAACTTCATAATAAAAGGGTAAAATGCTCCTTTGGAAGACATTCATTATTTGCAGTTTCCCTTATTACTGGTGATCTTAATTTTGATTTTAGGTGTCTTATGGAGAGAGATGTTAAAATGAACTACATTAAAATTACTTTTTAAAGTTTTTTTTAAAAATCAAATTGTTACTTAAACAACTATTACTTAAACAACTCTAAAAGATGTCCAATATGCTTATAAAATCCAGTTTGGCCTTTCTCTGCTTTCCTACTTTATTGTAGGCCCTCTGTTCTGACTCAAAGTGCTTGAGTCTCCATGGCCTTATTTGGCCTTTCTCTGCTTTCCTACTTTATTGTAGGCCCTCTGTTCTGACTCAAAGTGCTTGAGTCTCCATGGCCTTATTTCACATCTTCTAACCCAGGATGCTGTCTGGACTCAGGGCCTTTGCACATTCTCTTCCTTTGCTTTGAATGCTCTTGGCTCATAGACTGAGTTGATTTATACTCATCATGCAGGCCTCAAATCAATTATTACCTTCTTGGAGAAGCCTTCTTCATTAACTTCAACTTAGTCCTTCCTTCATGTTGTTTGTCATAATATTATTTATTTACTTGATTATACATAGGTTTTGTTTCCTTTTTTATTGTTTGTCTTCTCCACCACCAACACTGGGCCTTGAAGACTTGGGATTTATCTATATTATTTAATAGGAGCCCATGTATTGGCTCCATGTATTGACATCATGACTAGCACATAATCAACACTGAATATAAGAAAAGTTAAGAAATGAATGATCAAGAATATATTTCCTCACACATAGAGAACAGCTTATGCAAAGTTCCTGAGGCAGGAAGGAGCCTGATGTGTTCCTGAAACTGAAGAAAATCCCAGTGTTACTGGAACATAATAGGTGGCAAGATATTGTCATGAGATTAAGTTACTTAATGTATCAGGGGCTGTAAGGCATCATTAAACAAAACTGGATTTATTTCATAGTATGAAGAGAAATCTTGGTAAGTTTTCAAGCAAGGAATGAAAAGGTCTGAATTTAAAAGATTTCAGATTCATTTCTCTTGGAGATTAGATTAGATGTAGAAAAGAATCATACTGCAAAAATCCATTACAAGGCTTGTGCATATCTAGGGAAGAGAATGATGATGTGGATTTCAGTAGTGGTAGTAGAGTGGAAAACTCAGAAAAGATGTTTTAACTAAAGAAATTAACTTGCCAACCTTCAATATGTAACCGTTATTCAGATACACAGAATTGCATATATTTAACTGGGAGGCAGTTTTGGAAAGGAGGTTAAGTCCAGGGGAAAAGCTTGAGAAATCCTAACATTTAGGAAGCAAAATTTTGTAGCATCAGCAATAGACTGAGGGGAACAGAAGATAAGGTAAGAGGAAAGCTAGGATTGTGGTGCTGAGGGGAGTGAATGTTCTGCCTTGGGTGATGTTCCTGAGAGATTGAAATAAACCACATGAACTATAACTAACTTGGCAAGAGAAGTTTTAGTGTGGTCATAGTGGCAAAAGTTGGACAGAAGTTTGTTAAAGAGGAGATGAGGCACTAAAGGCAGCATGTATAGACAACTTTTAAAAATTGCTCTGAATGATAAGCAGAGAGTGGTATAATAGCACTAGAGACATCTGGGGTCAGGAGGACTTTTACAAATAATAGGTATTGGAGCAAGTTTGTATGTTGATGGGAGTCACCCTGTGTAGAGGGAATGGCTGGTGATTCAGCAGAGAGCAGAGAAAATTCTGTGATAAATCTTTCAATGTGATACATAAAATGCCATCCAAAAGGGGGATGGTAAAGGGCCTGTATAAATATAAAATTTGCTTATTTATTTTTGCTCTAAATGGGAAAATCATTCATTCTAAGTTGATGGTGTAAAGTGTGAACTATATACTGTAAGCATTAGAATAACTGAAGAGATTATATAAAGTCTATATAAAAGATTATAGAAAAAAAAAGCCAAGGGAAAATTTAAATGGAATTCTTAAAAAAGTATTCAAAGATAGCAAAAGTGGGGAGGGATGGAAAACCAGAGAATTGGAAGTTTGGTAGGCAGATTCTAAAGATGTCCCCCCACAATTCTTGTCCATAGGTCATTTGGTCAAACAGTAATCCAGGTACTGCTCTGAGAGCATTTGGAAGATGCAGATCAGGTTACTAAATAGTTGACCTTAAAATAAGGAGACTATCCTAGATTGTTCAGGTAGTCACATTAGCTCTTGAAAAGAGAAGACAGAAGAGTCAGTCAGAGAGATGCAGTAGAATGAGAAGTCAGAGAGACCTGCAGTGCATGTGAGGGAAAAACAGCTCCACCTGCTTTTTGCAGGAGGCACAAAGTGAAGAGTGAGGTACATGTCTGTAAGGAGCTGAAAGAGGCTCCCAAAGATAAGTGTCCTTGGGGACATCTGCCCTAGAGGCCCAAGGAAATGAAGTTTTCCTACAACCTGAAGGAGTTTGAATGCTAATTCTTCTCTAGATCTTATGGAAAGGAACATTGCTGTGCTGCTATGTGCTCACAGCCCCATGAGACTCTAGGTAGAGGAACCAGCTGAGCCACACCATGCCTGGTCCTCTGCAACTGTGAGATGAATGGTGTTGGGATAAGCCACGAAATTTGTCATAATTTGTTAGGGCAGCAATAAAAATTAATAAGATTTTTTTCATTTTTTAAAATTTTATTGAACTATGGTTGATTTATAGTGTTGTGATAATATTTGCTCTACAACAAAATGATTCAGTTATACACATATACACATTCATTCTTTTTCAGAGTCTTTTCCCATATATATTATCACAGAATATTGGGTAGAGTTCCAAAATTAATACAATTTTGGTATCTGGGAAGCAGGGTGCATTTGTAACAAATACTTAAAAAGTATTCCCACAGGGCTGTGGGAAGAGGCTGGAAGAAATTTGAAGAATATGATAGAAAAAGCCTAGATTGCCTTGAACATGAATGTGGACATTAAGGATGCTTCTGGTGAAAGCTTGGAAGGGAGTGAGAAACACATTATTGGAAACTGGAGGAATGGGGATCACTGTCACATAGTGGCAGAGTGTCACAGTGTGGCAGAGTACAATAAAAAATTGTGCCCTGTAGTTATGTTACAGGCAGAACTTGCCAGTGATGAACTTGGTTATTTACTTGAGATTTCCAAGCAAAATATGGAGGGTGTTACCCTGTATTAGTCTGCTCAGGCTACCATAACAAAATACCACAGAATAGGAGGATTAAACAACAGAAATTTATGTTTCACACTTTTGGAGGCTGGGACTTTTGGAAGTTCAAGGTCAAGGCACTGGTCAGGTAGGTTTCATTCTGAGGGCTCTTCTTTTGGCTTATAGGTGACTAACATCTTGCTATATGCTAACATGGACACCTCTCTGGATTTGTGCAGAGGAAGAGTGAGCTCTCTAGGCCTTCTTCTAAAAACACTAATCCTATTTGATCAAGGCCCTACTCTTATGATTTTCATTACTTTCTTCTTCCAAATACAGACAATTGTGGTTAATGTTTCAAGGTATGAATTTTAGGGGGACACATTTAATCCATAACATATGGTTTCTTCTTGCTGGCTTATAGAGTCTATAAAATGTGAGAAGAGGAAGATAAATTGAGGGGAAAATATCAAAAACAAAGAAGAACTCAATGATTTTGGAAGTTCTTAGCCTATCCAGATGGCAAAAGACTCTAAAATGTGAGAAGAGGAAGATAAATTGAGGGGAAAATATTAAAAACAAAGAAGAACTCAATGATTTTGGAGGTTCTTAGCCTGTCCAGATGGCAAAAGACTCTAAAATTAAGAGATATATTGCCAGTGAAAGTGCTGTGGAGAAGAGGCTAAGGGTGTGACTCTACAAAAGATCAAAGTTCCAGGCTTTGAAGAGATTAAGGGTGTGATCCCTTCATTCAAACCCGGTGGCTTCTAGGAATCTGAAGGTGTTTTTCCTCAGCCATCTCTTCACAAAGCACAAAGTAGAGAAGAGATTATCTAGAAAAGATCTGTAGAGGGACATCTTGTCTAATGGAGTGAAACCCTGTGAAATTCACAAAAAGCCCATAGGGGTTTTGAGAGTTTTATACTGTGGAAGCACTGCCAGCTTGGACAGAGAGTATGAAGTGAAATAAAATTGGCTGTTTGATCCCTAAAACTCTACTGGAAAATAAAACTAAGGGTAAAACTACTCAGCTGCCAATAGGTACTGCCTTTCAGAGAAAACAGAGCTGCACTGAACCTAAAGAATGGGACTGGGGTCGTAGAGAGCAGAACCAAAGGCCAAATGAGAATTTTCCCAAGTGTCCAAGTTCCCTACTGTGTTTTTCCTACCTAGATATTAAAACTTGGAACCTGTGACTGTTTTATCTTCCATTTTTCTCCTGTTGGAACTAGTGTATTTGTAACAGCCTATCTGTCTCACAGGTGTGTATTGGGGCGGATAACATGTGTCTTTAATTTCATAGGTCCACAGACAGAGAGATAATTCCAGGAATTCTATTTAATAGATTACTCACCCATACTTGATTTAAATGAAGAGATTTGGGACTTTTGAGCAGATGAAATTTACATGAGATTTTTATGCTTTCAGTTGAGGCTATGATGGTATGAAACTTGGGAACATTGGGAGGGTTGCAAATGTATTTTGCATTTGGGAGTGCTTTGAACCTTTGGGGCCCTGAGGGCACCCATAGACATAATTCATAAGATCTTTTTCCCAGATGTTTCCTGGGT
Source organism: Phacochoerus africanus (assembly GCF_016906955.1). Classification (NCBI taxonomy): domain Eukaryota; kingdom Metazoa; phylum Chordata; class Mammalia; order Artiodactyla; family Suidae; genus Phacochoerus; species Phacochoerus africanus. The sequence continues at coordinate 42,903,584 of NC_062553.1, read as the reverse complement.
ATTCAGTCAAGCTAATCCAACTACTGCTGTGAAGGGCCATTGCAGATGTAATTAAAAGTAACCAGCTGGGGCATTCCCCATGGTGGCTTAGTGGTTATGGTTAACAAACCTGACTAGTATCCATGCAGATGCAGGTTCAATCCCTGGCTACGATAGGTGGGTTAAGAATCCTGTGTTGCCATGAGCTATGGTGTAGGTCGCAGACGCAGCTCAGATCCTACATTGCTGTAGCTGTGGTATAGGCTGGCAGCTGTAGCTCCGATTCAGCCCCTAGCCTCAGAACCTCCACATGTCGCAGGTGTGGCTCTAAAAAGACAAAAACCACAAAAAAAAAAAAAAGTAACCAACTGATCTTAAAATAGGGAGATTATCCTATTTGATTTAGATTGGCTCAGTGTAATCAATGAGCCCTCAAAAGCAGAAGAGGAAGGTAAAAGAGGGAGATTCAGTAAAAATAGAAGTCAGGGAGATTTAAAGTGAGGAAATCTTTAACCTACTGTTATTATAGATCAAGGTGATGACAAATGCAGATAACACTAAGGAGCTGAGAGAGGCTCCCAACCAAGAGTCAACAAAGAAATGGAGACCTCATCTCTATTGCTACAAGGAACTGAATCCTTCCAACAACCTGACAGAGGTTGGAAACTGATGCTTTCCCAGACCCTTACTCCATTTCAGCCTACTGAAGCTCTAAACAGAAGAACTAGTTGAACCACTCTGTGCCTGGACTAGCAGCCTGTGGAAACTCTGATATAGTAAATGAGTATTATTTTCAACCACTATACTTTTGCTAATTTGCTGCAACAGTGGTAGAAAACTAATACAACAAAATGTAAGGAATAAATAGGAAAGTAATTCTAAAATGTTAGCCATAAATCCAACCACATCAATTACATTGAAGGTAAACAGTCTAACTACAAAATTAGAAGACCAAGTATCAGATTAGATGTTAAAGTGAGGCTCAACTATATGTTGTCTACCAGGAAACTCACTTGAAACACGATAGGATTAATGGGTTAAAAACAAAAAGATTGAAAAAGTACACCACACAAATTAAAATGAAAAAAAAAAATGCTAGAGAGGTGAAATAATAACAGTCAAAGAGGGCTTTAGAACAAGAAAAATTACCAAGGACAAAAAGGAATAATTTGGATTGATGAAAGGGTCAACTCATTAAGGCATAAAAATTTATGTACGTCTTTACAATAAAGCTTCAAAACATGTGAAGCAAAAATGAAAAGGTCTAAAAGAAATAGAAAAATCTATAATTATATTTAGAAACTTCAGCTTTGGTTTCTTATTAATTGATGTAACAAGAAGGAAATGAGCAAATATATACAGAAAACTTGAGCAACATAATAAATAAAAACTTGAACAACATAATAAATAAACCTGACCTATTTGACTTGGAGAACATTCTACTCAACAACAGCAGAATATACATTCTTTTCTTTTTTTTTTTTATCTTTTTGCCTTTTCTAGGGCCACTCCTGCGGCATATGGAGGTTCCCAGGCTAGGTGTCTAATCAGAGCTGTAGCCTCTGGCCTACACCAGAGCCACAGCAACTCGGGATCCAAGACATGTCTGCAACCTACACTACAGCTCACGGCAACTCAGGATCCTCGACCCATTGAGCAAGACCAGGGATCGAACCCACAACCTCATGGTTCCTAGTCGGATTCGTTAATCACTGTGCCACGATGGGAACTCCAGAATATACATTCTTTTCAAGTATACATGGAACATTCACCAAGTTAGGCTGTATTGTGGGTCATAAAATCAGCCTTATTAAAAAATGAAATTATTATTAAAAAATGAAAAACATGAAATTATTGACGCTTTTTTTTAACTGTAATGGAATTAAAGTAGAAATAGATAACAGAAGGATAGGTGGGAAAATCTCCAAATATTTGAAAATACTAAATAATCTAAATAACATACCAGTAAATAAACTAGGGATCAAAGAAGCAATATATCAAAACAAATTAGGAGAAATTTGAACTGAAAGAAAACAACATATCAAAATATCTACATTATTGCTAAAGCAGTTTTTAGCGTGGGATTTATAGCATTAAATTTTTTTCATTGGAAAATAAAATTCTCAAATCAAAAACTCTATCTTATACCTTCAGAATCTAGATGAGAAGAAGAAAAAAGATAAAGCAAGTAAAAGGAAGGAAATCATAAATATCAGAACATAAATCTGTTAAATTGAGAAGAGACAAACATTAGAGAAAATTCAATGAAACCAAAAGCTGATTCTTTGAAACATATACAATTAAATTGATAAACTTTACCCAGACTGACAAAGTTAAAAAGAGCTCGCACAAGTTAACAAACAAACATCAGGAATGGAAGAGGGGAAATAATTATGGATCCCCTAACAATTGAATTGGAAGACCGCAAAAAATCTTACACACATAAATTAGATGAAATGGACTGATCATTGAAAGACACAGACTACCAAAACTCATCCAAGAAGAGATGGTAATTATATTTCTTTAATATATCTATTAAAGAAATCAAATTCCAGATAAAATCCTTCCAAGAGAGAAAACTTCAGGTATAGAAGAGCTGGAATTTGGTGAAAAATGTTGGGATCAGCACAAAATAGGCAAAGCAGGCTATGGTGCAGTGCCCCAATGCAGATCCATTGCACCAAGGGGAGTCCCAGACCCAGCCTCCTGCCAAGAATAGGTCACAGACATAAATTCTGTCTTGGTCAATATTGGCCTATTGATTTCAGTAGCTACGTTCAAGAATGTCTAAGTAGGCTTGGAAGGAGAGAAGTTTCAAAACGGTATGTCATGTAAAAAGAAAGGGCTAATTATGTGCCTTACACTAGTGATGCAGAGGGTATGTGGAGAATTTTGACCTATTTTCATGACTTCAGGCTTTGGTGGTACTAGTGGCAAAGATGGTTCCCCTTTTGGCGTTAAGTGCTACAATGAACTCCCTATTCAGCCATGGTGTTTTGTCCTGGAGTAAAGTTTCTTCAGGTGACAAATACAAGCACCTTGTTATACTCTGAAAAGTGTTCTAAGTCTATGTTAATCATTGGTCCATTTGCACCAACACGACCTAGGTGATCATACGTCTTCATCCTTTTCAAGCAGAGTTGTTGATCTTAAAGGGCACAGTGCTAGAGCACTGCTAATCTGCTTTGTATAACGTTTTGTGTAGCATTGTGCTTATTTTATACTTTTATTATAAATCTGAGCAACTGCTCTGTTGTATTTTATGAACAGGTGAAACAAAGTGTTGACTTTTGCAATTACAAATAGCACCTGTTAGAAATAGTTCTCATATTGTTTAAAATGGAGAATTTTCTGCTCATCAAATTATTCTAATGGACTCCACAATTTTGGTCAAGTCAAGGAAAATGTGAAATGATGCTGTTCTAAATAGGAAACATTCCACAACATACTAAATTTAAATAATACTTGACTGTTATTTTGTTCATATTGTCCCTTATTAAAATTATGAAATGTCAGATATAACTTTTAAAAGTTTTTGCACAATTTCTTTTTTTATTTTTGCTTTTTAGGGCTACAACCGTGGCATATGGAAGTTCCCAGGCTTGGGGGTTGAATCAGAGCTGTAGCTGCTGGCCTATGCCACAGCCACAGTAATGCAGGATCCCAGCTGCATCTGCGACCTACACCACAGTTCATGGCAATGCCAGATCCTTAACCCACTGAGCAAGGCCAGGGATTGAACCTGTGTCCTCACGGATGCTAGTCAGATTCATTAACCACTGAGCCATGATGGGAACTCAGGTTTTTTGCACAATTTTGATAAAACATTTGAAACATTTGAATGATTCTCTATTCTGGTTTTGAAGAAAACTGGTTTGAGAGTGATTTATAAATTATACATTAAATTTACAGTTGAATATTTTAAACAGTGATTTGAATAATGAGAAAGTAAAGTTGGGAGATCATTGAGCAAGGAATTAAGAGCCTGAGTAAGTTTTAGTTACAGCTCATAACTTTGTGACCTTCAAGCCCCTTGCCTAGTTGTTGCTGTTTCATTTTATGGATTTCTTATGAAGATTGATGAGAATGGGTGGATTGAAGGGTTCGAAAATACGGGTAAATAAATAAATGAAGGATTATAGGATATGTAGAGGATGTTGAGTGCCTTCTAAGGACATACAGAGCTACTGTTTTCATGGTTCTAGTATATTAACAGTCAATGGAAGGCACAATAGAATTGATTCTCAGCCAAAATACCTATGCTATGATATGAGTGGGAAGAAAACAAAATCATATTTTCAAAAGACAAATAGATCAAATAATTAAAAGGAAAAATGTCTTTTTTTGTCTTCTAAATTATACTGGACAAAGTGTCTTGCACTAAAGAGCAAGAATGAGGTTAAAAACAGAAAGGAAACTTGAGATATTATGTAGATTTTGTTGTTGACACATTTGCTTAATTTCCAACTTCACTTATGTATATTTCCTTAAATATAATACTATTAAATTTTTTTTTTTGCCAGTCTTTCAAACAGAATTAACATGTCTCAGATAAAGTCAAAATGAAGGTCAAAATAAGATGTTAAAAGCAGTTACTGTCTTGTCAAGGCACAGTACTACACATACTAGGTTTGACACCATGACTAGCAGTGTCATGCTGAAAGGATGAATGACGTCTATATTTTGACACTAAACCATGGCCTTGAGTAATTGAGGCAGATCCAAGTGAGTATGGTATTTGTCCTTTTTTTTTAAATTGTTGTTGCTCAAGTTCTCACCCATGCTGTAGTTTTCATGAACCACGAGGGGCTGCCAGATGGACAGCCGGTGCTTCTCACATACCTGGCTCCCCCAAGCTTCCCTTCTCCATCTGGAGTCTGGTTAACTGTGCCAATGCTGCAGCACCAGGAGCCAACTTCTACCTGCGTTTCCACTGCTGCGTTCTCTCCCTGGAGCATCTATTTATATATTGCCTCATGCTGCAGCACCCAGCTGGTTTTGTTGTTGTTGCTTTCCATTTGCAGAGATGTTAACTGCAGTGGTATTTATTTATCATCAAAAACACCTTTGAGATAGGTCACCCATTCCCTCTGCCATATTTTTGGTGCAAAGGAAGAGAGTGAATTTCACTCAGTTTAGTCAAGGACACAATGCCATTTATATACTTCTCTTTATTTAACAGTAGAGCATAATTTCCCTTAAATCGTTTTTTTACAACTTTATTAGAGTGAAGGTGTTTCTGAATTGGAATGTGAATGCTAACCTTTTGTCATTGAAATAAATTCCAGTGGGGAATCCTTGTGAGGTTTTTAGGCCTAAGAAAGGATCCTGTGGCAAAATTTCTTATAATAATCTTTCAAACTCAAATTTTATTTTTATTATACTCATTTTGGATCTTTATTACTTTAACTCCTCAAATAATTACTACCTTCTTTCTAATATTCACTGATTGGATTTGTATAAGAATGTTGCAAAGGGCCACACAACATCACCCAACCACAGTGGAAGGTGCCAAGTATATGGGGAAAGGAGAATTTTAAGAATGTCTCAATAAGACTGACCATAACTATTTGTTTGAATACTCAGAATACATGTACATTTGAGAGGAGTGTAAGGGGTAAATATACTTAGAGGGAACAAGTAACTTCTTCAAAAGGAAGACTTTTTTAAGAGTCTGGAAGATATCGGTAGACTCATAAAAAGATAAATGGAACAAATTATAACCACAAACTTAATAATAGTACTGCAGGAAAAAAAAAGCCAATCAGCTCAGCACAGTTTTGGGGTGTGATAACAAAAGAAAGAATTCTGAGACTATAGGTTTTTTAGATTCAATGTTACAAAGATCTTTAAATAAGTACATATTTGGACTAGTTTCTCCTCATGATGGTCTTACCATTGTTTTATGTTTGTCATATGTCATATTTTCTTTCTTTGGCAGGCTAAGTGAGGGCATTATATTCTCCTTGAAGCTCAGGGAAAGTTGCATTTTGATTCTGTAATTTTAAGATTTTTGTAGTGAGGATTGAAGAATAATAACCAAAAGAGATAATCCAGGCAAAGGGAAAAATGTATAACATTACTGAAGGACTGGAAGGATTGCAGTTGTCTATAATTTATCATAAACTGTGAGGAGCAAGGGTGGAAGCTCAATAGATAAGGGTCTCTATCTACACCTGGTGGGAGAGGATGATTATCTGAGTCTCCATGGTGATGGCTGTGAGGTTTACAGATTCACATGCACTGTGCATTCAGCATGGAAATGGATTAAGTGAAAACTAAGTTTGGGAGAAATGGAAGGAGATACCAGTGCATCAGAAAATTATTTAAAATATCACTGATTACTCAACAAGTGTGAAATGATATCTTTGCTAGAATTGTGTTGTCATTAACACTTAATGAGAAAGTTTTATATGGCAGGCAGTGTGCCAGAATCTCAAGATTTAAGCTAAATGTAACAGAGTCCCATTAAGATTTTATGGGGGGAAACATATCTTGATATATACACTAGAAAGAATTTAGTGCTGTAAAAGAAGATATTAGAAAGGTAATTATGGTTAAATATTTGGGTTTTGTAATTAGACTGTCTGGGTTTGAGTCTGGTAATTTGCTGGTGAATTTCTCTGAGGCTTAATTTCTTCATCAGTTTTTTTTTTTTAATCTGAGGAAAATAGCTAGATTACTTAGTAAGTTATTGTCTATCAATATTTGCAAAATACTATCTTTAGTGTTTTCTACATACAGCCAGTTACAAGAATAATTATGAATAAAAAGCTATCTAGAGCATCAGAAATCTCTGTGTGTGTCTGAATGTGTCTCTGTATCTGTGAGTGTGTGTTGTTTGGGTGTGGTTCTCTTAAGAGCTCCAACTGTAAAGTTGTCACACAGATCCAGGCCTGGTTCTTGCCTTGAGGCTGATTAGTTGTGACTCTGGTGTTTCATTCATCTCTCTTATCTTTAGTTTTCTCATATGTTGTAATCTCTGCCTCAAAGTCTTGTGGTATGGGTATTAAAGAGATTCTCTAAAAGTTTGATCAAATGTATATAAATGCATTCATCTCAATTACCCTTGCATAATTTGGGGGGATTTAGTTTTCATTTTTAATGTGTGAATACTCTGTTGATTGATGTTACCTGGTTTTTTTATGTTCAGATCTTCTAGATTTCTAAAATTACATTTTTACTCTGCCCTTGACTTTATTTCTGTCTTCAATTAAAATAATGAAAATCTAAATATAGATGTATCATGTTCGGATATTATATAGACTTAGCAAAGCTTTAATATATTTCTTTGTAGAAATGTTTGGATAATTTTGATCAAGTTATGCTTACCTTTAAGAAAACTTACATATTAAAAAAGCAATTATAGATGATTTTTATCAACACCCATTTATTCTGAAATTAGATTTAGAATGTTTTTCAACCCTAAAGAGCAGAATATTGAATCTTGAAGTAGGTAAAGGACTCCAAAATGCAACACAACTCTGGCACAAAAATTGGGTGCGTTATTTTATGAAATTTTTACCAGAGCCTTATTGATTCCTTCCTAGTGTAGGTTTTTAACAAGCTTACTTAGCAGTTTTAGTGACCCACATCATATTGAATCTGAGAACTTGAAGAGGATGGTGTAAAGCTTTTGGAAGTAAGAGTCCCAACAGCCGGAGAAGTGACCCATATATCCTGGGGAGGACGGAGCAACCTTAATGTCAGCGTGGAGGTGTATCCTGCAGTTCCCAATAAGCTGCATGCTTAGTACCTACTGAGTCACTGAGAGAGAGTGTTAGCTCTTCATGAAGGTTGTACATGTGAATTATATTTTATTACATTGCCATCTAAGAATTCATATGGATGTTCACTTGTCCAATACTAAGAAGCATTACCATATTTAGAATAGCAGCATGAAAGACATGGATTTGCAATTAGAAAGTACAAGGATAGGAGAAGAGGGTGCATCAGTAAACAGCGTGAAAGGGGGTAGAACAGAGTCTGAGGTCATGAGACAATGAGAAGGCTGCAAGACTGGAGTAAAGGATAGAGTCAGACTCTGAGGGCTATGGGCTCTCGACTTGAGGGCTTATAAGCACTAACTTCACTAGTTTAATGCAGATTTATGGCCCCAGAGAACATATCCCAATTTTTTTTTTTTTTTTGACTCCTCACTAATTCTAATGGGTACAATCTAAGGCTCACACTGAGAAATGGTACCAGGGAGGATGGAGCCATCCATTGGAAGTTTTGCCCAGAAAAGCAATGTTGAAAATGCTCCAGAAAGAGTAATCTAGTAGAGTGGCATGCCAGTGGTCAATGTGAAAAGTACTAATTAGTTAGGTTAGGAGGTAATGAGAACCTAGCCTGGCACAGTGGCAGAAACATTAGAAAAGACAGAAAAATATTAGGGATTTGTAGAGGGCAGAGTCAACAGAATGTGGTGGCCACACTAAATATGACAGACAAGAGGGAGAGGCAATGACAAAACAGCATATTTAGATGTCACTGGAAAGGAAAATGATTTTAAAATCAATCGTTGGAATTTATCCTTTAGTTATCATTAATCTGGCTTTAATTTATTTGTAAGTTAATATAATATGGTAATAAATGCCTGAGTTTGAATATTATCCCTTAGTCAAGTTTGTTTACCTCACTGAACTTCCCATTATCTTATCTGTAAAAGGATGTACCAAACTTACAAAGTTGTTGTTAGAAATAAGTGCCTGCATAGTACTTTTGCACCCCCTCTCTAAATGTGAGCAGTTATCCAAGAGTTCTTTACTTAACTTGGGTCTCACTCAAAATTCTGTCTGCAGAACAAGAATTGTAATTTACCTGTACAGTTCATCTTTTCTTTCACAACATGGAACTTCTTAAGAAGAAGCATACATCTAAATTTCTGAGGTTGTTTTAACTGTTTTTGTAGAACTTTTACATTAGTAGCCACTATATAATAGTATACATAAAGGACTCATATGCTTCTCATAGTAAACAAACAGCTTCTAGGCCAAAGGATTTAAAAGCATACTTTTTCTGTGCCCACTTCCAATTCTGAATTATTGTTCCTAGTTGCTATTTCACCAGTTTTCTGCCTGGGAAACATAGACAATCAAGTGACTGGTGAAAAGCACTGCCTTTTCATGACTCTTTGGAGGAGAGGTTTTCGGTCTCAGGCTCAGTCCTTATTCTTTTGGGATATGTGTTAGAGGACCATTATTTGCCAAAATAGTTGTATTAAATGCATGATTATTAAAATGGATATGGAGGTATTGGCTTTTTCCCACAGAAAATTGAAGCCAATTCAGCCACATTGATAGGCTAAAAGAGAGAAATGAGTTTTGTTTTGCCAATATTTTTAAGGAAAAAGATTCAAACTGTACTATTTTCTACCAAAATATCATTTTTTTTTAACCCATAAGATCAGAATTGTTTTACTGGCTCATCTTTTAAATTAAAAGTCAGAACTTTTCCCTCCATGTGACTGTAGCAATAGTCGAGATGAGCCACATAGGGAACAGTGATACTTGGGGTCAAAGAAATATCAATTGTGGTTTTGGAAAGCTATTTTCATTGTTGCCTGGGTGGTGAAAAGAAAGAATATAAATGTACATGTGTTAAGCCTTTGAGACCTAGAAGTGTTTAGAGCTTGGCAAAATTAAATTTCACATTGAGATGTTTTCTGTTTAGTAAAATTCAAAACACATTTTGAAAACTGCTTTTTCTCTTAAGTTTATAACTCTGAATATTTTAAGCAGGACTTTCATTCCTGATTCTTTTTTTTTCTTTTTAGGCTTGCACCTGCGGCATGTGGTGGGTTCCAGGCTAAGGGTCAGACTGGAGCTGCAGCTGCTGGCCTACACCACAGCCATGCCAATGCAGGATCCAAGCTGTGTCTGTGACCTACACCAGACTTCATGGTAACATCAGATCCTTAATCCACTGAGCAAGGCCAAGGATTGAACCCTCATCCTCATGGATCCTAGTTGGGTTTGTTTCTGCTGAACCACAACAGGAACTCCTCCTGATTAATTTCTAATATTTTATGAGAAATTTCTGTTAACTATGGGAGCTTCCTATTTGAACTTGGAAATTTTGTCTTTTCAATGTTAAATTTTATTCTAGACCAGAATGCCTCTGTTAATTCAAATTTTTAATTTGTGCCTTGGTTGGCCAAATGTCTTAAGTCACTCCCAGTATGTTTAATTATTAATGAAATGCTTAGTCTATTCTATCATTGCTTATGTAGTTTCACCTTTATTATCATGTTTCAGCAGACATCCATTTAGAGAGATCAGAACCCTAATGCATCAAGATTGTCTATAACTTTATTTAGTAGAGTTGGAATGCATAACATATGCAATAAGTCATATGTATACATGTTTTTTAAAACCCTGAATATATGTTGCATATTTTCAAACAGACTCCAAATTTTAGCTCTAACCCAAATTCTGTACAAAGCTTTCAAAGAATGGCTCCATCTTCCCTAGTACCATTTCTCAGTGTGGATTGTACACATTAGAATTAGTGAGGAGTCAAAAAAAAAAAAAATCCAGTGGAATATGTTCTCTGAAGAAGGGCCATAAATCTGCATTAAACTAGTAAAGTTAGTGCTTATAAGCTCTCAAGTTGAGAGCCCCCAGCCCTCAGAGTCTGGCTCCATCCTTTGTTCCAGTCTTGGTAGCCTTTCCTTGAGGAACCCTCCTTTCTTTCATTTCTTCTTTTTTTTTTTAATGTTAGTTTAATATGTTAGTTTTTTAATATGTTAGTTTCAGGTGTACAGCATAGTGATTCAGCATTTTTGCAGATTATACTACTTTATAGCTTATAAAAAGATATTGGCTATAATTCCATGTACTGTAGAGCATATCCTTGTTACTTACCTGTTTTACATATAGTAGTTTGTATCTGTTTGGCCCATACCTAATTTGTCCCTTCCCCTTCCCTCTCCCCTTTGGTAATCACAAGTTTGTTTTCTGTTATCTGTGAGTCTGTTTTTCTTTTGCATATGCGCTCATTTCTATTATTTTTTAAATTCCTCATTTAGGTGATATCAAATAGTATTTGTTATTCTCTGATATATTTCAGTAAGCATATTTTCTCCAGGTCAATCCCCATGTACTTCATTCTTTTTCATGGCTGAGTAATACCACCACCATCACCCCCAGTCCCCTGGTGTATCACATCTATTTTTTCTTTTTTATGTCTTCACCCACAGCATATGGAAGTTCCTGAGCTAGGGATTGAATTTGAGCTGCAGTTGCTGACTTATGCCACAGCTTTGGCAATGCCAGATTTTTTAACACACTGTGGTGGGCTGGGGATTGAACCTGCACCGATGCAGGAACCTGAGCCATTGTAGTCTGATTCTTATCCCACTTCATAATGGTGGGAACTCCTGTCATATCTTAATCTAATTATCTGATGCTGAACACATGGATTTGCTTCCATGTCTTGGCTATTGGAAACAATGCTGCTGTGAACATTGGGGTGCATGTATTCTTTTCAAATTTGTGTTTTCATTTTTTCATGATATATACCTAGGATTGGGATTGCTACATCATATGGTAGTTCTGCTTTTAGTTTTTTGAAGAACCTCCATACTGTCTTCCATAGTGGATGCACCAATGTAAATTTTTACATTCCCATCAACAGTGTACAAGTTTCCTCTCTTTTCCTGTCCTCTCCTACATTTGCTATTTGTAGACTTTTTGCCTTTTTTTTTTTTTTTTTTTTGCTATTTCTTGGGCCGTTCCCGGGGCATGTGGAGATTCCCAGGCTAGGGGTCCAATCGGAGCTGCAGCCACCGGCCTACACCAGAGCCACAGCAACGCGGGATCCGAGCCGCGTCTGCAACCTACACCACAGCTCACGGCAACGCCGGATCGTTAACCCACTGAGCAAGGGCAGGGACGGAACCCGAAACCTCATGGTTCCTAGTCGGATTCGTTAACCACTGCGCCACGATGGGAACTCCCCTATTTGTAGACTTTTTGATGATGGCCATACTGATAGCCATGAAGTGATACTGTGGTTTTGATTTTGCATATCTCTAATAAGTAGCAATGTTGAGCATCTCTTCATGTGCCTGTTGGGCATCTGTACATCTTCTTTGGAGAAATGGCTATTCAGGTCTTCTGCTCATCTTTGGATTTTTTTTTTAAACATATATTGAGTTGTATGAGCTATTTGTATATTTTGAATATGAACCCCTTGGCAGACTCATCACTTTCACATATTTTATCTTAAATTCTATAGATTATCTTTTTTGTTTTTTTTTGTTTTGTTTTTTGCTTTTTAGCGCAGCACCTGCGGCATATGCAAGTTTCCAACTAGGGGTCAAATCAGAGCTACAGTTGCTGGACTACTGCAGGATCTGAGCCACATCTGCGACCTACACCACAGCTCACAGCAACACCAGATCCTTAACGCACTGACTGAAGCCAGGGATTGAACACGCATCCTCATGAATACTAGTCAGGTTTGTTACCACTGAGCCACAATGGGAACTCTTCTTTTTGTTTTGTTGATGGGTTTCCTTTTCTGTACAAAGCCTATAAGTTTAATTAGGTCTCATTTATTTATTTTTTATTTTATTTCTTTTGCCTTTGGAGAAAGATCCAAAAAAATATTTCTGTGATTTATGTCAAAGTGTTCGGCCTGTATTCTCGTCTAAGAGTTTATGGTTTCAGGTGTTAACATTTAAGTCATTAAACCATTTTGAGTTTATTTTTTGTATATGTTATGAGGAAATATTCTATTCTAATTTTTTTTTTAATTTATTTATTTTTATTTTTTACTGCATGCAGAAGTTCCTAGGCCAGGGATCAAACTCAAGCCACAGCAGTGACAATGCCGGATCCTAAACCACTACACCATGAGTGTACTTTTATTCTCATCTTTAAAATATAACTGTCCAGTTCTCCCAGTACCACTTGTTGAAGAACTATCTTTTCTCCATTGTATATTCTTGCCTCCTTTGTTGAAGATTAATTGATTATAAATGTTTGAATTTTTAGCCTCTCTATTCTGTTCCATTAATCTGTGCCTATTTCAGTGCCACCATCATGTTGTTTTAATTACCGTAGCTCTGTAGTATGGTGTGAAGAATGGGTGGGGTATATCTATCCAGCTATGTTCTTTTTTCTCAAGGTTTTTTTTTCAATTTAGGTTTTTTTGTTTGTTTGTTTCTTTTAGTGTCATTTGCTTTAGTTTTGTGAAAAATAGCATGGGTATTTTAATGGGGATCTCATTAAATCTGTAGATTGCTTTGGGTTGTATGGCCATTTAAAAAATATTAATTCTTCCAATTCGAGAGCACAGGGATCTTTCCCTTTCTTTGTGTCATCTTCAGTTTCCTTCATCAGTGTTCTATGGTTTTCAGAGTACAGTTCTTTCACCTCTGTGGCTAAGGTTACTCCAGGCAATTTTTTGGATGTAATTTGAAATGGGATTTTTTTTTTCCCTCTTAACAGTTCATTTTTAGTGTACAGAAATACAACAGATTTCTGTATATTAATCCTGTATCCTGCAACCTTGGTGAATTGGTTATTAATTCTAATAGTTTTGGGGTGAAGATTCAGAGTTCTGTATATGAAGTATCATGTTTTCTGCAAACAGTGATAGTTTTACCTCTTCCCTTCTAATCTGGATACCTTTCATTTCTCTTCTTCGTCTAATTGCTGTGGCTAGATCTTCAATACTATGTTGATAGAAGTAGTGAGAATAGACATACTTGTTTTATTCCTGGTTTAGTGGGAAGTCTTTCAGCTTTTCACCGTTAAGTATTATGTTAGCTATAGGTTTGTCATAAATGGCCCTTTTTATGTTCAGATATGTTCTCTAAATACTTATTTTGATGAGAGTTTATCATGAATACATGTTGAATTTTGTCAGATGCACTTTCTGCATCTTTTGAGATGTTAATATGGTTTCTGCTAATATGTTTCTGTAATATGCACTTTCTGTTAATGTGGTATAGCACACCGATTGATTTGCAAATATTGAACCATCCTTGAGACCCTGTAATAAATCCAACTTGATCATGGTGTATGATCCTTTTCATGTATTGATGGATTCAGTTTCCTAAACTTTTGGTGAGGATTTTGGCATCTATATTCTGCAAAGTTTCCAACCTGTAATTTTCTCTCTCTCACTTTTTTTTTTTGTAGTGCCGTTTTCTGCTTTTAATATTAGGGTAATGGTGACCCTAGAGAATGAATTTGAGTGTATCTACTTCCCTTCATTTTTTGGAGTAGTTTGATAAGGAGAGGTATCATTTCTTTATATATTTGGCAGAATCCCTTATAAAGACTTCTGGTCTTGTACTTTTGTCTGTTGGGAGCTTTTCTTTCTTTTTTTTGGGGGGGGGGGTCTTTTGTTCTTTTAGGGCTGCACTGGTGGCATATGGAGGTTCCCAGGCCAGGGGTCTAATCGGAGCTGTTGCTGCTGGCCTATGCCACAGCCATAGCAGTGCCAGATCCAAGTCATATCTGTGATCTATACCACAGCTCAGGGCAACGCCGGATCCTTAACCCACTGAGCAAGGCCAGGGATCAAACCTGCAACCTCATGGTTCCTAGTCGGATTTATTTCCTCTGCGCCATGACGGAAACTCCCTCTTTCTCTTTCTTTCTTTCTTTTTCTTTCTTTCTTCTTTCTTCTTTCTTTCTTTCTTTCTTTCTTTCTTTCTTTCTTTCTTTCTTTCTTTCTTTCTTTCTTTCTCTCTTTCTCTTTCTTTCTCTTTCTCTTTCTTTCTCTCTTTCTCTCTTTCTCTTTCTTTCTTTCTCTCTTTCTCTTTCTTTCTTTCTTTCTTTCTTTCTTTCTTTCTGTCTGTCTGTCTGTCTGTCTTTCTTTCTTTCTTTCTCTCTCTCTCTCTCTCTCTCTCTCTCTTTCTTTCTTTCTTTCTTTCTCTCTTTCCTTCTTTCTTTCTTTCGCAATTCAATTTCACTTCCAGTGTCTGTTCAAATTATCTATTTCTTCTTGACTCAGTCTTGACAAGAAATTTGTCCATTTCTTCCATGTTGTCTAATTTAACATATAACTGTTCATAGTATTTTCTTGTGTTTTTTATATCTCTGTGGTGTTGGTATTATTTCTCCTCTTTCATTTCTTTCTTTATTATTTATTTATTTATTTTTGGCATGGGGAAGTTCCTGGAATAGGGGTGAAATCATGCCACAGCAGTGACCCAAGCTATTGCAGTAACAAGGCCAGATCCTTAACCTGCTGTGCCGCAAGAGAACTCCTCCCCTTTAATTTTTTATTTTGTTTGTTTAGGCTCTCTCTCCTTTCTTCTTGGTGAGCCTGGCTAAAGGTTTATCAATTTCATTTATCTTTCAAAAAACCAGTTGTTTCATTGATGTTTTCCATTTTTATCTCAATTTTATTTTATTTCCTCTCTGCTCTTTATTATTTCCTTCCTTCTGCTGACTTGGAGTTCTGTTTGTTCTTTTTCTAATTCTTTTAGCAGGTGGGCTAGGTTGTTTATTAGATTTTTCTTGTTCCTTGAGGAAAACCTGTTATCTCTATGAACTTCCCTCTTAGAACTGATTTTGCTTTATCACATAGATTTTAGAAAGTTGTATTTCATTTTCATATGTCTTGAGATGCTTTCTGATTTCTTTGGTATCATCATTGCCACATTGATTTTTTAGTAGCGTGTTGTTTAGTCTCCATGTGTTAGTTCTCTTTTTGCTTTTCTATCTGTAGCTGATTTCTAGTTTTATACTGCTGTTGGAAAAAATGCTTGATATAATTTCTATACTCCTCTATTTTTTGAGGTTTCTTTTGTGACCTAGTATGTGATTTATCCTAGAGAACATTCCATGTACACTTTATTTTATTTATTTTTTGCTTTCTAAGGCCTTGCCTGCCTTCTAGCACGTGGAAGTTCCCAGGCTAGGAGTCAAATAGAAGCTGTAGCTGTCAGCCTGTGCCACAGCCGCAGCAATGTGGGATCCAAGCCACATCTGCAGCCTATACCACGGCTCACAGCAATACTGGATCCTTAACCCATTGAGTGAGGCCAGGGATCAAACTCACATCCTCATGGGTACTAGTCAGGTTCATTTCCACTGAACCACAACAGGCTCTTTAAGAGAATGTGTACTTTGAAAGAATGTGTATTCTGCTGTGTTTGTATGTAATTGTCTATAGATATCTATTAAGTTCAACTGGTGTGTCATGTCATTGCCTTATTGATTTTTCTGTCTGAATGATTTGTCCATTGATGTCAACGGGATTAAAATCCCCCACAATTTTTATTCTATTATTGTCTTACTTCTGCTTTTATGTCTATTATTGTTTCCTTTATGTTTTTAGGTGTTTCTAAACATATTGGGTACATATATATTAACAGGCATCATATTCTCTTTTTGTATTGATCACTTTATCATTATATAACACTTTTCTTTGTCTTTTGTTCTTGCCTGTTTTAAAGTCTATTTTGTCTGCTATGATTATTGCCACCCCTGCCTTCTTATCATTACCCTGTGCATGAAATATTCTTTTATATTCCTTCATTTCAGTCTGTATGTGTCTTAACTCTGAAATGAATCTCTTGAAAGCAGCATGTGACAGTGTTTTATTTATTTTTTTAATCCAGTTAGCCACCCTATGTCTTTTGATTGGAGCATTAAGTCCACTGATATTTAAAGAAGTTTTTGATACGTACGTATGTACTGCCATTTTAGTATTTGTTTTCCAGTTGTTTTTTAATTCTACTTTATTCATTTCTTCTTTTTATTTCTCCCATTGTAGTTTTAAGATTTTCTTTTATATAATACTTGATTTCCTTTCTTTTTGCTTTTTGCATATCTACTGTAGGTTTTTAATTTGTGGGGATTTCCATGAAGCTCATATATGTTGACCCATCATCATATCTTCTTGCTTTAAACTGAGAGTTATTTAAGTTTAAACACATTCTAAAAGATCTACAGTTTTTTTACTCCTCTCCCCAACATTTTGTGTCTTGGAGGTCATATTTTATATCTTCATGCTTATTCATTTGCTATTTATTGTCATTACAGTTGTGTTTACAATTTTTTTGTCTTTTAATCAATGTACTCACTTATTTAAATGACCTTCAATCCTTATTATATACTTTCCCTTTCCTAGAGTTCTTACTTCCTTTCCTTTTAGAGAAGACCCTTCAACATTTCATTTAAGGTAGGTTGTATTGATGAATTATTTCAGTGTTTGTCTGCCTGAGAAGTTTTTTTTATCTCTCCTTTCATTCTAATTGATGATCTTGCTGTGTAGACTATCCTAAGTTTTTCCCTTTTAAGACTTTGAATATATCATGGCACTCCCTTCTGATTTGCAAATTTTCTGCAGGGAAATCTGCTGATAGACTCATGGGGTTTCTCTTATAAATAACTCTTTGTTTTCCTCTTCCTGCCTTTAGAATTCTTTCTTTGTCTTTAAATTTTGTCTCTTCATATGTCTTGATGTGGGTCTATTTGGGTTCATATTTTTTTGGACTCTGTGTTTCCTGTACCTGGATATCTGTTTCTTTATTTATCTTTGGTAAGGTTCAGCCATATTTTTTCAAATACATTTTTTTTTGTCTTTTTCCTATTTCTCTGGGCCACTCTCATGGCATATGCAGGTTCCCAGGCTAGGGGTCGAATCGGAGCTGTAGCCGCCGGCCTATGCCAGAGCCACAGCAACGTGGGATCCGAGCCGCGTCTGCGACCAACACCACAACTCACGGCAACGCCGGATCGTTAACCCACTGAGCAAGGGCAGGGACGGAACCCGCAACCTCATGGTTCCTAGTCGGATTCGTTAACCACTGCGCCATGACGGGAACTCCTCAAATACTTTTTTGATACCCTTATCTTTCTTCTTTTCTGGAACCCTAATATGAAATAGTTGTCACACTTGATGTTATCTCATATATCTCACATGTTGCACTCATTTTTTTCATTGTTTTTCTGTCTGCTGTTATGAGTGGGTTATTTCCATTATTCTACCTTCCAGATCACTTATGCATTCTTTTGTGTCATTTAGTCTAGAGTGTTTCTAGAGTGCCTTTTATCTCAGATATTGAATTATCTATTTTCAATTGGGTCTTTTCCATATTTTCTAGTTCCTTGCCAAAATGATCTGTGTTAAGATCGATTCTCTTCCCTGGTTCATTTAGCATTTTTATTACTAATGTTTCAAATTCTCTGGTAAATTATTTATGTTTCATTATTTATTTTTCAGGGGTTTTCTCTTACTCTTTCAATTAAGAGTAGTTCCTCTCTGCCTTTTTGTTTTACTTAATTTTCTCTGTTTCTATGAGTTTGGGTAAAACCTGAAGACCTATCCTGGTTCTGAAGGGGTGTTCTTATGTGAGAGTGCCACGGTGCCTTTGGTGGGAGGGCTGGATTTGCTATGGATGCCAGTCATGTCTTTACTCAGGGTATGCTGGCCACTGACACATTATTAGGGGCTGCTTCTGAGGTGCTGATTGAGTAAACACTAACAATGGCCACTGCCCATGTAAGCTCTGCCACGGGATGAGGTTGTCTCTGCATCCCTAAGTCAAGTATTTTCCCAGGTGTTGGGCATCCTAGATGCCATGTCAAACTGTGGCATGGAATTAGTGAGACTGAGGTGCTTAGCTAGTGCTGAGGAGATGCTAGGGCAGACCTCTAAGGCAGCACCCATGCATTCCTCAGGAATGGAGCCTAGGCTCTTCCAGACCTTCTCCATGTAGCCAAAGGGGCTGGTTTCTTATGCATAGGACCCCAAGATTGGGATGCCCAGTCTATGGCTTGTCTCACTCACTTCCTGGGGCAAGTGTCTGCCCATGTGATCTCCCTTTATCTCTGAGTCCCCTTCCAAGGGCACAGATCCCCATCTGATGCTTTTCTTCTTATCCTACCTGATTATATGTGTATCTTTCTTACAACCTTGGTTTTATAGGAGTCTTTCTGCAAGTTTTCATTTAGTTTTCCTTGAGAATTTTTCCATTTGTGAATGTATTTTTTGATGTGTTTGTGGGAGAAGGTGAGGTCCATGTTCTCTTACTCTGCCATCTTGATCTCTCTTCCTTCTTTGATTTCTAAACGTATGAAAGAAAGAACACAAGTACACACTATCACAACATCTTCAGGAGTGATCCAATGAGAATTCACTACAGTGGATTCACTAGTAACTGAAATATGACCAAATATAAAGTCCTTAAGCAAGTGAATTCTTTGAGACATTTAAAGTATATTGCTTTCCATGCTCAATTTTTATTCTCTTCTGGTAAGAGATGACTTCAGGAAGAGGTTGGGTATAATTTTTTTATAGGCAACACAAGAATGGTAACATTTAAAGCAGACATTATTCTTTTCGACTGTGTATAACTGAACTCTGAGAATATTAGACTATGTATTTTTACCTATTAAAATATCCTATTATAGAGTATGCTTCTTTAAATTAAGTTTATATGTTATTTAAGTTATTATAGTGATTCTATTTTTAAAGAATAAGTAGTGTATATAAAATTGAATTAGTTTACTGGTGATCCTATATCTACCATATGCAACAGAAATTGAAGTTCATGAGCTTTCTTTTTCTCCCCAAGATAACACCTTAGGCTTGGTAGTTTTAGATTCTCTTTGACTACTCTGGGTGGCTTATCTAGTGGTTTCACCTATACCCACTACCTAAGGGCTCTAAACTGTCACTTACTATGCCTTTCTCAGGCCACAGGTGCTACATTTATAATAAAAATTAGTCAAGAAAGTATCATGAATTTCCCAAGGGAATTAACTGCTACCCAAAATATTTCTCCATTGCCCAGTGTGTAACAGCAGTCCCAGTTCCTCTGATAATCAGAATAAATTACCCTTTCTGGATGGTGACTCCTCATCTTCCCTTGGCACAAAGAGGCCAGACAGCAGTCATAGTTTAAATTTCAATGGGATTCCTGTTTTGTCTTCAGGTAGAAAAGCTCTTTCTTTGTCAACCAGGACCTTTAAAATCCTGGTCTGTATTCCAGAGAAGCACAAATTTTCCAATGACCAACTGAAAGTGGTCGTAATAGGGCCACTCTATTTCTCCCTCTAGGCTTTTTATTTTGATGCCAGTCCACACTGAGCCTTTAAGAATTTGTTAATTTTCGATGTTTTCTTTCATCTAGTTTTGAGGGGCTACGTCTTCTTCTCATGCTCTGTTTCCAACACTCCTCAAAATGTCTGTGTATGATTATCCAAAGAAATAGCTGAAGCATCTGTGGAAGAACTGAAGAATCATTATTATATATTCATGGTGTACAGGATTCTTCTCTTAGAACCCTGTTTCCTTCTTCAGTACATGGTTTCCAGGTCTGAACATTGGCTCAGATCCTGAAGCTCAGTAAGGTATTTTTGGAAGGTGAAAATTAACCACTTTCAATCTCCTCTTCTTGCAGCTTTCATATTTTTTATTGTACACATTGCATAATACCCTTAGATGGTTTCCCATTTGTTTTTCCTCCTTGTATGCCATGTTCTATGAACTATCTTATAACTTTCCGAGAGTCAGGGTTCCTGCATGTGACCACAACCTTGTCATGAATTATGATAATTAACTCCACCTGGCTTGTAGCAATTGCTTATGATAATTGAGCTTTATCCTATGACTGCTATTTTGGAGTTTGGGGGATTTTATTATACCTATTGTTAGCAAGCCCAGTTCTGTAACACAATCTTCTGCCATCAGTCTTGGTTTTCAGAGGATTATCACTTCTTAGTGACATTTGTTCTTTCACCATTGTGCTCCTTATGACTTTGGTAATGGTAAATGGTGCATTGTCAGGGTATTTCTATGCAATACTCATCTGATGGCTTTTCTGACTGAACATAGTTTGTACATTCAAGCATATTTACTTCTTGAGACTTAATCCCTCTGATATTAAACTTCTGGCATTTCTCTCTTACTTATGTCAGTGCGAATAGCATGTTTGCATCTTCTGGTGTCTTATCGAGGGCATTAAGATCTATGTCCCAGAATTGCACTTCCAAATGAATACATTCTGTCTTATACAACTTTATGTTCCACTCTTAGATTTGAGTCCTTGTGTACTCTCTGGGCTCTTCCAGATACAAGTTAGCTAAGATCTGTAATCCTTCTGGATATAGTCTCTTGCTTCCTGTTTTAGGTCCACCACATCCTAGCCAGGTTGTTTTATGATTTATCTGCAGTTATTATTGGCTTAGAAGCCAGAAAGAAAGGTGAGGGCAAGTTTGAGGGATACACTTTGTCTTTCATGGTAGAGTCACTGCATCATCTTTAAATAAGGGGAAAATATTAGTCCTTAATAAGATGGAGTAGGCCACTTCTTCAGACTCAGAGGTTTCAAAGAGATCTGGACGATCAAAATTTTCAGGTGCATCAACTCTTATTTCCTCATTTTGTATCAGGATACCATTTTTCCCAAGTAGAACCTAACTTTGGTATATCTGACCTGCTAAAATCGGGAAGATATCACTTCCTTGCAGGTCTAATAATTCTTAGGACTTTGTCCTGGACCTCCTCTTTAATTTTCTCTGCCATCATCAGGCTGTAGGTGACAAGAGCATATTTATATGCTACTTAGAAGGCTTTCTGGCTGTCACCCATAGCTTGTAATTACTAATCAATTGTTCTCTGTCTTTTGTTAACATTAAACAAACATCAATGGAGTTTAGTATTACGCTCCTAATTTGCAATCCTTGGAATTAATGTTTCCTCTATATTGCATAAACTTTATACTTTACATTAATGTTCCTTAATATGATCTACCATCACTGCAGGAAAAGGATTTAGAGATTATACTATTATCTTATGCCAAGGGCTATTTGTGTTCTACCTACAACCAATGATGACATTTTCATTGCAGCCCAAAATTCCTATTGCCAAGATCTCATTTTAGTGTCTGCCTGTGTATACCAATATTGACATTAAGTGCCACAGGTTGAGTTGCTTGTGAAGCAGACACAGTGATGGACATTAATATGTGGGGGTTTATCAGGGAGAATTCTTGGGAGCACCACTTGTGAAAGGAAAGTGAAGAAAGCAAGACTGGGCAAAAAAAGATGTTGGGCTATAATATAGTCTCAGGGAAGGTGCCTGGCAAATTTAGAGCCCTGCTGCTGGGATGGCCTATCAGAGATGTCTCAGGTTGCATTGAGGTGGGCAGCTACAGCCATATGAACTCTCCTCTACCAGTCATTGGATGATGATTACCTACAGAAAGTGTTGTGGCTTTGGATGAGACAGGTCTTCAGCCAAGAGAAAGTATAGCTGAAGTCTTTCAGTCAACAACTTTTCTACCATCTGAGAATAAATTCTTCAAAAAAGAGGTAGGCTCTCAGCAGCCCATCAAAGCAACTTTTAAAAACCACATCATTTTTCACAATAGCCAAGATATGGAAGCAACATAAGTGTCCATTGGCAGATGAATTTATAGGAAAATGTACACACACACACACACACACACAATGGAATACTACTCAGCCATTAAAAAAATTCTGTCATTTGCAACAAGATGGTTGGACCTTGAGCGTATCATGCTTTGTGAAATAAGTCAGACAGAGAAAGACAAATACATATTTTCACTTATATGTGGAATCCAGGAAACAAAATGGGAGTTCCTGTTGTGGCATAGTGGAAATGAACCCAATTAGTATCCATGAGGATGTGGATTTGATCCTTGGCCTCACGCAGTGGGTCAAGGATCTGGTGTTGCTGTGAGCTGTGGTGTAGGTTGCAGATACAACTTGGATCCCTCATTGCTATGACTGTGGCATAGGCCAGTAGCTATAGCTTAGATTCGACCCCTGGCCTGGGAACTTCCATATGCTTCAGGTGTGGCCCTAAAAAAAGAAACAAAATGAACACATACCAAAATAGAAGCAGACTCACAGATACAGAGAACAAACTGAAAGGAGAGGGGTGGGGAAAGGGACAACTAGATGGAGGGGATTAGGAGACACAAATTACCAGTTACAAAATAAATAAGTTATTGGTATGTAATGTACAGCACAGGAAATATAGCTAATATTTTTATAGCTTTGTATACCAAATTATTATGTTGTGCATCTGAAACTAATATAATACTATAAGTCAACTATACTTCAATAAATTAAAAAAAAAGACTCTAGTAGTGGTACTCCTCTCCCACTTCTCTCCCTATTTGTAGGAGCAGTGGAGGCAGGAAACATCTAGGCTACTATATAGAAAAATATATGCCATTAAATATAATGCCATGCCAGACACAGGTGCAGCTCATTGCTATAAACTATTTAAGGGATAATCAATTCTTATACAAGTTGACTAACTAGAAAAGAAATTCCATCTCATTTTATGAGGCTACTACAACTTTGATTCTAAAGTCAGACAGCTGAAAAAAGAGAAAAATATTATGAGCCAGTCTCTTTTAAAAATCAAATTGCTAAAATTCAAAATAGGAGTGTAAGAGTCTACTTTGATTTGCAAAAGTACCTGCCAAAATCCTTTGGCTAAACACATAGTCAGCAGAAAAATATTAGAAGGCCTCTCTTTATTTTTTATTTATTTATTTGTCTTTTTGCCTTTTTGAGAGTCACTCACACAGCATATGGAGGTTCCCAGGCTAGGGGTCCAATCAGCGCTGTAGCCAACGGCCTACGCCAGAGCCACAGCAACATGGGATCCGAGCCACATCTGTGACCTACACCACAGCTCATGGCAATGCTGGATCCTTAACCCACTGAGAGAGGCCAGGGATTGAACCTGCAGCCTCATTGTTCCTAGTCAGATTGGTTAACCACTGAGCCATGACGGGAACTCCATAGAAGGCCTCTCTTTAAAAAGTTGTAAGACAAGTATTTCTGCTATCAGGTTTTTTTTTCAAGGCTAAGGTTTTAGGAATTGTGTACAACAAAATAGTAAGTTAACATGCACATACTGGAAATGCAAAAGATGAACATAACTTATTACTTTTGAATGATAGAGAATTCTCTTCAAAGGTAATGCAAGAGATCTACTGGAGCCAGGAGAAATGTTCAATATATCTGTATAAATGCAAGATAAACTATAAATTTTTTTTCTTGCCTACAAGATATACCTAGAAAATATAATTTTAAAATGTAATTTATATTTATTATAGTGACAAAATCTAAATGTTTACTGAGAAGTAAATTCAACCAAATCTAGAGAATAGATTTTAAAAGTCCGTACCAAAACAAAAAATGTGTAACTATGTGAGGTGTTTGGTATGTTCACTAATCTCATTGGAATCATTTTGCAGTATATACATTTATAAAATCACCATGTTTGTACAACCTTAAATTTACAATTTTACATGTCAAAATGTAACAGTTATCTCAATAAAGCTATACATCAGGTAGGCTCTTTTAAACATTCAAAGGTAATTTTTTCCTCTTTTAGTTTTTATGGACACACCTGTGGCCAGGGATTGAATTAGAGCTGCAGCTATAGGCCTATGCCACAGCCACAGCAATGCTGGGTCCAAGCTGCATCCATGACCTATGCTGCACTTAACCCACTGAGTGAGGCCAGGGATTGAACTGCATCTTCATAGATACTATTTGGGTTCATAACCTACTGAGACACAATGGGAACTCCAACACAAACTTAAATTGATTTATCTTCTAACTTTCTATTTTACCATTCAGAAAATTACAGTAGCCTTGGGTACTTGACAGCCAATTTCAATTATTGCAAGGAATATAAAAATAGAGTTCACTGCCAGAATTACTCACATCACCCTAGTAACTGCTCACAGGGTATCTGGTTTTACTAGCTTTTGTACCTTTAGGGATAATAAAACATTGATCCTGATGACTGTCCATCATTACAACTGATTGGATGCTTGAATTACTTTTTCCTCTGAGACCATGGCTATAACAATGATTAATTTGTTACTTTACAAAAGACCACAAATGAAATGAGAAAAAATGGATTTTAAGTGTTTTTTTTTTTTTAATTTCTTTATATATATATATTTTTCTACTGTACAGCATGGTGGCCCAGTTAACATACATGTATACATTCTTTTTTCTCACTTTACATGTTCCATCATAATTGACTAGACAGAGCTCCCAGTGCTCTGTCTCATTGGAGGGTCTCATAGCAGGATCTCATTGCTAATCTCTCCCAAAGGCAACATTCTGCATCTATTTACCCCAAGCTCCCAGTCCCTCCATTCCCTCCCCTTCCCCTTCAGCAACCACAAGTCTATTCTCCAAGTCTATGATTTTCTTTT
The DNA here is from genome assembly GCF_016906955.1 of Phacochoerus africanus. NCBI lineage: Eukaryota > Metazoa > Chordata > Mammalia > Artiodactyla > Suidae > Phacochoerus > Phacochoerus africanus. Next base: position 42,878,407 of record NC_062553.1, on the reverse strand, counting down.
CTGTGGAAAGGTTCATTTGTGCCATATTTTAGATTCCAGATATAAGTGATATCATATGGTATTTGTCTTTCTCTTTCTAAATTACTTCACTCAGGATGAGAGTCTCTAGCTCCATCCATGTTGCTGCAAATGGCATTATGTCGTTCTTTTTTATGCCTGAGTAGTATTCTGTGGTGTATATATACCACATCTTCCTAATCCATTCATCTATTGATGGACATTTGGGTTGTTTCCAGCTCTTGGCTATTGTGAATAGAGCTGCAATGAACATGCAGGTGCATGCGTCTTTTTCAAGGAAAGTTTTGTCTGGATATATGCCCAAGAGTGGGATTGCTGGGTCATATGGTAGTTCTATATGTAGTTTTCTAAGATACCTCCATACTGTTCTCCATAGTGGTTTTACCAGCTTCCATTCCCACCAACAGTGCAGGAGGGTTCCCTTTTCTCCACACTCCCTCCAGTATTTGTTATTTGTGGACTTATTAATGATGGCCATTCTGACTGGTGTGAGGTGGTACCTCATTGTAGTTTTGATTTGCATTTCTCTAATAATCAGTGATGTTGAGCATTGTTTAAGCATTAGTTTTTAAATGTATCCTTCTTGGGGGGACGTCTTTATTTATGAACTTTTCTTTTCTTTTCTACCATTTTATCTAGTTTTTATTTGAGGTCCCTGACAATTTCATAAATTCCAAGTATCATAGGAAAAATAAACAAATAAAAAAATAGCTTTTCTGAAATGTGCAAATAAATGTTTAATCTTCAGTTCTTCACAATAGATATAAACAAGACTGTCCTGCTTCCCTTATTGGTAAGACCAAACATTCATGTAAATATTCAGATGCAATATATTACATATATATACTACATATGCAAATTTTATTTTTATAATACCTACATTTGACAGGCTACACAGACAATATACTTAATGATGCTTTTTTTTTTAAATAATGCAGTTATGTCACAGTTGTATTTACAATTTTATTAACTCTTTTAACTTTCTGTCAAACTTGTTATCACTACCAGTTCTTGTTTGTTTCTAAATACTATCATAAAAGTGACATTGTCATCTGGCAGATTGCTACTCAAAACATTTGTGTAGAACATATCTTGCCCTATCACAGAATTCACCATCTACTATATCAACTACATGATGAACTTGTGTTAATGTCTTTCTTGATAAATTTATTCCACCATATTACAATTATAGATACAGCTTCAATATGTTTTTTGCGTGAATACCAAATAGCTGAATGTTAAAAGTAATATTTAGGAAAGCCAACTAATACCATCATAGAATGAACTTATGGGACTTGAAAGAGAATATGATTTTTTCCAAAAGATCTTAATTTCACTAATAAAAGTGTTAAAAATCAATCCTAATAGTTTAAAATTTTAGTTGGGAAAAACAATTTCTCCACTCACTTCCAAAGGTGATCAGTGGGTGTCAAATGTTTACCATTGTAGGCTATTGTTGATGGTAACATCACTAAGTTTCAGAGATTTCCATCATCTGGGTAAAGATTAATCAGATCCTTCAATTCCTGTTATTTTACCTAGTCCACTCTTCAAATTTGAGATGTTTGTGCTGCTCGAAGAAAATTCTCCATATTTTCAGAAGACTTTAAAATGTCTTCACATATTATTTTATCAAGAATATTTAAAATTATTTTACCCCTACCTCCCTGAGATAAAATTTCCCTTGATCTTGCATTTAGAAATATAGTAGTAGGAGTTCCCATCGTGGCTCAGTGGTTAACAAATCTGACTAGGAACCATGAGGTTGCGGGTTCGATCCCTGGCCTTGCTCAGTGGGTTAAGGATCTGGCGTTGCTGTGAGTTGTGCGTTGCCATGAGCTGTGGTGTAGGTCACAGACATGGCCTGGGTCCCGGGTTGCTGTGGCTTGTGGTGTAGGCTGGCGGCTACAGCTCCGATTACACCCCTAGCTTGGGAACCTCCACATGCCATGTGTGGCCCTAGAAAAGACAAAAAAAGAAAAAAAAGAAAAAAAAAGAAATATAGTAGTAAAGAATTATTTACTCTAATTATTTCAATATAGCAAATCTCCATATTTCCACTAGCTTAACATCAGATGCACACTAATTTCAGCATGTTCAATTTTGGAAGACTACTTCTACCAGGCACAATGTAAGAAATACTTCTGTTCTGAAGTCACACCCATTTGACTGTTTCTTTACCAGATTCTAATAAACTATGTTCTCTACAAGCAAGCTATCTTGAAAGTTGGCGTTTTTATTGGCAGAGTGAAGTGTTAAATCTTTCTTAAATTCAATCTTAAAAAATATAACAGTTTTATCCCATCTTGTTTGAACATCTGATATCTGACAAAGTAATTCCATAACCTCTTTTACGTCAAATAGATATTTTTAAGTGATAATATTAGCTCACTAGTTTTCTGCCCAAGGATAGTCATTCTATTTTCTGTATTACAGTTATATTTCTAACATGTAACTGAAGGATGTGAAAAAATTCCACCATCTTATTTACATATCACTCCTAGATTTCACCACATTTGTTTCACTGTCAGTCACAATTATATGACATTTACTTTACTGATTTTGCATTCCATAAATAGTTCATCAATCACATCTCCTCAGTTGCTAGCTATATAAGACCTAGAAATTTCCCAACAAGTAAAGCAGAAGAATAATTAAATTATTTATTAGCTCATCACAGTAAAACTTAAAAATTTGTTTAAATATGTGATTATAAAAATAAGAAAAATACTGATTCATAGTATTGCTAATGTTTTGTTCATATGCACAACATAATATAAATTAAGAATTACTATTTCAGCAACATGTCATATATAGAATTTTGTCACTTACAGCTTGTTGATTAAACTAAAATCTCTTTGGTAATTTTTTTTTGTCTTTTTGCCATTTCTTGGGCAGTTCCCACAGCATATGGAGGTTCCCAGGCTAGGGGTCAAATCGGAGCCATAGCCATCGGCCTTTGCCAGAGCCACAGCAATGTGGGATCCGAGCCGCATCTGCAACCTACACCAGAGCAATGCTGGATCCTTAACTCACTGAGCAAGGCCAGGGGTCGAACCCACAATCTCATGGTTCCTAGTCGGATTCGTTAACCACTGAGCCACGTCAGGAACTCCAAAATCTCTTCGGTAATTATCCACAGCAAATGCTTAACATTCTTTTGCAATCATTTCAAGAAGATTTTGCTCAAAAATTGTTTCTCTGTATGCTTAAAACCATCATAAAAACTATTCCTAAGTCATTTGTGAAAACTTTGTTTTGAAGTTTGATAAATGAAAACAAAATTCAGTTTTTACTACGGACATTGTTTTCTTTTTCTTTTTTTAATTTATTTATTTTTTCATTTTTTTATTACTCAAATGAATTTACTACATCTGTAGTTGTATAATGATCATAACAATCTGATTTCACAGGATTTCCATTCCAAAGCCCAAGCACATCCCCCCACCCCCCAAACTGTCTCCTCCAGAGACCATAAGTTTTTCAATGTCTGTGAGTCAGCATCTGTTCTGCAAAGAAGTTCAGGCTGTCCTTTTTTCAGATTCCACATGTCAGTGAAAGCATTTGATGTTGGTGTCTCATTGTATGGTTGACTTCACTTAGCATGATAATTTCTAGGTCCATCCATGTTGCAAAAAATGCTGGTATTTCATTTTTTTAATGGTTGAGTAATATTCCATTGTGTATACGTACCACATCTTCTGGATCCACTCCTCTGTTGATGGACATTTAGGTTGTTTCCATGTCTTGGCTGTTGTAAATAGTACTGCAATGAACATTGGAGTACATGTGTCTTTGCGAGTCGTGGTTTTCTCTGGATATATGCCCAGGAGTGGGATTGCTGGATCAAATGGTAGTTCTACCGAACCACAATGGGAACTCCCTGCTTTGTATTTCTATGGTATATCTTCTCAGTTTTCATTTCTGATCATGCATTTGGCCCTCTCTTTTTCTTGTTAGTCCTGACTAAAATTTATCAATTTTGTTTATCTTGCAAAGAATTATCTCAGTTTCATTTATTTTTTTCTATATTTTTAACTTCTATTTCATTTATTTCTGCTCTGATATTTATAATTTCTTTCCTTCTACTAACTTTCGGGTTTTATTTGTTCATATTTTCTAGTGTTTTTAGATGTAAAGTTAGTTTATTTAAGATTTTTCATTTTTTTTCCCTGAGATAGGTTTGTATCACTCTAACATTTCTTTTATCATTATAAATTTCCCTGCCTGAATTTTCTGTGTCCAATATGTTTTGGGTCATTGTCTCTTCGTTTTCATTTTTTTCCAGGTATTTTTTATTTCTTCTTTGATTTTTTTTACTTATTGGGTGTTTTGTGTCATATTTTTTAGCCTCTACATGTTTGTACTACAAGGCTTTAGTCTTGTAATTGATTTCTAGTATCATACTGTAGTGGTCATAAAAGATACTTGATATAATTTCAGTTTTCTTGAGTTTACTGAGATTTGTTTTGTGGACTATTATGTGATCTACCCTGGAGAATGTTCTGTGTGCACCTGAAAAGAATGTGTGGTTTTGCTGCTTTTGGATGGATTATTCCCCCCCCCTTACACACACACACACACACACACACACACACACATACATATGGCTGTCAGGTCTATTGTGTCATTTAAGTCCAGGGTTTCCTTACTGAATTCTGTCTGAATTATTTGCCTGTTGATGTAAGTGGTATGTTAACGTTCTCTACAATTATTGTATTAGAGTCAATTTCTCCATTTGTATTTGTTCTGTATTTATGTCTTCCTATGTTGGGTACATACATATCTACAATTGTGATATATTCTTCTTGGATTGATCCCTTCATCATTATGTGATGTATTCTTTGTCTCTTGTTAAAGCCTTCATTTAAAATTCTATTTTCTCTGATGTAACTATTACTGCCCTAGATTTCTTTTCATCTCTATTTGCATGGAATATTTTTTTTCCATCCCCTCACTTTCAGTCTGTATGTGTCTTTAAATCTCAAGTGAGTCTCTTATAGACAGAATATGTATGGGTCTTGTTTTCATATCCATTCAGTCACTCTATATCTTTTTATTGTAACACTTATTTCATTACATGTAAAGTAATTATTAATAAGTATGTACTTATTCCCATTTAGTTCACTGTTTTGGGGTTATGTTGTAGTTCTTTTTTGTTCCTTCTTCTTTTCCTATCTCCCCTTGTAATTCGATGACCATATTTGCTGTTATGATAGTGCTACTTTCTTTGTGTGTGTGTTTTCTTTGTGTATATGTTTTTGTTTTATAGTTATTTATTTTATGTTGATGAAATAAAATATGAACATTATAAAAATGAAAAATCTCATTGGTTAAGACAAATACATAGCACATAGATCAAGCAGTTATAAAGCTAATAGGAAAGTTAAAAGACAAGAGTAATAAAATTATCTATATCCACAATAAATAGTTAAGGGATACACTTAAAGATGTAAAGTATGAATGTTAAAGAAATTACAATGTGGTGGTAGTAAAAGTGAACCTCTATTTATGACCCTTCTTTTCATTTTTTAGACATTTATTTGCTTTATAATACTACAATGACTGTACTCAAGTTAATTAATACATAGCTTTTTTTCCCCAGATGGATCGTTTTGCTTAATATGTTGTTATAACAATATTTATTTATAAATATATAGTTTTTTTTGCTTATTATACATATTCAGTAGTTTTTTAGCTTATAAATTATTCTCTTTTAAAAAAGAACTCATCAGCAATGCTACAGACAAATTTGAGAATTTAATAGCTGGTATTCCAATATATATCAATATAAGTTGCTGACAATTCATGGAGCTTTTACAATGTCCAAAATTATATTGACTATGGATATTTCACAGACTTTCAATTGTTTGTTTCAGTATAAATACATTTCTCTTAAGTTATTCTTGCAATTGTTGAAGGTCTCTGGGACTATGAAGAGAAGAAATATAAAGCAGTATGTAGAGTCAAGTTTTTAAGATGTCAGTGAGCTTTTGAATTTTTTAAAAGGTTATTTCACTGAGCACATGTTGACCTGAGGGCTATGCAGTGGCATTATTAAGCAAAGGGGAAAGGCTAGAGGAACTTTGACTTGTGCCCTAGAGGAAATCTTTTACAAAGATGAATAGCAAGGAAGGTTAGAATGCAGCATTTACTTCTTAACCTATAATAGTAAACTCAATAAAAACAGAAAAAAGTAAGAAAAAGAATCTTCTTTTTGTTTGAAGAGTTGAGCAGCCATTGGGTAAAACATAGCTAGACTATAGAAAATAGCATATTTTCATGAATGGTCTTACTTCCAGGAAGGCATCAACATTTAATCCAACAGCTAATGTAAATATTTAGAAAATAAACCAATTTAATTTAAAAATTTAAATTAATTTAAAAAGTATCAGGATGACTCCAAGACTGTCCACAAATGTAGACAATTATGTATAAGGGAAGAAAAAAATAGGTCTTATCTCTGTTGTTAAAAGATGCAGGACTCAGGGAATATAAATATTCAAATCTTGGTAGTATTGATTATATATTAATTAAGTTGTATAAGAATGGCAGTTTTTAGAAACTTATGAGCTACAATAATCTGTTTTCTTAAAACTTATGGCAGAAAATATCAGGCCATACACAAAATATGTTTCAATATTCATTGTTCAAAGTGCTCTTCTCTTGAGTTTACTCTTTTGAGTCATTGAGTTCAAAATGAGTGTTTGTGGTGTCGATATTTTAGAAATGTCCTGAGAAACTCTCTCCATGGACACTTTGGGTTAGAAATGCAGATTAACGTGTTTTATTTCTGGGTTCTCTGTTCTGTTCTATTAGTCTGCATGTCTGTTTTTGTACCAGTAGCACATTGTCTTGATTACTGTAACACACTACAAAGGTATTGACTGAGTCCAGGACAGTTAAGCATTCTGCGTGTTTTGTTTTGTTTTGTTTTGTTTTTCCCTCAGGATTGCTTTAGCAATTCTGGGTCTTTTATGATTCCTTATAAATTTTTGGATTTTTTTTTTTAGGTGAAAGATTTTAATGCACTATATTTACCTAGAAGTAGATATTCTCTATTTATTTATTTATTTATTTATTTATTTATTTATTTATTTATTTTTCAATTTGAATAGCTTATTTTCAAAACAGGGGGGGCAGATATGTGTATTCATTGTTTATTGGCCTCTTTTTAAAAATTATTTATTTATCTATTTAATTGTTATTTCCCAAATACAGTTTTTTTTTCTACTGCACAGCATGGTGACCCAGTTACACATATAAGTATACATTTTTTTTCTCACATTATCATGCTCTATCATAAGTGACTAGATATAGTTCCTAGGGCTACACAGAAGGATATCATTGCTAATCCATTCCAAAGGCAATAGTTTACATCTATTAACCCCAAGCTCTCAATCCACACCACTCCCTCCCCCTCCCCCTTGGCAACCACAAATCTATTCTCCAAGTCCATGGTTTTCTTTTCTGTGGAAAGTTTCATTTGTGCCATATATTAGATTTCAGCTATAAATGGTATCATATGGTATTTGTCTTTCTCTGACTTACTTCACTTAGTATGAGAGTCTCTAATTCCATCATTGTTGCTGCAAATGGCATTATTTTGTTCTAGTTCTGTGAAAAATGTCATGGGTAATTTGATAAGGATTATGTTAAATCTGCAGATTGCTTTGGGTAATACGACCACTTTAACAATATTAATTCCCCCAATCCAGGAGCATGGAATATCTTTCCATTTCTTTGAATCCTCTTTAATTTCCTTGATTAATGTTTTGTAGTTCTCAGCATATAAGCCTTTCACCTCATTGGTCATGTTTATTCCTAGGTATTTAAATTTTTTGCAGTAAGATTTTAAAAGTTATTGTATTTTTATATTCCTTTTCTAATATTTCATTTTTAGTATATAGAAATGCAACCAATTTCTGAATGTTAATCTTATATCCTGCTAATTTGCTGAATTCATTGATCAGTTCAAGTAGTTTTTTGTATGGAGTTCTTAGGGTTTTCTATACATAGCATCATGTTATCTGCATAGAGTGATAATTTTACCTCATCTCTTCCAATTTGTCTACCTTTTATTTCTTTGGTTTATCTTGTTGCTGTGGCTAGGACTTCCAATACTATGTTGAATGAAAGTGGTTAGAGTGGGGCATCCTTGTCTTGTTCTAGATTTTAATGGGATGGCTTTCAGCTTTTGTCTGTTGAGTATTTTAATGGCTGTGGCTTTGTCATAGATGGCTTTTATTATATTATGCTCCCACTGCAGCCACTTTGGTTAGAGTTTTTATCATGAATGGATGTTGGATTTGGTCGTGATTTTTCTGCATCTATTGAGATGATCATGTAGTCTTTGTCTTTTCTTTTGTTAATGTGGTGTATGATGGTGATTGATTTGGGTATGTTGAACCATCCTTGTGAACTTGGTAAGAATCTCACTTGGTCACGGGGTACGATCTTAATTAAACATTGGCTGGATTCAGTTGGCTAAAATTTTGTTGAGAATTTCTGCATCTATATTCATCAAAGATCTTAGCCTATAATTTTCTTTTTTGGTAGTGTCTTTGGTTTTGGTTTAGGATGATGGTGGCTTCATAGAATGTCTTTGGGAGTGTCACTTCTTTAATGCTTTGGAAATTTTTAGGAAGGATAGCTATAAGTTCTTTGTATTTGTGGTAGAATTTGCTTATGAAGCCATCTGGTTCTGAACTTTTTTTTATAAGGAGTGTTTTTATTACATATTCAGTTTCATTTCTAGTGATTGGTCTGTTCATTGATCTATTTCTTCTTTATTCTGTATGTCTCTAGAAAATTGTCCATTTCTTCTAGGTTGTCAAATTTGTTAGCATATAATTGTTCACTGTATTCTCTTATTTTTTTTATTTTATTTTTTTTATTCTGCAATATCCATTGAGATATCTCCTTTTACATTTGTTTGAGTTCTTTCTCTTCTCTTCTTGGTGATTCTGGCCAGAGATTTGTCAATTTTGTTTACCCTTTTACAGAACCAGCTTTTGGTTTTATTGATTTTTTTCTATTGTTTTTTTGAATCTCTATTTTATGATTTCCACTCTGATCTTTATGATTTTCTTCCTGGTGCTGATGTTAGGTTCTTGTTTTTCTAATTCTTTAGGAAGTAGGTTAACTTGTCGATTTGAGATTTTCCTTCTTTTTTGGGGGGAAGGCCTGTATTGTTATGAACTTCCCTCTAAGCACTGCTTTTGTGGCATCCCATAGATTTTTAATGGTTGTTTTTTCATTACCATTTGTCTCAAGGTATTTTTTAATTTCCCTTTTGGTTTCCTCATTGACCCACTGGTTTTTTAGTAGCATGTTGTTTAGTCTCCATGTAGTTAGTTTTTTCTCATTTCTTTTCCTGTGTTTGATCTCTAGTTTCATGCCATTGTGGACAGAGAAGATACTTGAAAATAATTTCTATACTCTTAAATTTGTTGAGGTTAATTTTGTGCCCCAGTATGTGGTCAATCCCTGAGAATATTCCATGTGCACTTGAATGAATATTATGGGTTTTTTTGGTTTGTTTTTGGATGTAATGTCCTGAAATTGTCAATTAGGTCTAAGTCTTCTATTGTGTCATTTAGGACTGCTCTTAACCTATTCATTTTCAGTTTACAGTATCTGTCCATTGATGTGAGTGTGGTGGTAAAATCTCTTACTATTATTGTATTCCCATTTATTTATCCTTTTATGTCTCTTAGTATTTGTTGTATGTATTTCAGTGCTCCTATATTAGAGCTTTATATAAATAAAGTGTTATAGTCTCTTTTTGAATGGATCCTTTTTTATTAAATAATGTCCTTCTTTGTCTCTCTTTATGGTCTATTTTGTCTGATATGAGTATTACAATTCCTGCTCTCCTATCTTTTCCATTTGCATGAAATATTTTTTCCATCCTCTCACTTTCAATTTAGATGTGTCCTTTGCCCTAAGGTGAGTCTCTTATAGGCAGTATATTGTAGGCAGTATATTGTAGGCAGTATATTGTAGGCTTTTTTTTTTTTTGTCCTTTTTTTAGGGCCACACCTGCAGCATATGGAGGTTCCCATGCTAGGGGTCTAATCGGAGCTGTCGCTGCTGCCCTACTCCAGAGCCACAGTAATACCTGATCCAAGCTGCATCTGTGACCTGCACCACAGCTCATGACAATGCTGGATCCTTAACCCACTGAGCAAGGCCAGGGATCAAACCGACAGCCTCATGGTTCCTAGTCAGATTCATTTCTGCTGCACCATGATGGGTGGGAACTTGTGACTGCTCTTTTGATTGGAGCATTCAGTCCATTGACATTTAAGGCAATTATTGATAAACATGTATTTATTGCCATTTTAAACCATTTTCCATTTGATTCTATGTTTCTCCTTTGTTCCTTTCTTTGGTTGGATGATTTCTTTTTATTTTATGCTTGTGTACTTGTCTTTTTAGTTTTTGTGAATGTAATGTTTGTTTTGATTTATGGTTGACCTGTTATCAAGTATGTTAACCCTTCTTATATCTACTTGCTTTAGCCTGATAGTCATATAGGCTCAAATACATTCTTAAAAAAGAGTCTAGGTTTTCTCACTTTCCTTCCCCACATTTTATGATTTTGAAGTCCTTTTTTTAACATCTTCATGTTTGCCCTTTTGCTATTGCTTGTGTATATTGTCACTTTTGCAATAGGGTTTGTTTTGTTTTTACCTTTTATATCTGTATACTGGCTTCTTTAAGTGATCACTTTCCAATTGTGATTTCCTCCACCATACTTCTTATTTCTTTTTGAATATGAGGAGGCCTTTCAGTATTTCTTTTAGAATGGGTTTAGTATTGCTGTACTCTTTCAGTTTTTGTTTGTTGTAGAACATCTTTATTTGTCCTTCTACTTTAAATGATATTCTTGTTGGGTAGAGTACTCTAGACTGGCATTTTTTCCCTTTTAGAACTTTGTATGTATCTTGCAACTCTCTTTTGAGTGTGTTTCTGCAGAGAAATCAGTTGCTAGCATTATGAGGGTTCCCTTATAATTAATGCTTTGTTTTTCTCTTCCTGTCTTTATAATCCTCTCCTTATCTTTACTTTTGCCATGTTTTCAAAATGTATCATGGTGTGAGTTTGTTTGGGTTCAACTTGTTTTGGGTCCTCTGTGCTTCCTATATCTTGATAACTGTTTCCTTTAGAAGTGGAAAGTTTTCAGCCATAATTTCTTCAATTATATTCCCCCCCCCATTTTTCCCTACTATATCTACATTAGCCCACTTAATATTATCCCATATTAGCCCACTTAATATTAGCCCACTTAATATTATCCCATAGATCTTTTATATTGCTTTCATGTTTTTTCACTTGGTTTTCTGCCTGCTGTCCTAATTGGGTGATTTCCATTATTCTCTCTTCCAAGTCACTTATTCATTATTCTGTATTTTTTATTCTGCTCTTCAGTGCCTTAACTCAGCATGCATCTCTGCAAATGAATTTTCTAATTTTTCTTGTATCCTCCTTATATTTTCTAGTTCCTTTCTAAAGTAACCTGCATTGGTGTCATCCTCATTCTTAATTCCTTCATATTTGCTTTTAATTCCTACAGTATTATCACTATCTCCTTTTTTAATTTGGTGTCTATTAGACTGCAGAGTTCTGTTTCATTATTTGCTCCTCTAGGGGAATTCTCCTTATCTTTTAACTGGGAATTGTTCCTGAGCATCTCCTTTTTTCTTATATTTTTTCTTATTCTGTGAGTTTAGGGAAAACAACTACTGTAATCTTGGAGGGCTCTTCATAAGCAATAGTGTCCCTGGGAATTTTGTCCCTGTTATCCCCTTGATAGGGTGTTGTGCATGCTTACAGAGGAATAGAGGCAATAGGCAGGGCTAGTAGCCAGTACCTGATTGCTGTGCCCTTGACATGGCAAGGACGTGCAGAAAATGGTGCAGGCTACTCCTAGTTAGTGAACCACTGGGAAGTTGCAGTGACCCTTAGGCAGGTGTAGAGGTACTGCAGCATTTGGCAGTGGCAGCAGCTGGGTGTGTGCATTCCCAGGGGAGTGAGAGCAACAACGGGTGGCACTTGGTTACAGTGCCTTCTGCTGTGCCAACCTCTGAGGTGACCTGGGCCCCAGGTGATGCCTGTTCATAGAACCATAGTGGTGGGCCACACCCACCTCTGGAGTCTGAGGTGACTTCCCCCACCCAAGCATCTCAATTTATGGTGTCCAGGAGCAGTGGTACTGATGGTCAGTATGGCTGTCACTCTGCTTTGCCCTCCTCAGTCCAGTGGCTGCACTTTTCTCTGTGGCTTTGAGGTACCTCCACCTTGGCTCTTCTCCCCATTGGTTTGGGAGCCTCACAGGGTGTGAGTTCCTGTCCTCTTTCTCAGCTCCCTCTCAGGAGTGCTGGTCCATCCTGATTCCTTCTCTCTCTCTTTTTCCTTTTGTTCTCTCCAGTTAAGTGGATGGTTTCTTGCCCTTTTTGAGGTTTAAGGTCTTCTGCTAGCATTCAGTAGATGCTCTGTGCAAATCATTCCACGTGTAGATTTTTTTTAATGTGTTTGTGGGAGAAGGTGAGCACCGTGAGTTACTCCTCTGCCATCTTGATCCCTTTCCTCTCTTGCAGAAAATCTTTGTGACACTGTATGAAGCCAATATTTCTGGACAAAAGTGGTTGGGCCTGGAGCTGCTCCGGGGCATGCGAGTATCAGCACCACTGTGCTAACAGCATCACTCAGCCTCAGTAGTAGTAGGGGTGAAGAAGAGCATTTCTGAGAGTCTATATAAAAATAATCCTTTATTTGTTTTTATGTTATTTCAAGAACTTTTAAAACGTTAGATAATTTTTACCAAACTTGTAATTTAAGTTAACTTTCATGTTTGTTGTTTGGGGAAAAAAATGATTCAGTTCATGTGAAATGCCACCAGAAAATTATTTTCTCATTTAAGTAATATAACATTGTCTCCAAAATGTATGTATTGGAATTTTGTCAAGTCTTACTTTTCCTTGGACATTTGCTTAGTGGTTGTCAATTAATGTAAAAATAGTTGGCTTTTAAACTTTCACTGTTGCCCTTGTCTGAGGAAATTTTCACTAGGCCTTTATTGTGGTGTAGAGTAGCCAAAATAGCTTTGCCAGGCCCTCACACAGTATCATTCTTCTTCTCTAAATCCAATGTCAATAACAGCATAAAATTCAAACTGTATATGGAAAAAGTATAATAAGCAAGTCTTCTTGGCTATTGCTAAATCTTTAAGCTATCTCTGCAAACCCCGTAAATCTCAAAATAATTGATCTGTTACCTTAGTCATCTATTTCCTGAGTGTATCAGTGTGGTGTTTAGAAAAAAAGGGACACATTTCCCATAGCTATGCTTATCAATATATACTATTAGAATAAAAAAGAAAGGCAGTGCCTGTGTGTATGCATGTGTGTGTCTTTTAGGGCGGCACCTATGGCATTTAGAGGTTCCCAGGCTAGGGGTCGAATTGGAGCTGTAGCTGCTGGCCTGCACCACAGCCACAGCAACACTGGATCCAAGCCCCATCTGTGACCTACACCACAGCTCATGGCAATGCCTGATCCTTAACCCACTGAGCAATGCCAGGGATCAAACCTGCATCCTCAAGGATGCTTAGCAGAAAAGTTTCTTCTGAGCCATGACAGGAACTCCCAGCAGCTGCCTTTTAATTTTTTTTTAAAGTACATAGCAGTAATTCACTGTAAGACAGAAAGGATTTGAAATATTCTTTGGAATAGTTGAATAGCAGTATTGGGGGTCTTAAGGCAAATTCGTGAAGTATGATGCATACCTACCTCATTTTTGTTGTATCCAATACACAATCCACTTTCTCATTCACATTTTTTGTGTGTGCCCCAACACATAATACTGAGGCCCTATTTTATGTCAGCCACTCTTGCAGTGAGTGCTTAAAGATGAGCAACACATGCTTCCTGTGGCCGGTATTTTCAAAATTAGGCTGAGGAATAAGAAAATTAAGAACATGTTATGAAATCTTGTATGTTGGCAAGATGATAGGCATAGAAGCAGATGAGACACCTAATGGGGTCAGCTGGAGGGAGCTTCTAGGAGGACTGTCTGTAAGTATTGCCCAAGGAGATTCTATCACCTTGTCTATTACAGTGTGCTGCCAAGTAATCAGCTATCAAGAAAATATATTCATTTTTTGAGGGTATTCGGTTCAGAGTATTTTCTCCCTACTGCATTGAAAGGCTTTACTTTTGGCCAAAGTAGTGGTTCTTTACTTTTTGTGATCCATTTTAAAAATCTACTATGGACCTTTCCGTTGAAAAACATGTGGTGATTGTGTTTACAAACTCATACTTTTTTTTTGCATATAGCTTTTAGAAATCACAGACTTAAGGCCTCCTTAAAGCTGTTCCCTGGACCTTAGCTTCAGAACTGAAGTATTAAAGATCACTGGGGAATTGGGAGGTGCATGGAAGAGATTATTTAAAGTTAGAGTGTAGGGAATCACAATCTTGGATTTCTTATTCCCACTACACATTCTTTTATAAAATGTGTTTACTCTCTCTACTACCAAAAAAGCACACTTTTGGGGGGCTCTGATTAAAAAAAAAATTGTGTAATGCAATGAATGCAAATAGCCTTCATATGAGAAACAAAACCTGTGGTTTTCCATGTAGTTTCAAATTTGTTCTTTCTGACTTTTTATTTTGGCCTACTGGTTAGCTCTAACCCCATTTTTTGACCATAAGATTCTGAGCAGAATTCCAAACAGTTAGTAAATATTCTAATTGCATTGAGCATTTCCCCAGTATCATCATTGCCAATTAGTTTCCTATATTGCTTTCAGTTCTGATGTCACTAAATTCACTATATTAAATGGGGCTAGTGACTGATAATTCATATTTTTAAAACTGTCTTTAACTTTTGTTTTTCAATATAAAATAAATAGAAAATAAAAGAAAGAAAAACAAAAAGTTCTACAGTGGATGTGAGAATGCAAATTCTAAATTCATATTTATATAAATTGTCATGGTCCAGCTTGCCACGCCAATGCATAAGTAAATATTTTGACATGCAGAAATAAGACACTTAGGCAAGATGAATTAAGGAAACTTTCAAATGTGTGCAAAAGAAAAAAAGAAATTGTGCATTTTATACTCTGTAATAGGTTGAAAACTCTAAGATGTCTATTTTTTTGTTGTTGGTAATATGAAGATTTAAAGATGTGGAGTTCCTGTGGTGGCACAGCAGAAATGAATCCAACTAGGAACCATGAGGTTGCAGTTCAATTTCTGGCCTCGCTCAGTGGGTTAAGGATCCGGCATTGCTGTGAGCTGTGGTGTAGATTGCAGAGGTGGCTCAGATCTGGCATTGTTGTCACTCTGGCTTAGGCCAGCAGCTGTAGCTCCAATTAGACCTCTAGCCTGGGAACCTCCACATGCAGTGGGTGTGGACTTCAAAAGGCAAAAGACAAAAAAAAAATTTAAAGATGTATATGGCCTATAGTATATCAGGTCTGCAATAAATTAATTGGTTTAGTCACTCACTATTCTCAGATATTTATTTTCTTCTGAAGCAATTCACGCTGTATTCAAAACTGTAAAGCTACTGAAGCTATTGGTTCAGAAAAAAAATAACAATACATTTACAATGGCTTACAAGGAGTTCCTGTTGTGGCCCAGCGGAAACAAATCCAACTAGGAACATGAGGTTGCAGGTTTGATCCCTGCCCTCGCTCAGTGGGTTAAGCATCCTGCAGTGCCCATGAGCTGCGGTGTAGGTCCCAGACGCTGCTCAGATCTGGCATTGTTGTCGCTCTGGCATAGGCCGGCAGCTGTAGCTCTGATTCGACCCCTAGCCTGGGAACCTCCGTATGCAGCAGGTGTGGCCCTAAAAAGCAAAAAAATAAAGTAAATAAATAAATAAATAAAAATAAAATGGCTTAACATACTCCAGAGCAGTTTTGTCTCCTTTTGAGAACGATCTGGCTGTATGCCTCTGCTTCTCTCAGAAGTAGTTTTTTTCTTCTTCTTCTTCTTCTTGGATTGCTGTTCTTTGATATAATCCATCAAGAAATGAATCCTATTGCATGTGAAAAGTCACTACAATAAAGTGAAAAAATCTAAAACACATCTGAGCTTTATTTTACTACTACTTTTATTGTATATGTAGTCTTGACAAACTACATTTTATTCGGTTGAGTGCCTAAGCTTTCAAGTCAACCAGGTGATCCAAAGAGGAGTAAAATTTATTCTTGCAGGGAAAAATAATACCGATAAATACAATGACAATGATGATCATTTGTAGTAATGAGAGCTTGTTAAAAATGCAGATCTGAGGCCTCTCCTCTTACCTACTAAGTCAGAGCCTCCATTTTAACCAGATTCACTGTGATTCCTGAGCAAACAAAATTAGAGAAGCACTTTTTTAGTGTCTCTAGTTGTCCCCCACCACTACGAAAGGAAGAGGCAGACTGAGAATCACTGCCAGTCAGTGCCCACAACTATTTGCATAATAAATAACTAGCAAACTTGGACTTACTTTAGAACAGTGAAAAATCTTGGCAAAAAACACGGTGCAAAATTTGTTTTTATAAAACCTAACAAGGCTTTTCTATAATTGCAAACTATTTTGTTTAGGTAAGCCATCTATCTCCTAAGGTGTCTGGCTTTAGGGATGGTGGAGACTCAGTGGTGCCTGCTATGTGTGTGTGAAGCTGGTTAGAATCTAGATTTAATTTCAGGCATCAGGACCAACTTCTTAGCCAGCACTGTTAACTGTCCTACAGACTTCCCATTACTTTGTAAGTATCAATTTACATGTACAAACTGCCATTCCATGAACAGTAGGGCAGAAGAGAAGGGCTGATGAGAAAATTCTAATAATTTTTTTTTTCATATATTGAACTGATAACCCACCTTACACTAATTTTTATTTTTTTCCTTTCTATATTTACACATAAATAAACCCCTTCTTATTTCATGTCAGTTTTGTATAAGCAAACTACACGAACTCTACAATTTTATGATAAACTTTGATTAAAGCTTAAAGCATTGTATAGCTTTCAGGACTGAAGTTTAAATTTTATAAATTAATTTTACTAGTTAGTTTTTTATAGCTAAAATTCATGCAAAATAAGGTTTGAACCCAGTAAAATATAGTGATTTGAAAAGCATGGATTTTTGTTATTTTCTAATTTTTTAATGGTAAGTTCCTCCTCTCCATTTTGGTTTTGCAGAAGAAAAATCTGAAATAAAATTTTAACGTAATTTGTAAACATGCATCAAGAAACAAATATCCCAGAATTTCTAAGGCATTTGTCAATGTTTTATTATTTCATGATTATTTTATTCTCTCTCTCAAGTTAGCTATGTTTCCTAAAGTTATTTTTATATCTGGCAATACAAAGGAATTGATTAGTCTATATTTGAACAAATAAACAAGGAGGCCATTTAGTTATACAAATATATATTTCAGTTCTTAAGAGAATTCACATACTGGTTTTTAAGTAGATTAACAATGGTTTATAGAGGTTTGCTTTATTAAGTAGCATAAACTGCTAGTTATATAAGTTAGAGTGTTTCCAGGATCAGGACAATGATTTTGAAGCTCCAGAAAATATAGGCAATGTCTTATTTGTCATTAAAGATTAAAGGCCAGCACCTAGTCACTGCCTAAATAAGTGTTGACAAATATTAATTTTGGTAGTTATTTATCCATTACATAGAGACTCAGAGGCAATGCTATCTTTAGAGAAAGTACATTACAACTGTATAAAATGTGATGAATGCATTGTTTCAACAGCACAATCTTCTTTTGTCTTAATTGCACCTCACTTTATAAAGTTATCCCAGCATATGGTTTAATTGCTACTATTTCTCCTTCTATTGGTGAAGACCTGCTACTATCTCTCCTTCTATTAGTGAAGACCTACTTCT
Organism: Phacochoerus africanus; assembly: GCF_016906955.1. Lineage (NCBI taxonomy): Eukaryota > Metazoa > Chordata > Mammalia > Artiodactyla > Suidae > Phacochoerus > Phacochoerus africanus. Next base: position 42,860,480 of record NC_062553.1, on the reverse strand, counting down.
GACCTCGAGTCCACTATAAATGAAAGCATTCTTATTAGATTTTCGCTTTTTTTTACAAATTGACCATGATTGCTGAATTCTCTTTCCTTAGAACTCCCCCATAAATCAGAGACCATTTCACTCAAAGAAGTGACTTTCTCCCTCTCCCGCCAAACCTCAAAGCAAAAAAAGAGTTGCATCCTTTCACAGGTGGCTCAGTATGTTCAGTTACACTGTTTCCAAAATATATCTATATCTATAATGACCACATTTCCATATTTTTAGCAATATTTTTAGTTAGATTTGTTTGCATTGATTTTTGCTCTTAAATAATTTACATTTTAATTGAACTTTTCTTTTTTAGCTGTGTTTTGGGGTGACATTGCCTTAGATGATGAAGATTTAAATATCTTTCAAATTGATAGGACAATTGACCTTACACAGAACCCCTTTGGAAAATTTGGACATTCCACAGGTATGGTTGATTATTTGATTCAGTTTGCATTAGTTTAGAAGAAAACACACTCTTGAAATGCTAAAATGCTCTTTGAATCATTTTTAATGTTCCACTAATTAACTCTGATTTCCTTGATACAAATGAGTCTATTTAGAATAAAGGTTTTATTCATAGTTTTAATTTTATTAATCAATGCATTTAATAAAAATGTTGTAGTGTTTACCATGTACCAGGCCTGGTTTAAGCACTTTGCAGGTGTTAATTCTTTGAATCTTCATAACAACCCCATGAGGGTAGGTGCTAATAATAATACCATGACTTACAAGTGAGGAGATAGAGATTTACAAACAGCTGAGTCAGGACCAAAATTCAGTTCTGAGGAAGGCCACATTTCATACTCTTGAGCATTATATTCAGTGGTCTCCCATTTGGATACTGAGTTACAAAATGTAAATTGTTCTTGCAGTAATTATACACACACTTACTTAAAAAATATAGATATCTAATCTATCCTTATAATTTTTATGAAACCCAGAAGACAGTTTCAATATTTTATTAGAGTTAAATTATTTATATTATCTTGTATATTTTAATTTCAGAACTTTTAGACTATGTGAGAAATAACCACTTGTATAATGAATTTTCTTTTTTTTTCAGTGAAATACCTACACAAGATTTTATTTCAATTGTTATAAAATTATTCAAAATTACTAAAATATTAAAAACATTAGTGACTTTGATAGTCTTGAAATGTTTTTCCTAGTCTGATTACTCTTATCCTTATAATCACTTTAATGTTAAGACATTTTTCCTCATAATTAACTTCCTTCTATATCTATTTACATATATTTCAGGCCTAGGTAATATCCAATACAGCTGTTATGCAATGGTCATCTCAAATACGTTTTCACCATCCTTTAAAAATGTTTCTTGTAACTGATTAGAAATGGATACATTTATCTATTACCTCATTTTTCTACCACTGTTCACTGAGAAAAAATTCAAAAATGTTTCTCAAGGGCCCAGCAAAAATGTGACCATGTCATACAAGTAATTAAGCAGATTATTAGTCAGTGAACAAGCTTCCAACTTATTTGCCTTATTTGACTTAACTGATTTTTTTTATATAAGAGGATTATATGGTAATAATTTTTACCACTGTTTTTGTTTTTTTATTAGCTTCAATCTAGGTAATTTTCAGTATCAATTTCAAAGGGGGAAGAGATAATAGAAGGAAATATTTCAAAGTGCAAGGACAGTTTGTTTTTTTCATGAATTTCTGGTCATTGCACACAGGTTCATGAACTACTTGTTCTGATATCATTAGTGATCATATTAGTGTTTTGCTCAGTGATACCTCTTTGTCATTTGTCTATCAAAAATTCAAGGAGAGGAGTTCCCGCTGTGGTGCAACAGGTTAAGGAGCCAGCAATTCCTCAGCTGTAGTATAGGTCACAGCTGTGGCTCAGATTTGATCCCTGGCTCAGGAACTTCCATATACTGTGGGTACTGCTTAAAAAAAAAAAAAAAATTTCAAGGAGTAGGCAAAATAGGAGATAAAATTGAGGGAGCATTTTAACAAAACATTTAATAAAGAATATTTATTAAAGAATGAGAATAAGAAGACTTGGATTTTCATCAAAGATCTGCTTTCTGTCATGACTTTGTTCTTAAAATTGTAAGAAGACATATTACCTTATCCCCCTCATCTTTACCTTTTGAACTGTAAAGTTCTTTATGTCTTTTAAAGTAAAATTTGCAAATTACATAACAGAATGTATTTTGCAGCTGGACATCCTTTTGGGTTCTCATCTTGTGACTTTTTTCTAAGTATATGTTATTGGTTTTTATAAATTGTAGAATCTAATTTTGAAAATTTATCTGAATATATTAAAATATCATGCTTTTATAAATATCTCAAAATCAATGCAAGCTTTGGAGCAAAGCTTGGTTTTTTTCTAGTTTCACTGAGAAATAGTTGACATATATCATGCTCTTCTCATGTTTTTATTTCCATTTGCTGATTTGGCATCTAAAAATATATTTTGGAAGGACTGAAAATATTTCAAACTATTTTTAATCTAATAGTTTGTCAATTTGCTTTAAGTGGGGAAATAGCTGGAACGTACTGAACAGGGCAGAACAACTTGCTGTCATCCTATATAACACTATGTAAAGTCAAAGTCACAGTGGAGAAAAATGCTTCACATTATCAATAGATGACTTAGTTGCCATGATGTTCAAATAAAGTCTTTTATGGTCTTTTACTTATTTATTTATTTTTGTCTTTTCAGGGCCATAACCACAGCATATGGAGGTTCCCAGGCTAGGAGTCTAATCGGAGCTACAGCTCCCGGCCTTTGCCACAGCCACAGCAACACAGGATCCAAGCCGCATCTGTGACCTACACCACAGCTCATGGCAATGCCAGATCCTTAATTCACTGAGCAAGGCAAGGGATCGAACCTGCAACCTCATGGTTCCTAGTCAGATGCGTTTCTGCTGCACCATGATAGGAACTCCCAAATACAGTCGTTTAGATTGCTCTCTAGACCTCTCCTTTCCCCTTAGTCTTAGTTACTAAAATTTGATGTTGTAGAATTTTTACCCTCTTGCAAGATTTATGGCTATTCATGACTCTAACACTCTAAGACCACATAAAAAGAGATTCAAAGATAAATCAATATAGCCTAATACTATTGCTGATTTAAAAGAATCTTAATTTACAATGAGTTTAACTTAACTATTTTCTTTTATTCTTTAAGGTGGATTTGGAGACCATGGTATATCAAAGAAAAGAGGGGCCCTCTACCAACTTATAGACAGAATAAGAAGAATTGGCTCTGGTATATAAATGTTTAAAGTTGCAGACACCTGATGATACACAATGAATATTATACTCATAGTAGTTCAGTTTGCCATTAAGATGCAAAGTATGAAAAGGGTATATACTGAGAAAGGGTCCTATTAATTTTTATTTTGTTATTGATAATCAATATAAATTGTTTAGAACTTAATTTGGGACCCTTGAACTATTTATTTTCATCTTCTCCTTATTTGAAAAATGTATTAGGTATTTACTTTATTGTTGATATTTATTTACAAGTTGGTATCATACTAAGGTGTTTTTATCAAGCATGGAGCAACATGAAATTTAATCAAATGAAAAAACATTTGTTTTGAAATAAAATTCACTTAAAGCAAATTGACAAACTATTTGATTAAAAATAGTTTGAAATATTTTCATTCCTTCCAAAATATATTTATTATATTATATTTATGTGTGTGTATATATATATATATATATATATATATATATATATATATATGAGAAAACTGACTTCTGGCTTCATGATTAGTTAATATTTAAAGTACTGTATTTATTAATCCCTATTTGTAGATTTTAGAGCTTCTTTTTAAAATTTTCTGTTCAAAGTTCATATCGTAACATACCTTACATTGATTCATATTAATTAAATATTTAAAAGTACTTACATTCAAGGATTAAATTTTCCAAAGCAAAGATACTTTGCTCTAGGATATTAAAAAGATACATATTAGGGACATGCGTAGGACTTTCAGTATTTGTTGTGTCTGAAATGTATGAAAGGTGGAAGATACTTATATCAACAGCGATATATATAAATAAGAAAAAATAATCATGAAAATTTAGGAAAAATAAAACAGTAACAAAAAATTATGAAAGGACAAGAAAAGTTAGTGAGTAGACCTTTTGAAAACTGCTCCAGAACAGACCACACTTAGGTTGACCTGTTCACCTTGTGTGCTGATATCTAAATCATACTATTGCCTGGATGTGAGTCACAGGAAATTGGAGTGGAGAGAGCCCGTTGTCCCAGAATCTGAGATTATATCTGTCTTATCCTTATTTCATTTACTATCCCTGCAGTGTAATCTTCACAATTGTTAAGCTGTACTATAGAATATTAATTCTGACTTAAAGGATTAGGGATTTAGTAGGAATAAGAGGAGATCTGAACATCACAGGGCTTTTTAAAAAATGTTTATTGTATTCTGGTGGTGAAGTTCTTTCATCTAGTAAAGTTGAATATATAAAGTAACTTGTCTGTTGGCTAACAAAGTTTGTCTGACTTCTGTCCACTGGAGCCCGTTATATGGAAATTCATCAGTATTTGCTCATAGAGGATTATGAAATAGTATTTTGACATAAACTGCTTAAATATTTTAAGGATTTTTTCAAGATCGTAATATAACTGACATTTTCTTTAATGCACTTTGACTTCAGGCATATTTATATAAATATGTAAATAAGACATTTTAAGTTGTCCTTTAAGAGGTAAATGATTCCCTGACCAAGGACTTCTGTTTCACAGAATGTTTTAAATGTCACTGCAGGCTTGGAGCAAAACAACACAGTTAAAGAAAAAGTACCTCTAAAATTCTCAGGGCAAAATGAGAAAAATCGAGTTCCCAGAGCTGCTACATCAAGAACTGAAAGAGTATGGCCTGGAGGTGTCATTCCTTATGTTATAGGAGGCAACTTTACTGGTAAGATAGTCCCAGAGGGTATACACTGATAAAGAAATAATCATCTTCATATAGATTAAGTATATAGTTATATAGAATGTTAACATAAAATACAGTATTAGGAGTTTCTGTTGCAGCACAGTGGAAATGAATCCAGCTAGGAACCATGAGGTTGCAGGTTTGATCCCTGGCGCTCAGTGGATTAAGGATCTGGCATTGCTGTGAGCTGTGGTGTAGGTCACAGATGTGATTCGGATCTGGCATTGTGGTGGCTGTGGCGTAGATTGCCAGCTGTAGCTCCGACTGGACCCCTAGCCTGGGAACCTCCATATGCCGTGGGTGTGGCCCTAAAAAGCAAACAAAACAAAACAAAAACAAAAACAAAAACCCCGTAGTATTAAATCAAACTTGAGAAATACTCCAAATACTTCCTCAGTCATCAGGAAATCTTAAAATTTAAAAGTATAGTTAGTCTTGAGTTCTAAGAATCTAAAGAACTATTCTGATTTTTAAATTGGGTTTCAAATATGCCCATTCAGTGTGGAAGCTGATTTCTTTTCAGCTGACAGGAAGAATGTATGTCTCATTCATGGAGCCTTGTACACACATACTTGCAGAGACAGTAAGCTGAAACCTACTGATAATGAAGGCAGTGTCCACTCTCAGCAATGGCTTACCATGGTCCTCGGGCTGGTATTCTTTAGTTGATGATCATGGTGGCATCTGAACTGCACGGCTGGTCTGGGAAGGGGGAGCCACATGCACACTCCTCTCTGGGGCGGCACTGTTTTATTCGTGTCACTCCATTTTTCCAGGCAGCCAGCGAGCCATGTTCAAGCAGGCCATGAGGCACTGGGAAAAACACACGTGTGTGACTTTCATTGAAAGAATGGATGAAGAGAGTTACATTGTATTCACATACAGGCCTTGTGGGTAAGTAGAATCAGGGAAAGACTTAAAGAAATGCAGAAGGGTAAAAAAATCCACAGGTAAATGAAATAGTTTGCATCTACCAACCCCAAACTCCACATTTAGAATGGATAAGCAAGGAGATCCTACTGTATAGCACAGGAAACTCTATCCAGTCGCTTGGGATAGAACATGATGGAAGATGTATGACAGAAAGCACATATACATATGAATGACTTGGTTACCATTCTGTACAGCAGAAATTGACACAATACTGTAAGTCAACTATACTCTAATAAAAATAAGTAAATTTGTTAAATCCACAGGTAAGATTCATTTTTAAATATTTGCTTAGTATTTTGCCCATGAAAAGGTATGAGTTGTACATAGGAGACATTATATTCTAAATGAATATATTCTTTAATCACAGACTTCTCTGCATCTATTCCAAGTGTATTCCTTCACCACCTCAACAGTATTTCCTTCTGTTCTAACTATGCAGTGGTGTTGCCAACATCCTGCTCACCTGAGTTAGAAACCTCAGGGTTATTCTTTAATGATTCTGTTGTGCTTCCTCTAAAATCTACATAACGAATTGATATTCACTATGTCTTTCAGTTCCCATTTTTATTCTGTGTCAGTCTCCTGGTCTACTCATGTCTTGTCATCTCACACCTGGTCTATGCCAACTGCTCTCCAGTCTTGTCGAACCTATTCACGGCCACTAGAATGATCTCCCCAAAGTGCTAGTCAGAGCAAATACATCTGTGATTCCTCAGGGTTTCTTCCTACAGCGGGGTCTTCTAGATTTGCTTCTTACAGGAATTATAGTAATACTCTCTCCAAAACAACTATTCTGTAAGTTGTGAAAATGCTGTGTTAAATTTCAATAGGTATTTCTACAAGCAGCATGTCAAATCTTACTAACATTCAGCCAACTAAAAAGAATATAGAATACAGTGTTCCCCATTTTAAAAAGGGAGCACACATCTCACCCTTTTAATAGTGAAGAACGTATATCAGTATCCCAGAAAACATTTTGGGAAATGCTAGCCTGAGAGTAAAATTGAAATTCTTTGATATAACATTTAAGGAATGCCTTCATGAACTTACCACAACTGCCATCTGCTGCTTCTTCTGCCTCCACATCTCTCCACAAAACCCATCATCTAGCTAAGTTACAGTTACAGCAGTTCTTTAAGCAATAGTGTATACTTCAAAAGATTTTCATTGTGAAAATTTTCAAACTTTTTTCCTCTGTATTTCCAGTTAACTGGAACTCGTATTTAAATATTTGAATATTTAAATTCAACTTCCATTTTTTAAACTGAAGGATAGTTGATTTACAACATTATGCCAATCCACACTGTACAGCATAGTGACCCAGTCATATATACATATACATTCTCTTTCTCATATCATCCCCCATGATGTTCTATCTCCGGATTAGATATAGTTCCCCATGTGTACAATAGGACTTCATTGAGTCTCCATTCTCAATATAATAATTTACATCTACCAACCCCAAATTCCCAGTCTACCCCACTTCCTCCCCCTCAGCTTCCATTTTTGTTTGTTCATCTGCTAAGGGTGTGCTATCTACTTTACACTGCATCACATCAAAAGGCACATGTGCCTGGACCTGCCACTTTAGTGATACTGTGATGGATCAGTTGGTTCAAGTGCTGACAGCCAAGGTCCCACCATAGTAAGTTCTCCTCATTGCAAAATAATGATTTTCTAAAATGGCCTTTTTTTTTTTATTACTTCTACACTTATTAACTAAAATTCTTCTATAAAAAGAAATTTTCTCTAATCAGCTATGACTGTTTGAATACCCTCTATTATAGTTCATGTAGGGAAGTAAAAATAAAAGCTTAATTCCTTTGGACATGTTTTCAGGGTGAGGAAAATATATATTTCACTAGGTATTGGGGTCATTACATCATCTGGCTTTGTTCTACAATATTTTCCTAGAACATTTCTTATTTTAAGTAATGAGTTTTGGAATACCCATTGTGGCTCAGCCATAATGAACCCAACTATTATACATGAAGACACGGGCTTGATCCCTGGCATTGCTCAGTGGGTTAAGAATCTGGTATTGCCATGAGCTTTGGAGTAGGTCACAGACATGGCTTGGATCCTGTGTTGCTGTGGCTATGGGGTAGGCGGGCAGCTACAGCTCCAATTTGACCCCTAGCCTGGGAACTTCCATATGCTGCGGGTGAGGCCCTAAAAAGACAAAAAAAAAAAAAAGTAATGAGTTTTAATTTTGACCCTATCAAGTGACATTAAGAAGAATTATATACATTATCATCTTTCTATGTATTTTTAGATAGTGCCATAATTTTTCAGCTATGACTTATTTAAGCAATATTTCCTTCTAAATTACTCTATGTTTTAGCCTGCTAAGTTTTGGTTACATTTAAAGTTTCTCCTAGTTTCTTATATGCATTTAATATTTAAAAAGCACAAATCTAGACTGTCCTTCCTTCTAGTTATCTAATAGGAGTGGATATATCTCAACCCACATATTTCTAAATATATAATTATTTAGATCAGTACATCTTTTCCCTTTCCCACCCTTCAATTCTGTAAAACAAATGCATCCAAACCACTAACTACTTATTATTTTAATGCTCAATTTCTGTTTGTATCAAATTCCTGTTAATATTCATTTTCTTTTATTAATTTGACTCTTTTCAAAGTTTTCCATTTCACTTGTTTTATCCTGCTAAACTATTTTCCCCATTCATTATCATTTCTTCATATTTGTTTTTGTGGCATTTTAGTTGCTCAATTGCCTTAACGTTCTTTTTTCAACAGTGGAAATATTTTTCATTCTCATACATTTTGAGCTACCGCAGAAGGACTTTGCACTACAAACAGCTGTAATAGCTCCATTTCTACTGTTGGTTTAAATGTCTGCCTTCATTAGTGATGAGGGCAGGGAGCTTACCTCTGTGTTTCCCATGAGCCCCAGAGCAGCGCTTTGTAAGCAGGTGATGGGGACAATACTGACAATTTACATGTCAGCTAAAGTTAATTGTGTGTATTGCTAAAATGAGAGAAGGTAAAAATTTAAAGGAATTTTGAAGAACACGTATTTCATGATTTTAGAGATGTGAAACCTAAAGCTGTGACTTGCCCAAAGATATTTGAATCTGTAATTACATCACTGAAATTAGAATCTTGAGTATTCATATATATGTGTATTTATGACTGTTATGGTAGCAATATTGCAGTGATTTGCTTGGGGGCTCATTTTCTAGTTCAAATTTTGCCCTGTATTATTTTTTCCATGATAAAAAAGATGATACTTTTCATAGAAATTAGTCATTGGTTTGCTGATCATTCTAATCATTTTGTGACTTCTAAATATCATTTGATGTTACTATTACTGGTCACAGTTTCATGAAACAGTTACTTCATCACTTTTGCTATGATAATCCTACATTTACATCTCATAAAAATTAATTTATTAAAGAGTTCGACAGTTGGTATTGCACAAAATACTGAGGGCCATCTAGAATAAGATATATTTCAATATATATCCTATTGGACTTAGTGTTGGGTCTTTTTTCTTATGAAAGCAGTGGCATATAATGTATCATATTTAACAACACCTAGTGTCAATCTCCATTGAATATGGAGAATCTGGAAGGTGGTGCCATTGATATGAATGGCAACATTTATCAGTTCTGTTTCTAGCTTTAATCTGGAAGGCAAACGTGTTTTAGCACTTCTTAGCAGTGTCATCACTTTGACTGAGTCAGACAACTTGTAGCTCTTGCAAATTTTTTTAATATAAAAGCTAAAATAATCTCTACACTTATGGGAAGAATTAATAAATAGGAAATTATCTGTATCATTTGGACATTATATTTCCCACCTTATTCCACTACAATCAATTTTCATTCAATAAATATTTATTTAATATTTCTGTATCAGGTCTTTGATAAGTGAGAAAATAATAAAATTTCAAAAAGCAAAAAGTAAAGGTCAGAATTTTTTGTCATTTAACTCCAGTGTATTTCCTGTTTTTAAGCTGCATTATAGCTATACAGTATGTTTATATATATCTGTTTGTATGTATATTCACACACATGTGTCCAGGTATATGATAGCTTTTTAAAATTTATTTTATTGAAGTATAGTTGATTTACAATGTTGTGCAAAGTAATTCAGCTATACACAGATACACATATATATTCATATATACATATAATATATACATTCTTTTTCATATTCTTTTCCATTATGGTTTATTACAGAATATTATATATGGTTTTCAGTGATATACAGTAGGACCTTGTTGTATATCCATTTTATATATAATAGTTAATATTTACTAATCCTAAACTCCCCCTCCCTCCCCCTTGGCAACCAAAAATCTGTTCTCTATGTCTGAGTCTGTTTCTGTTTCATAGATAATATCTTGTGTCATATTTTAGATTCCACATATAAGTAATATCATATAGTGTTTGTCGTTTTCTGACTTCACTTAGTACAATAATCTCTAGGTCCATTCATATTGCTGCAAATGGCATTAATTCATTCTTTTTTCATGGCTGAGTAGTTATTTCATTGTATATATGTACCACATCTTCTTTATCCATTGATCTCTTGATGCACTTTTAGGTCACTTCCATGTCATGGCTATTGTGAATAGTGTTGCTATGAACATGTGGGTGCATGTATCTTTTTTTTTTTTTTTGTCTTTTTGACATTTCTTGGGCGGATCCCATGGCATATGGAAGTTCCCAGGCTAGGGGTCTAATCAGAGCTGTAGCCAACGGCCTATGCCAAAGCCACAGCAACATGGGATCTGAGCCGCATCTGCAGTCTACACCACTGCTCACAGCAAAGCTGGATCCTTAACTCACTGAGCAAGGTCAGGGATTGAACCTGCAACCTCATGGTTCCCAGTCGGATTCGTTAACCACTACGCCACAACGGGAACTCCTGTATCTCTTCAAATTAGAGTTTTTCTGAATATAGGAGTGGGATTGATGGATCACATGGCAACTCTATTTTTAGTTTCTTGAGAACCCTCCATACTGTTTTCAATAATGCCTTCACCAATTTACATTCCCCCCAGCAGTATAGGAGGGTTCCCTTTTTTTTACACCCTCTGGTGTAAGGTGATATTCTAGGTATGTGGTATCTTTGATCCATCTACAGTGGGGCATATTCTTTAACCTTTATATTGGCAAAAGGTTTGAAGTGAGATATAAATATTTTCAAGGAATATTTATCTTCAGTGGCATTATTTATTTTAGATTATTAATTATAATCAGCACAATGTGAGACCATTTTATAATAGAAGTTGCTTGATTTTATTTATGATAGAAGTTGCTTCACATGTCAGAAACTTATGTGATTCAGTTTATTACCTTTGTCTATTATGTGCTAATTTTTAATGATTGCCAAACAAAGCTAACTTATTTTCTTATTTTCTATATTTTGTGTGCTTTAATTATGTTTAACTTTTTTTTTTTTTTTTTTTTGCTTTTTAGGGCCACTCCCACAGCATATGGAAGTTCCCAGGCTAGGGGTCAAATCAGAGCTGCAGCTGCTGGCCTGTGCCACAGCAACAGCAACGTAGGATCTGAGCCATGTCTGCAACTTAGATCACAGCTCATGGTAATGCCAGATCCTTAACCCACTAAGCAAGGCCGTGGATCAAACTCAGGTCCTCATGGATACTAGTCAGATTTGCTTCCACTGTGCCACAATAGAAACTCTTGTGTTTAACTTTTAAACACAATTTGATTATTAGGTCAGTTTGATTATTCAGATTATACAATAGCATTTACTCTTCTTCTCCTTTTGAATTCTCATTTTGTGCCACTTACTGTACTAACTTTGGGGAACTATAAAATTGAATGGAAGGTGTTTTCTGTCCTCAAGGAGATTATTATTAGACAGAGGAAGTGTACTAGCCAGGATTCTTGTTCTTAAACAACAGAGACTGGCTAACTTAAGCAGAAAAAAAAAAACAGTTTTTTGGAAGGAATTTATAGAATTACACTAATGGAAAAAGTGGAGAGTCAGGCTGAAAGAGGAATCTTAACAAGAACATGCTAAACCCCTCACCATGAGTTTTCCACCACTTCTTCAGATGCTTGCTGCTAATTACTGGAGTCTTAGCTCTGTCCTGCCTTAGGAGATCTGATTTTTCAATAAATATTTATTTATTTAATTTTTTTGACTTATTATTTTCAAAATATTTTCACTTTTGTTGAGATAAAATTGCCATATAACATTGTACTGTTTTATGTGTATAACATGATTTTATATTTGTATATATTAAAATGATCGCTATAATAAGTTCACTATACATAGTTACATATTTTTCTTGTGTTATCTTTTGTATTGTTAACTTTAGTCACCATGCTGCAATTACCTCCTCAGAAATTATTCATTGTACACTGGAAGTCTGTACTTTTTGGTCACCTTTACCCATTCCACCCACCCCCATCCCCTGATTCTGACAATCTGTTTTCTCTATGTACTGAGCTCTTTTAGGTGCCAGACTATATTCTAGGAGCTGGAGTTATAGCATGTTTTCTGCCCACAAAAAGCTTACCTTCTAGGTGGGGAGGCAAAAACCCAACAAAAATAAATGAAATGTAAAATGGGAGTTCCCTGGTGACTTAGTAGGTCAAGGATCTGCCATTGTCACTGCAGTGGCTCAGGTGGCACAGGTTCATTTCCTGGCCTGGGAACTTCCACATGCCATGGGTGAAATCAAACCAAACCAAACCAAACCAAAGTGTATTAGTAGACAGTAAATTCTAGGACAGAGGAAAGTAGTTTAAGTTGGATGGAAGGGCATTTACACAAAGCTTGAAAAAGATGAGGAAACAAGCCTTGTGGATACCTGGGAAACAGAGTTCCTGACAGAGGCAATAGATAGTAAAAGGATTTTGAGGCAAGAATATGTCTGCATGCTCAGGGCACAGCAAAGAAACTTCATAGTTTGAGTGAAGTGACAAGGACGATAAGAGGTGAGATCTACATGGTAAGATATTTGAGTGTGAAGATTGTGTAAGAAATGAAGATAAGGCATAGCTGTGCTAAAATCATGTTTTTATAAATGCTGATATTAGTCATTCCATACATAATTGTATGTACATATATTTATCTATTTAGTTATTTGAGCATCTAGAATTCTTTTGTCCCTAGACCTGTAGTATGTCAGAGATTCAACCACCTTATTGTTCTGTTTTCACAGGACCATTGTAAAAATCAGTGTGAAATTTATTTTTGCTTTCCATTATGAAAACCCATCTTATTTATTGGAAATTGTTATGGGTAAAATTATGCTAATAAAAGGTATTTTAGATTAAATAAATTCACCACATTGCTTAACAATCTCCTGGATTTTGATTTGCAAAATACTTTTTTTTTCTCTGAATATAACCAGCAAGAATAATTTAGTGTGAGCAATTTATTTGCTATGTAATCCTCAGATATTTCAGTTTAATTTCTGTTGTTTTATGGTAGCATACATTTAAGTTTAAATATCTTCAAAATCTGTGAAATATTATTTTTCTACAGCTAATACTTTACTATTTCAGTATGTAATAAATAACCATGTCTATAAAAGTGTGCTTACAAAAAGCCTGGCAGTAAAAATACAATTCCTTGATTTTTTTTTTCCTACCAGTTACCTCACTTTTCTTTCTAGTATTGATTTATTAGGCTTAATTAACCCTTATACTAGATTCATAAATAGTAAGTCAAATTACCCCTAACTGGTATGGTATAGGTTAAAATGCTATTAAAGCCTTCAGGAATAATTGGAATGACAAGTATTTATATTCATGAACAATCAAAATGATTATCAAATGTTCTTACTCTGAAAAGTGAAATTAGTGAAATTCATTTTAATTGTTTGGAAAATTAAATTTGAACAATTTTCTCTTTTAACTTAATAAATTAGAAAAGGTGTTTGGTTTCTGGTACATCATGATTCCTATCTCTTCAAAACCAATTCTTTACCAATTCTTCATTCTTTTGCTGTCTAGAGAGGTGGCCTTATATAAGCTATTTTAAAGTAAACTCCAATTTATTGAAATTTATGTGTAACTGCATTTATAATTGTAATTGTAGTTACTACATTGTTATACCTTTTAAAGTTTATTTTACAGTGAGTGTCCTTTTGTGCTTCCCCCCTTATATGTGTGTGCACACTCACTCACGCATGCTGACACATGGGTATGCATGCACACACACACACACACACAATGAATAAACGGAATTTCTGTACTTTGAGTAGAAACACATCCCTAATTATGTATAAATTTTGAAAAATCGACAAAAATTTGCAAGAAGATGCTCTGGATGTTTCACATTCTGACAGTCCAAGAGATTCTTTCTTGAAGATGAGAATGGAATATGACAGTAAATATTTGCCTGACAATTTGAAACAATCTCACCAGTCTCATAATTCTTCACTGGTCAATCAACCATTAACCTTTGATTATTTGCCTTTTGAAACTAATTTTCCTCAATTGACTTATTTTAACAAAGTTTTTCTCATGTTGAGGAAAAGTAATTCCCTCTTTTAGTTAACCAACATCTTTCACAAGTGTAATTATTTTTTCAAAGAGGAGAAATAAATTTTGTTTTTATATTTAAAACTGAAATAATGAATTATTGCTAGATAACCATATTGACAAAGTAATTACCTGAATGATTTCCATGGGTAGTGAGGATAAAAAGTTGTATTAGAAATAAAAGTGACTTGATGTCTTGAGGTTAGCTATATATTTAATAACCAAAAACCATCATCATAAGTATTTTATTTTTGGATTTATCTTCTAAATACTCCTAAAAATGATTTAAGGAACATCTTCTAGTATATGAATTAATACAAAGGTATTTCAATTGATTTTTTAGAGACTCATTGTGCAGAAAATTACCAGAATTACTAGAAATTAGCTATGTTTCTTAATGAAAAACCGTCTTTTTCTGAATGTGTTGGACTTTAAAGTTCATCAGAATTTTTTTTATTTTTTTATTACTCAAATGAATTTATCACATCTGTAGTTGTATAATTATCATAACAATCCAATTTCACAGGATTTCCATCCCACAGTAAAGTTCATCAGAACTTTTTACAAAAGTTTTCACCCTATTGTACTTCACTCAGCATCTTTCTGTCCACCACCATCTGCATTTTCTACTTTATTCCAGATGCTGCTCCTATGTAGGTCGGCGTGGAAATGGACCTCAGGCAATCTCAATTGGCAAGAACTGTGATAAATTTGGAATTGTTGTTCATGAATTGGGCCATGTAATAGGCTTTTGGCATGAACACACACGACCAGATCGAGATAATCATGTAACTATCATAAGAGAAAACATCCAGCCAGGTGAGAGCCTTCAGAATGTGTTGGGTTTAAGGTTGACTAAATATCTGTTAATAGTAATGTACTATTTATCATTTAACTTCTTGAAAGATGCGAATTGATTTTGTTGATATTGTATATCAACATTTAGCTTGATTAAAAAATATTCAGTATAGTGTTAATTTAAAATTTTTATCTACAAACTGAATGATCTTACACATTTTTTAGCTTGCTTTTTTTCCCCTTAAGATGGCTGTCTAAAACTTCTGTGCTTTCCAAGGATAGGTATAGCTATGAACTATAAAATAATATTAAATTTTAAAAAGTATTTTCTATACTTAGTTCTATAATTTATGTTGTAAGGATTTAGAAAAGGTCCAGGATTTGCCACAAAGTGTGCTCCTGCCATGGGAATCTATCTTATACCAGGGACAATTTCTGGAGAAAATTCCATGGAAGTGATTGGTTCCCAAAGTAGCCCAAATATTTTCTTGAGAGTTCACCTTAAATTTGACTAACCTAAAGGCAAATACTTGAGAATATGTTTAATAGTTTCAATAGTTCAGTAGTTAATGTATAATTAAAATTTAATTTTCTCTGACAGTCCATGTGTGACAATCCCCTCATTTAAAGCTCTTCATTTGTTTTACCTTTCAAAAATTCATTGAGATCAGTACATTCCAGTTGCCCAAAAAAAAGTCCTGTTGTATGGAATCGTCTTATAAGCTTGTATGTATTTTAAGAATAAGCAAAGTAGAAATGTATGTACATATATAATCCTTAACACAGTGCTAAGTAAATTATGGTTTTTCATAATTCAAGCTAGTAGAAAATATTGATTGGAGTTCCCATTGTGGCTCAGCAGAAACAAATCTGACTAGTATCCATGAGGATGCAGGTTCAATCCCTGGCCTCACTTAAATGGGTTAAGGATCCAGTGTTGCCGTGAGCTGTGGGTGGTGTAGGTCAAAGACGCAGCCCAGATCTGGCATTGCTGTGACTGTGGTGTAGGCTGGCAGCTAAGCTCCAATTTGACCCCTAGCCTGGGAACTTCCATATGCCATGGTACGGCCCTAAAAAATGTTTTAGAAAAGAAAAGAAAACATTGATTGACTGAGATTTCTTGAGTATTCGGAACTCCATGCACATTTTGTCACACTTTGCTAGGACTTGATGGTATTGTAAACACTGTCAAGTTGACTCTCCGCACTTTTCTCACTCACTTGCAATCATTTGTATGTATGAATAGTTGGCCCTCCGTATTCACAGGGTCTTGCCTCCGTGGGTTCAACCAACCTTTGAACTGAAATTTTTCATTCACTGTACTAGCCATTTTATATAAGGGACTTGAGCATCCATGGGTTTTGATATCCAAGGGGGTCTTGGAACCAACCCTCTGAAGATTCCCAAAACTGACTGTACCATAGTAAGGTAATTCTAGTATGAGAGTTCGTGTTAGAGAATAATCTCCAACAAATTTGTGACTCGCTTTGGCTCAGAAACTTAAGACCAAGTTTTATTCAAGTGCAGACTTTAGCTTTGTGTTTATAAGCAAAATTAGTGACTTTGATAGCAGCCATTTTGGTATAAGGATTGAATTTCTTTGATCCATTTTAGAATATTCCTTCAAAAAGGAGGCTTGCTATTTTCTTAAATTGTGTAGGGTGAGTTCTGGCTGGTGCTCTGTATCTTCTGATCCTCTTCCATTCATTCATGAAATAAATCTAATTTTCTTTATTTGGACCATGTGTGGCTGTGTTCTTTTTAATTGTGACAAAACACTGTGTCATATACTCAGTTATATGCAGCAAAATGTATTACCGAAGTTGCTTAATATTACACTTTCAGAAATTTTTATGAACCTTCTTGCTTTAATTAAATAATGTGATCCCATATTGTGACTGAAAATTGAAATCATTGGTGGGTTATAGATTAAAATTTATAAAATCAACTCTTTAGCCTTATTAAAATCTCCCCTTAGAATCAGATTTGTTCCATTCTACCATAAACCATTTTTAATAAAGAAGAGAGTTTTAATAGTTGTTTCTATCAGAGGTTGAAGATAACGCAGGGTTTTTCCTCAGAATGGTCGTAATAGAGAAAATAAAGCAGAGATTTGTGAAACATATGTTTTAACTACATGGTCTGGTTAGTTTATTGAAAACTATATATTGTATGAATTCATTGTAACATGGACTAAAACGCTTTCCTCTGGTACATGAGTTCTGTAACTTCAGGCTGATTGTTTCATCTTTAATGCTCAAGTGAGTATATCAGATTTCCTTATCACATGTAGGAAAGGTTTTATACTCTGGGGCATCATTCATTTTCTTTATTGATTTTTGAAAAACTTTTTCTTTCTTTCTTTTTTCTTTTTAGGGCTTCACTTGTGGCATATGGAAGTTCCCAGGCTAGGGATTGAATTGGAGCTGCAGCTGCTGGTCTATGCAGTAGCCACAGCAATGCCAGATGCAAGCATCATCTGTGACCTATGCTACTCAGCTTATGGCAGTGCCGGACCCTTAACCCACTGAGTGGGGCCAGGGATTGAACTTGCATCCTCATGGGTGCTAGTCGGGTTCATTACCGCTGAGTAACTATTGGAACTCTTGGAAATCTTTTTCTTAATGTGATTTTTTTCATATTTAGTAGTAACATGTCAGTTGCAGTAAAATTAACATAGTTATATAAATATCTTAATAGTTCTGTTTTGAACTCCAGCCTTGAGTTTGGAATCCTAAACAGCTCACCTTTACATTTTGATGTTTCCAAACGAGTTATAAAAGCAGCCATCTTTGGCTATGAAATTGTGAAAAATGAATCAAGAAACCTAAAATCTTTCTGAGGAAACACTCTGCTTCTGGAACTATTGATGTAGATCTACATAGTTAACTCTATGTTATTTTCATATTTCAAGAAATAATATTACAATACAGACACAAATGGGCAGTTGAGAAATCTATTAACATGATGTCCAGAAGTTAAAAATAACAGATGTGAAAGTACGAAAAAAATTATTAAGCTTGAAGCATATTCTCTTGACCAAAAAAGCCCTCCAAATAGAGCCTCTTTTTCATCAAAAAGAACCTGTTTCAATTTTGAGTGATATTTATGCTGTTGTTTTGTCTTCAATGACAAAGTCACATAGCAAATGATTGCAACGTTGTGTATATATACAATACTGTCTTTATATTTTCCCCAGTGTTTCATAGAAAGAATCTAAAACAAAGAGAGAGATAATTCTTTGGCTTTGGTAAGTATAGTTTTATAAGAGAAAGGTGGAAAACTCATTACATAAAAATATAACTTTTTACAATCACAATATTATAAAAAAAGGTAAAATGTTATTTTATTACTTAATTAATTAATTTATTTATTTATTTATTTTTAGGGCCACACCTGCGGTATATGGAAGTTCCTGGACTAGGGGTGGAATCCAGCTGCACCGGCTGGCCTATGCCACAACCACACCAACGCCGGATCCAAGCTGCATCTATGACCTACACTGCAACCTGCAGCAACACCTGAACTTTTTTTTTCTTTTTCTTTTTTATACTGATTTTTATTTTTCCATTATAACTGTTTTACAGTGTTCTAAAAATTTTCTACTGTACAGTGAGGTGACCCAGTCACACATACATATATACATTTTTTCTCACATTATCATGCTCTATCATATATGACTAGATATAGTTCCCAATGCTATACAGCAGGATCTCATTGCTTATCCTTTCCAAAGGCAATAATTTACAACTATTAACCCCAAATTCCCAATTCATCCCACTCTCTCCCCCTCCCTCTTGGCAACCACAAGTCTGTAATCCTAGTCCATGATTGCCTTTTCTGTGGAAAGGTTCATTTGTGCCATATATTAGATTCCAGATATAAGTGATATCATATGGTATGTCTTTCTCTTTCTGACTTACTTCATTTAGTATGAGAGTCTCTAGTTCCATCCCTGTTGCTGCAAATGGCATTATTTTGTTCTTTTTTATGGCTGAGTAGTATTCCAGCCATAAAAAAGAACAATCCATTCATCTGTTGATGGACATTTAGGTTGTTTCCATGTCTTGGTTATTATGAATAGTGTGGCAATGAACATGTGGGTGCATGTGTCTTTTTCAAGTAAAGTTTAGTCTGGATATATGCTCAAGAGTGGGATTGCTGGGTCATATGCTCAGTCTATATATAGTTTTCTGAGGTATTTCCATACTGATCTTTAATCCATTGAGCAAGTCCAGGGATCAAACCACATCTTCTTGTCAGATTCTTAACCCACTGAGCTGTGATATAAACTCCCCATAACAGTGAAAATTTAAAGAAATAAATGTTAGGACAAAGTGAAATTGTATACAAGAAAACAAATCTAAAGTATGTTTTTGTAATCTACCTTTTTTTGCTGAAATTATTAATGACATTCAATATTACTCTTTATGGGCAGTAGTCAAGTGCACACAATGGCATGAATATACCCTTTGGCATGTACCTGTTTGTGAATAAATACAACCACATGATGACCAGGGTTCAGTAGAAAGCAGATACCAGCCAGAATCTTTCTTCTATGCTCTTTTATGTCTGTTAACAGGCTTCTAAAGTGTTTTTTGTGCCTGATTCTTAGGTCAAGAATACAATTTTTTGAAGATGGAGCCTGGAGAAGTAAACTCACTTGGAGAAAGATATGATTTTGACAGTATTATGCACTATGCCAGGAACACCTTCTCAAGGTTGGAGTCTCAGGTTATACCTTTTGACTTTTAATTCCTTTTCTCTGTGTGGCTCCTCACAAACTAGGTTTAATGTTAGAATAGAACCACGTTCAAATATTGCTGCTATAAAGTACAAAAAATTACTTGATTGGCATTTATAGCCAACACTAGGCATTTGATATTTTAAAAATACATTTTCACATTTCCTATGAAATAAATAGATTCAAAGTAAAAATTAAAAGGGTATGATTTACTTAAATTATTTAATATCATAAATATAAATTTATTTATAAATATAATCAAAGTGATTACCAATCAGCACATTAATTGGCAAAGTGCTGTTAATGAAAATTAGTCATTTCAATCAAATAGAGAACTCAGTTGTTTAGTTGCAATGTTATACTCTCTATGTGACTTGTGTTTTCTATTGTGTATTTCCTGTTGCTTGTTATACTAGTTATAATAGAAAACTGCTATAGTATATAATCCTCAGAGAGCATTTTAGGAAGATATTTAACTTCATATAATTTAGAATTTGTCACTTATTAACCTTAAACTATTTCACTAGTGACTGAATGTTAATGTTTAAGAGTGTAATAAATTTAGGTTTTGATCTATTTTACTGTATAAAGAAGATGTCGTCAAGAAAATAATTTCCAGGTAAGGAATTTGGAACTGTTAAACCATTGAAGTCATCTCTTTTTCCCATTTTTATGCCCTTTTTACACTCATATGTCCATTGCACTCATTCTTTTTTATCACCATGTTCATTTCACAATTCACTAATGTCTGTATGTAAAGAGAGTCAGGAAGAAGACAAAAATTCAAATTAATTCCCTTTTAAAAAACAATTCTAAGTTAAAAGTGGAGATGGGTGTAAACAAACTCTTAGTACTTAGATACATTTTTCTCAGATACATTTTTAAATTATGCTTTTTTCTTTTCCTTTTTTTTTGTCTTTTTGTCTTTTTAGGGCCGCACCCATGGCATATGCAGGTTCCCAGGCTAGAGGTCTAATTGGAGCTGTTGCCGCCAGCCTACACCACAGCTCATGGCAGTACCGGATCCTTAATCCACTGAGTGAGGCCAAGGATTGAACCTGCAACCTCGTGGTTCCTAGTCGGATTCATTTCTGCTTCGCCACAAAGGGAACTCCAATATGCTTTTTTAAGACCAAACTTTGTTAGTAAAATAATTGGATGTTGACTGTATTTTTAAAATTATTTTCACCTAAAGTATTTATAATGTACATATATTTGTTCAAATATACATCCATAAGTTTGGCCTGAAATTAAAGTGTTATAAATATTTGTTTTTAGGTTAATGCTTGGAATTGAGTTTTCCTTAGAAACATGTAAAAAATGGGGACTTGGTACCAGTTTGGCCAAAGTGATGTTCTTATATTGTTGAATTATATTAATTAGAAATATACTAAGTTTAGAGTCTTTGGAACTGGAGAGTGGAAAATTTGTTTATTTTCTCTGTCACTGATAGACAATGAATCTATACCCAAATTTGAAATATATATATTTCCTTTATTCTGTACTCCTTTTACATGTTTATCTACTTATTTATTTTTGTCTTTTTAAGGCTGCACCTGTGGCATATGGAAGTTAGCAGGCTAGGGGTCAAATTAGAGCTACAGCCTCCAGCCTATGCCACAGCAATGCCAAACCCAAGCCACCTCTACAACCTACACCACAGGTCATGGCAATGCCCGATCCTAAACTCCTTTTACGTATTTAAATTGTCTTTTTTCCATAAGGCCCAAGGCTCTTGTGGTTTATCACCCCCTATACCTACCTTGGTGATGCATGCCAGTTATCTTTGCACTATTATTTTCTCTTATTGTTTCAAAATTTTCCTCTTCACTTTTCTCAAATAAACTTATATTCCTAAAGTGAAAGTAACTATGTCTACTATGAATGTGATCTAATTAACATTTTCCCCCTGATTTTAAGGAAGATATTTATTAATAAATATGTTTTAATTAAATTTCAAGAAGAGAAAATATTTGACACAGTCCCCAGCTACTACCTCCAAAGCATTTGAAGTTTTATAATGATGATGATGATGATTATTATCTTTATTGTGGTAAAGAAACTTCAATATAAAGTTT
The DNA here is from genome assembly GCF_016906955.1 of Phacochoerus africanus. Classification (NCBI taxonomy): domain Eukaryota; kingdom Metazoa; phylum Chordata; class Mammalia; order Artiodactyla; family Suidae; genus Phacochoerus; species Phacochoerus africanus. The sequence goes on along the minus strand of NC_062553.1, from coordinate 42,838,436 downwards.
ACCATATTAAATATTTTCAAGTGTACAATTTAGTACTCTTATTTTGAAATGAATATCCAGAACTTTCTCATCTTGCAAAACCAAAACCCTATTCCCACTAAACAACAACTCTCCACTTTCCTCTCCCCCCAGTTTCTGGTGACCACCATCCCACTTTCTGTTTTGATGAATTTGGTTATTTTAGATACCAAATAGAATCAAACGTTATTTGTCTCTTTGTGACTGGCCTATTTCATCTAACATAAAGTCCCTGAGGTTCATCTATGTTGTAGCATGTAACAGAATTTCCTTCCTTTTTAAGGCTGAATAATATTCCATTGGATGTATATACCACATTTTATTTATTCATTCACTTGTTGATGGACACCTGAGTTGCTTTCACCTCTTGGCTACTGTGAATAGTGCTGCTATGAACATGGGTATGCAAATATCTCTTCCAGACCCTATTTTCCATTCTTTTGGATATATACACAGCAGTGGGATTTTTGGATTGTGTGGTAGTTCCATTTTTAATTTTTTAAAGAAACTTAATGACATTTTCTTAGAAGCTGCACTATTTTACAGTCCCAGCAACAGTGCAGGAGGGTTCCAATTTCTCCATATCCTTACCAACATGAGTTATTATCTGTTTTCTTTTTTGTCTTTTTAGGGCCACACCTGCAGCACATGGGCATACAGAGGCTCCCAGGCTAGGGGTCCAATCGGAGCCATAGTTGCTGGCCTACACCACAGTCACAGCAACACAGGAGCCAAGCCACATCTGCAACCTAAACCACAGCTCACAGCAAAGTCGGATCCTTAATTCACTGAGCAAGGCCAGGGATCGATTCTGCATCCTCATGGATACTAGTCAGGTTCATTAACCACTGAGCCATGACAGGAACTCCCTCTGTTTTGTTTTTTATTTTTTTGATAGTAGCCATCCTAACAGATATGGCATAATGTCTCATTGTGGTTTTGATTTGCATTTCTCTAATGACTAGTAATGTTAATCACCTTTTTATATGCTTAGTCATTTATATATCATCTTTGAAGAAATATCTATTTAAATCTTCTGCCTACGTTTTAATCAGATTACTTGAATTTTTCTGTTGAGTCATAGGATTTCTTTGAATATTCTGGCCTCTTGTCATGTGTGGAGAGAGAGCGCATATATAATATATATAGCAAATGTTTTCTCTCCTTTTCATTCTGTTGATTGAATGCACTTACCTATTTTGCTGTTTTTGCCATGCACTTACCTATTTTTGCTGTTTTTGCTTATGCTTTTGGTGTCATATCCAAGAAGTTGTTGTCTTTTTCAATGTTATGAAGGTTTCCTCTATGTTTTCTTCTAAGAGCTTTATAATTTGGTGGTCTTACGTTTAGGTCTTTAATCTATTTTGAGTTATTTTTTTAAGTTATATATAGCTTTGATAAGGATATAACTTTGTTCTTTTGTGCTTGAATATCCAGTTTTACCAACATCATTTCTTGTAAAGACTGTCTTTTCCCCTTTGAATTATTTTTATTCCTTTGTTAAAAGTCATTTACTATAGACATGTGTTTATGGGATTCCTGTTTATTCCATTGGTCTATAGGTCTGTCTTTATGACAATATCACACTGTTTTAGTTACTTTAGGTTTGTAATATATTTTGAAATCAGGAAGTGTGAGTTCTCCAACTTTGTTCTTCTTTTGCAAAAAAATTTTGACTATTCAAGGTCCTGGGAGATTACATATGAATTTTAGAACTTTTTTCTCTTTCTGCGGTAAATGCCATTGGGGTTTATATAGAGCTTGTGTTGATTGTTTTGAGTAGTGTGGACATCTTAACAAAGTAAGTCATCCAATTCATAAATATAAAATGTTTTTCTATTTGTGTCTTTGTTAATTTCTTTCAACAATGGTTTATAGTTTTTAGTGTAGAAGTCTTTTTCCTCTTCGTTGGGTTTGTTCCCAAGTATTTTATTTTTCTTGACACTATTTGAAATGGAATTGTTTTCTCAACTTGCTTTTTGAATTGTTCAATGTATTGCATAGAAATGCAACTGATTTTTGAGTTCTGGATTTGTATCCTGCTACTTTGGTGAATTCATTTATTAGTTCTGACAGTTTTTTGGTGGACTATCTGGGATTTTCTATATTTAAGATCATGTCATTTGCATACAGAGATGACTGCTTTCTTTTCAACTTGAATGCCTTTTGATTCTTTACTCTCATAAGTGCCCTGGCTAGGACTTTCAATAATATTTTGAATAGAAATGATGAGACCAAACATCCTTGCCATGTCCCTAATCTTAGATGAAAACTTTGGTTTTCACCCTTGAGTATAACGTTAGCTGTAGTCTTTTCTTATATAACCTTTTATGTTGAAATAGTTTCCTTCTATTACCAGTTTGTTGAGTGCTTTTATCATGAAAGTGTATCAAATTTTGTCAAATCCTTTTTTTTTGTGAAAATTAGATGAGCACGTGGTTGTTATCCTTCGTTCTGCTAATGTAAATAGGTGAAGTGTTATGGTTTCTTCTATTCTGAACCCAGATAGTCTAGAAAAGTTTTAGTTGTTTTCATCAGTGTTGCCCATGAGCAGATTTAAGTTCTTACTGTAGGGATAACAAGGCTGTATATATGGGGCCTTTATATGCATCAGTAATTTGTAATGTAGATGTTCACAAACTGGAACTTCCCATTTCTAATTAATAAAATAATGGTGAAACTTTATGAAGCATTATAAAAAGCATAGTTAATTTGCTCTTCTAATGTAGGTAAAACAAATGAATATTAGTAAGTGACACCATCTATGGTCTGTCTGAGAGAATGTTTGGGAAGAGTTTACATTGCTTAATGGCCTGAATGTGGAGGGAGAGAATTGTTAACTTTATGACCACAAAGAAAAATCAAAAGAATGGGTGACTGACTCCCACATAAATAGAAAGAAGTTTGCCTCAATAAACTGAATAAGCCAAAAGTTATCATTCTATTGTCTGAGTTTGAATGTATCTACTCCAAGTTGTCCTTGACCTTTTAAAATTTAATCTTTTTTGAAAACTGAAAAAAAAACAAAACTTTTCAAAATGCTTTAGAAATAGAAAATAATGAATACTTCATTAGTACAGAAGTACTGCAGAAACTGTAACTGTTTATTAACTTGAACTTATCTACTTAATGTATCTGTTGATTTGTGCAGCAAAGTGGAAAAATGGCTTTTCTCAATGCTACCCTATGGCTCAACTTCCTCTTCAGGTGCACTGGCCTAGACAGAGTCGCATCTTATTAAGTGTATACAAGCTCTCACTTTTATTTATTTATTTATTTATTTAGTCTTTTTGTCTTTTTGTCTTTTAAGGCCACACTAGCAGCGTATGGAGGTTCCCAGGCTAGGTAGGAGTCGAATCAGAGCTATAGCTGCTGGCCTATGCCAGGGCCACAACAATGCGGGATCTGAGCCATGTCTGTGACCTACACCACACCTCACAGCAATGCAAGATCCTTAACCCACTGAGCAAGGGCAGGGATCAAACCCTCAACTTCGTGGTTCCTAGTCAGGTTCATTAACCACTGCAAGCTCTCACTTTTGATGGTCAATTCCCATAAATCGTTCCCTTTTCCTACCTTCACCTCAGGCAGTTTGGAGTTTTGCAGAGACTTAGATTTGGCTTCAAAGAGTTCCAATCTCTATTTGAGTTTCCTGGGTTTTATCGAAAGATCTCTACCCACTACCCTTACCTAGCAGTTAGGATGCTTAGTTATAAATTACTCATGGGTCGTGTCATGCCTTTTTTTACCATTATCCACATATTAAGAGTTTTCCTCAGGCTAAAACTCTGTGGCACTCAAACACTTGAGGGGTATCCCGTCTCAGGGTGGTTGTGTTTCTTTTAATTGTTTCTCTCTGGGACTCTCTATTCACAGTTACCCACATTTTCCTCACCTTCATGTTTGGCTAAAATGTCAAACTCCAAAGGCATTTTCCTTTGATCACTCTTTTAAAAGCTCTCCTATCAGTAGATAATCAATATTCATCTTCTCTTCCTTATTTTTCTCCATAGTACCTGTCACTATCTAGTTATCAAGCTCTTGTTTAATGACTTTCTCCTTCTATTAGAATGTGAGAATCTAAGAGGAGGATTTTTGTTTCTTTTACTTACTGTTATAAATCCAGGGCTATAGCAACACTCAATAAATATGTTTTTTTTAATTACTCAATGAATTTTATTACATTTATAGTTGTACAACAATCATCAGAACCCAGTTTTATACCATTTCTGTCCCTAACTGCAGGCACATTTCCCCCCCCCACATCAACCTGTCTCATTTGGAAACCATAAGTTTTTCAAAGTCTGTGAGTCAGTATCTCTTCTGCAAAGAAGTTCATTGTGTCCTTTTTTTTAGATTTCACATGTAAGTGATATATAATGTTGGTGTCTCACCATCTGGCTAACTTCACTCAGCATGATAATTTCTAGGTCCATCCATGTTGCTGCAAATGCCATTATTTCTTTTCTTTTTTTTGTCTTTTGTTGTTGTTGTTATTGTTGTTGTTGTTGCTATTTCTTGGGCCGCTCCCACGGCATATGGAGGTTCCCAGGCTAGGGGTTGAATCAGAGCTGTAGCCACCGGCCTACACCAGAGCCACAGCAACGCGGGATCCGAGCCGCGTCTGCAACCTATACCACAGCTCACGGCAATGCCGGATCGTTAACCCACTGAGCAAGGGCAGGGACCGAACCCGCAACCTCATGGTTCCTAGTGGGATTCGTTAACCACTGCGCCACGACGGGAACTCCATGCAAATGCCAGTATTTCTTTCCTTTTAGTAGCTGAGTAATATTCCATTGCATTCATGTACCACATCTTCTTTATCCACTGCTCTGTCAATGGACATTTAGGTTGTTTCTGTGTCTTGGCTATTGTATATAGTGCTGCAATTAACATTAGAGTACATGTACCTTTTTGAGTCATGGTTTTCTCCAGATGGATGACAGGAGTGGGATTGCTGGATCAAATGGTCATTCTATTTTTAGTTTTCTGAGGCATCTCCATACTGTTTACCACAGTGGTTGCACCAATTTTCATTCCCATCAACAGTGTAACAGGGTTCCCTTTCTCCACACCCTCTCTAGCATTTATTGTTTGTAGACATATTGATGATGGCCTTTATGCCGAGGGTAAGGTGGTACCTCCTGGTTGTTTTGATTTGCATTTTCATTTCTCTAATAATGCGTGATGTTGAACATATTTTCATCTCTCTCTCTTTTTTTTTTTTTTGGCCATCTGTATGTCTTCTTTGGAGAGTTGTCTGTTTAAATCTTCTGCCTGTTTTTGATGGGTTGTTTCGGTTTTTTTAGTATTGAGCTGCAGAAGGTGTTTATAAATTTTGGAGATTAATCCCTTGTCAGTCACTTCATTTGCAAGTATTTTCTCCCATTCTGTGGGTTGTCTTTTCATTTTGTTTAGGGTTTCCTTTGCTGTGCAGAAACTTTTAAGTTTAATTAAGTCCCATTTGTTTATTTTTCTTTTTATTGTCATTACTCTAGGAGATGGATCTGAGAAGATGTTGCTATGGTTTATGTCAGAGAGTGTTTGGCCTATGTTTTCCTCTAAGAGTTTCATAGTATCTGGTCTTATATTTAGGTCTTTAATCCATGTTGAGTTTATTTTTGTGTATGGTGTTAGGAAGTGTTCTAATTTCATTCTTTTACATGTGGCTGTCCAGTTTCTCAGTACCACTTGTTGAAGCGGTTGTCTTTTCTCCATTGTATATTCTTACCTCCTTTGTCATAGATTAGTTGACTATAGGTGCGTGGATTGAATTCTGGGCTTTCTATCCTGTTCCACTGATCTATATTTCTGTCTTTGTGCCAGTTCCATATGGTTTTGATGACTATAGCTTTATAGTATAGTCTTAAGTCAGGTAACCTGATTCCTCCAGCTCCATTTTCCTTTTTCGGCATGTCTTTGTCTATTCTGGGTCTTCTGTGCTTCCAAACAAACTTTAAAATATTTTGTTCTAGTTCAGTGAGAAATGTCCTTGGTAATTTGATAGGGATTGCATTGAATCTGTAGATTGCCTTGGGTAGTATAGTCATTTTGATAATATTGACTCTTCCAGTCCAAGAGCATGGTATGTCTTTCCATCTGTTTGTGTCATCTTTGGTTTCTTTCATCAGTGTCTTATAGTTCTCAGAGTACAGTTCTGTTGTCTCTTTAGGTAGGTTTATTCCTAAGTATTTTATCCTTTTTGATGTGATGGTAAATGACATTGCTTCCCTAATTTCTGTTTCTGATCTGTCACTGTTAGTATATAGAAATGCAGTTGATTTCTGTATATTAACTTTTTATCCTGTAACTTCACCGAATTCATTGAAGCGGTCTAGCAGTTTTCTGATAGGGTCTTTAGGATCCTCTAGGTATAGTATGATGGCATCCACAGATAGTGATAGTTTTACTTCTTCCTTTCCAATTTGGATTGATTTTATTTCTTTTACTTCTCTGATTGCCCTGGCTAGGACTTCCAAAACTATGTTGAATAGTAGTGGCAAGAGCAGACATCCTTGTCTTGTTCCTGATCTCAGCAGGAATTCTTTCAACTTTCCACCATTGAGAATGATGTTAGCTCTGGGTTTGACATATATAGCCTTTATTATGTTGAGGTAGTTCCTTTTATACTCACTTTCTGAAGGGTTTTTATCAGAAATGGGTCTTGGATTTTGTCAAAGGCTGTTTCAGCATCTTTTGAGAGGATCATATGGTTTTTATTCTTCAATTTGTTAATATGGTGTATCAAGCTGACTGATTTGCAGATTTTGAATTATCCTTGCATCCTAGTGATAAATCCCACTTGATCATGATATACAATCCTTTTAATGTATTGTTGGATTCTGTTTGCTAGTATTTTGTTAAGGATTTTGGCATCTATGGTCATCAGTGAAATTGGCCTGTAATTTTTCTTTTTTTGTGGTATTTTTCTGGTTTTCGTATCTCTTCTCTAAGTGTTTGATAGAATTTGCCTGTGAAGCCATCTGGTCCTGGACTTTTGCTTGTTGGAAGTTTTTAAATCACAGTTTCAATTTCAGTACTTGCAATGGGTTCATTCATCTTTTCTATTTCATCTTCGTTTAGTCTTGGAAGATTGTACTTTTCTAAGAATTTGTTCATTTCTTCTACGTTTTCTGTTTTATTGGCATATGATTCCTTACAGTAGTCTCTTATGATCCTCTGTATTTCTGTGATGTCCATTGTAACTTGTCCTTTTTCATTTCTAATTTTACTGATTTGAGTCCTCTCTGTTTTTTTCTTGGTAAGTCTAGCTAAGGGTTTATACTTTTGTTGATCTTTTCAAAGAATCAGCTTTTAGTTTCATTTATCTTTTCATGGGTTTTCTTCGTTCCTATTTCATTGATTTCTGCATTGATCTTTATGATTTCTTTCCATCTGTTAACTTTAAGTCTTATCTGTTCTTCTCTCTCTAGTAGCTTTAGATGTAAAGTTAGATTGTTTATTTGAGCTTTTTCTTGTTTCCTGAGGGAGGTGTGTATTGCTATAAACTTTCCTCTTAGAACTCCTTTTGTTGCATCCCATAGGTTTTGGAGTGTTGTATCTTTCTTGTCATTTGCTTCTACACATTTTTTTAAATTTCCTCTTTGATTTCTTCCATGATCCATTGGTTGTTAAGTAGCGTGTTGTTTAGTCTCCACGTGTTTGTGTTTTTTTGCAGTTTTTTTTCTTGTTTTTGATTTCCAGCCATATAGCGTTGTAGTCAGAAAAGACGCTTGATATGATTTGTTTTCTTAAAGTTACTGAGACTTAATTTGTGACCCAGAACATGATCAATCCTAAACAATGTTCCATGGGCACTTGAGAAGAATGTGTATTCTGCTGCTTTGGGATGAAATGTCCTATAAATATATATTAGTTCCATCTGGTCTAATGCTTCATTCAGGACCTGTGTTCTCGTTGATTTTCTGTCTGGATGATCTTTCCATTGCTGTAAGTGTGGTGTTAAGGTCCCCTGCTATTATTGTGTTATTGTCAATTTCTCCTCTTAAGGTTGTTCGCAGTTGCCTTATATATTGAAGTGATCCTATGCTGGGTGCATATATATTTACAATTGTTATAGCTTCTTGGATTGATCCTTTGATCATTATGTAATGTCCTTCTTTGTCTCATATAATATTCTTTATTTTAAGATCTATTTTGTCTGATATGAGTATTGCTACTCAAGCTTTCTTTTGATTCCCATATTCATGGAGTATTTTCTTCCATGGTCTCACTTTCAATTTGTATGTGCCCCTAGATGTGAAGTGGGTGTCTTGAAGATAGTATATATGGAATTTGTTTTGTATCCATTCAGCCAGTCTATGTCTTTTGGTTGGGGCATTTAGTCCATTTACATTTAAGGTAATTATTGATATGTATGTTCTTATTGCCATTTTATTAACTGTTTTTGATTTGTTTTTGTTGCTCTTTTTTCTTCCCTTCTTCTCTTGTTCTCTCCTCCTATGGTTTGGTGAAATTATTTAGTGTTGTATTTGAGTTGATTTTTCTTATTTGTTTGTGTATCAAGTATAAATTTTCGGTTTGCAGTTGCCCTGAAGTTTTTATATAGGAGTCTATATAATTGAGATTGTTTTAAGTTGTTTGTCTCTTAATTGCATATACATCTCCAGTGTCCTGCATTTGTGTCCTCCTCTTCTCACACTTTCTGATTTGGGTAGCATAATTGTGCATGGATGGACTGCCTGTTTTTACTGTATATTTGTCTTTACTGGTGAGCCTTGTCATTTGTGGTATTCTTGTTTCTAGTTGTGGCCTTTTCTTTGCTGCCTAGAGAAGTTCCTTTAGTATTTGTTGTAGAGCTGGTTTAGAGTGGCTGAATTCTCTTAGTTTTCACTTATCTGTAAAGCTTTTGATTTCTCCTTCAAATCTGAATGAGACTCTTGCTAGGTAGAGTAATCTTGGTTGGAGGATTTTTCCTTTCATCACGTTAATATGTCATGCCACTCCCTTCTGGCCTGCAGAGTTTCTGCTGAAAAATCTGCCAATGTCCTTATTGGGTTTCCCTTGTATGTTATTTGTTTCTTTTCTATAGCTACTTTCAATATTTCTCTTTGTCTTTAATTTTGATCAGTTTGATTAATATATGTCTCAAGGTGTTCCTCCTTGCATTTATCTTATATGGTATTCCTTGTGCTTCCTGGATTTGAGTGAGTGGTTCCTTTCCCATGTCAGGGAAGTTTTGGGCTATTATCTCTTCAAATACTGTTTCTGTCCCTTTCTCTCTCTCTCTTCTCCTTCTGGCACCCCTATACTTTATAATTTAACCAATGTTAAATTGGTGCATTTAACATTGTCCCAGAGTTCTCAGGCTCTTTTCATTTCTTTTCAATCTTTTTTCTCTTTTCTATTCTGCATCAGTGATTTCCAATAGTCTGTCTCCCCATCCATTCGTCTTTTAAGCTCAGCAGTTTCTTTAGCGCTATAAATGTTGCTATTTCTTACAAAATTAGATTGTATCTTTAGTGCATTATATTCTGAATTTTTAGTAGTGCATATAAAGAAAAATAGCAAGTTTCTATCACAACCTTGAGTTGAGTTGTGATAAACAACTCAGTGTCTGTAGCTTAGGCAATTAGGGCATTGCTCAGGCTTTTTTGCTTATTAGTTCTACCATGAAGTTTTTATACTGTATGTACACATGTGTGTTTGTGTGTGTATATGTGTGTGTGTCCCAAAATTATTTTGATCTAAACTGTCCTAAAATTTGACAGTCTTGTTCTTTTCTTGTTTTAACATATATTAAAATCTTTGAACCTCTAAAATATTTAAATTAAATTAGTAGTTTAATTTAAAAATATTAACATATATATTTTGTTGGGCTTTTACAATTTTAATCATCTAAAACATACTGTATTATAAACTGTCCTTAAGAAAACAGATCTCTATTAGGAAGAATTGATTAGCAACTTGGTAAGTTAAGTACTTTTAGATCTTGAGAGACCAAAACAAACACTTGATGTGAGACTATATACAATTTTAGATTTTTAAGAAACATATACTTTTTAAAATTTTATTTTATTTTATTTTATTTTTTTATTACTCAAATGAATTTATCACATCTGTAGTTGTATAATGATCATAACAATCCAATTTCACAGGATTTCCATCCCATAGCCCAAGCACATCCCCCCACCCAAGAAACATATACTTTTAAATAAAAAGTGAATGTCACCATTGACTTTATGCTAGCCATACACATTTAACACACATTTTTTTTCTACTTTGATGAAAGTGTTGTGAAAGCCTGGCACATTGTTTAAATATCAATATTGATGTATTTCTCTTTGATATGTATTAGAAAAAAATAACCTTATATTTGTAAGGAATGCATGTGTCTTAATTTGGTGACTTATGTGTCGCTTGCTTCTCATTTTTTTCAGGGGGATGTTTCTGGATACCATTCTCCCCTCTCGTGATGATAATGGCATACGTCCAGCAATTGGTCAACGAACCCGTTTAAGCAAAGGAGATATTGCACAGGCAAGAAAGCTGTATAGATGTCCAGGTATTATGCCATCCAAACTCAGAAGCATAATTGTGCCTGATAGTGCTCTTCCAGATGAATAAGCCACAGTTTACTCAATTGTTTACTTGTCTCTCTCCATACTGCCAAGTGACTGACATATTCAGTTCAAAGTCACTAATCATAAAGTGAAATAGGAGAGAACTCCAGGACACCCATTGCTATAATTAAATTGTTAGGAATCAAGAACAGAGATAATAAGCTTTTATTTATTTATTTATTTATTTATTTATTTATTTATTTATTTATTTATTTTAATGAGTAAAAGAGTAAGAAAACATGGTTGTTTTATAGTTGTTATTAAATAGTGTCATGGTTTCATATTCAAATGATGAGTTTCCTTGTCAACATAAAAAAATTCTTTATTTCAACTTCAGAACTGATTCCTGAATGATCTTTTCTTGCAAGTGCTATCATTACCAGTATATAAATTTAAATTTTATTAGGTGAGATTTATAAATTTGTTGCAAAAAAAAAGTTCTAACCATGCTGTTAATGAATTATTGTATGTTTGCTACTAGATAAAGTTGTGAAAAAAGATTAAAGAAATGCTCAATAACAGTGTTCCAAGGGAACACTAATACCCTGCTGGCCCAAGAAGGAAAAGAGTCTGCTTTCAAATTGGAAATATTGCATACCCAGTGCACCTCCTGTACACTCAACATACTTTGGAATAGCCCATGTCAAAGATATATGCCTAACTTTGCTTAACACGGCTTTCTCAGATTTTTTTTTTTTTTACGCATGGAAACCTCTTTTTACCTAATACTTACCTATAGAATTCACTTTTAGAAACATTATTCCATATACTAAGATCACAAGTGGTAAAATGACTATAAAAGTTTTAATTGGATGCTATTCTAATAATTTTTACATACATTCAGAGATACGATGGGTATATTAATCATTGAAGTTTTACATAGATTCTAATGCTTAAAATTTCATATATATTTGATTATGAAAAGTTATATTAAGTAAATTTACTGTGATTATTTATATTAGTCCAGGAAATTCCTTTATAGAATACAGAAGAGGGCTCACTGAGTCATTCACAAAAATGTGATATTTGCTCCTTGACATATAGTATAAAACTCTCTTACTGTGCAAATTAACACTCAAGTGCAAGCCGAAACAAAAGTGACTTGGTCGAATAAACTCAGGAAACGTCTAGGAATTTCATAATTCAATATGGATGATGACATGTAACTCATTGATCTGGTCACTGATATTGATAGATCACCTAGAAAGACAGTAAGGGTTTATGAATTAAGATCTAGTATATTTTATTTTTAATACAGAGATGAGAGGGTTATAAAACTGCATATTCCTTTGGAATATGTCTGGTTTTCTTTTTGTTTTGTTTATATATTTCCACTGTCTACTTCTTTTTATATTTTTATTAGATTATAGTTGATTTACAATGTTGTATCAATTCCTGATATACAGCAAAATGACCTAGTCATATATGTATCCTTTCTTATATTATCTTCCATCATGGTCTATTCCAAGAGACTAGATATAGTTCCCTATGCTGTACAATAGGACCTCACTGCTTATCTATTCTGAATGAATAGTTTGCATCTATTAACCTGCAAACTCCCTATCCATCTCACTTCCTTGTCCCCTTTGTCAACCACAAGTCTGTTCTCTATGTCTGTATGTTTCTGTTTTGTAGATAGGTTCATTTGTGACATATTTTAGATTCCATATATAAGTGATATCATATGGTAATTGTCTTTGTATTTCTGACTTACTTAGTATGAGATTCTCTAGTTGCATCTTTGTTTCTGCAAATGGCATTATTTCATTCATGGCTGAGTAGTATTCCTTTTCATTTATGTACCATGTTTTAATCCATTCATCTGTCAATGGACATTATTGTTTTCTTTTGTTAGAAATTTCTGGTGAATAAAGCCAATCAGAGGTATTTGGCTAATTTTTACTCCAACATTTTACTCTTTATGGGTTTATGCTCAAAACTCTATTATAGATCTGTATTTTATAGAACTATTTCATAGAGTTTAATTTTGGAAAGAACACTGACCTGATTCACACTAAGATATACAAGGATAAGGCTTGTTAAGTTGGGCCCTGAGTCTCAAAAGGCTAGTTTCTGATAGGCAGGTAATAGTCGGCCAACTGCAAATACTGTTGTGTTTATCAACTGGAAGATGAACAACATTAAAAATGTATATGTTTCAATTCCCTTAAAACAGTATAAACTGGTATTTTTGTGGGTCTTTGTAGAAGATAAAGAATTTGTAACCCATTGTAGTATTTATATATATATGCCAAAAATGTAAATTAGATTTCTGTGTGAGAACTCAATTACTTATTGTACAGTGTATATGCATCATGAAAATGCTCCATACAGAAATAGAGTTGTGTTTTTAACCTGAGGGGGATGAGGAAAAGTTTCTTTCAGTTTAGAATTGTTTTCATTGCCACTTCTTATTCTTACTTTTAGAAGCAAGCAAGGGAAGTCTCCCTGCACATTGTTATGTGAAGAAGGGATATGATCCTTTACAGCCCTGGCACTCCACTGATCTAAGACGCAGTCATTGATCTCCAGAGCACACACCCAGGGGGGAAACAGGAAGGCAAAGGGAAGGATGCTGCTCAACCCTGAGATTGAATAGATGTCTTGACACTGCTGTCCAAGAACCAATCCTGTGCCCCTCCAAAGGCTTCCAAGCTTTCCTACCATTAAGGCATCTGAAAGGATACCCACTTACCTGGCATTACCATCACTTGCACCCTACATGCTGTTAGCACAAGAATATCCACCTAAGGCAGAGGATAGCCTTCATCTTCCCTTTATCCCAGCACTCAGCAGTCTTCTGGTGAAAGAGATCCTCTCTGGGGTGTGTCAGTGGTGGTGTGTCTTCTTCTGTTTATAAATGATTCATTTGTTCTCTTGCTCTCTCTCTTTTTGGGACCTTCTTTTTCTTGTGGCTCTTGTTTTTTAAATATATTCTCCTCTTATTTAATTTAAATTTAGGATTACTTTCCCTTTCTATTTCTAAACTGCTCAAATTTAACTTCTCTTCTGATACAGTCTCTGGTCTTTATTTGCATTTTCTCTTAAAAGTGTTTTTTATATAGTCCCATGATCTTTGGCTTGTAACTACTTAATACTTACACCGACTGTCAACCTTAATATTCTCTGAGTAAATTTTCTTTAATTAAATATCAAGTAATATAATAAAATTAGGAAAAATATAAAGTAAATCGATATCTAAAAATAGTGGTTTCTGAGGATTAGAATCTTCTTTGTTATATAAAAGTGTATTGTATTTACCCATGAACACACATAAAATTTATGTTCACAAATTTAAGAGTGTTGTTAGGAGTTCCTGTCATGGCACCGCAGAAATGAATCTGAATAGGAACGATGAGGTTGTGGGTTCGATCCTTGGCCTCATTCAGTGAGTTAAGGATCTGGCATTGCCATGAGCTGTGGTGTAGGTCGCAGATGCGGCTCGGATCCTGTGTTGCTGTGACTGTGGCATAGGTCGGCAGCTGTAGCTCCAATTGGACCCCTGACTTGGGAACCTCCATATGCCATGGGTGCAGCCCTAAAAAGAAAAAAATGAAGTATTGTTAAACATACAGTATATGTATAGAATATCCATGTCTATGGATGCACATCTGTGTGGAGGTTGTAGGAAGGGAAGACCAGTTTCAATGTGCATGGAATTTGAATACTAGAAACTTTTTAAACACTTGTTTCATTAAATTTATTTTTAAAATTAATATGAGGTTTTTTTAAGTGTAATTGATTTTCAATGTTATGCCAATTTCTGCTGTACAGCAAAGTGACCCAATCACATATATGCATACATTCTCTTTCTTATATTACCTTCCATCATGGTCTATCCCCCCACCCCTCACCCACTGCACTCCCACCAGCTACTAGGTAGTCCTGGGTATCTCACATTTTTGAAGTGAATCCTCTAGGCCAGGGATCCTCACTGTGTCTGGATTGCTACATTGCTTCCCAGTTGACCTATTCCCTCCATTCTTACATCTCTTTAGTTCTATGGCTACACTGCTCTTCAAGGAACTTCTTAATATGCAAATCTTACTCTGCTTATTTTAGGATAAAGTGTGATTTCCTTTTCAATGTCACCTTCAAGATTTTCCCTTGTCTCTTCCTTCAGCCTCTTCTTTAGGTATTTCCCTTAACAGCCTAGTTTCTCACCTCTATTTCATTCAGTCCTGACACTAAAATATGCTTGCCTTCTGTCTCCTCTTCCAGACAAGAAACTCATAACTGCCTCCCTGGCTAAATCTTAACTCATATTCAGGATTTCTCTCCTGTGTAACCTCCTACTTAAAAACTCCCTGGCTTCCTGGGACACCCATGGTTGTAAATGTCTTACATTATTGTAGCTTTTATGTCTTAATCTTATAATCATCAATTCACTTCTCATTTTCCACATTAGAGTATAAGATTCTTTAGGACTGGCACTGGGCTTTTCCCTCATGATATTCTGAATCAGCTATAAATTAGGTGCACAATAGGTGGTTCCTGTAGGAATGAAATAGTTGCTTTAATTTGTGAAAGGCACTGTACCAGATGTTATAATCACAGAGAAGAAAACACAGATGATACACATAAGTAGCCAATCATCTGTTGGATTATATAAATAATATCACTTGTTGAGGAAGAAAATCTTCTCAGGCAAGGATGCTAAAGCAGTTCTGAGAGAGTTGCCTACAATGAGCACATTCTGGAGGAAGAAGTCTTCTTGGAGTTGGTATTTGTGCTTCCTCTTAAAGGATGACTCAGGAGTAGGTTAAGAATCTGGTGTCACTGCTGTGGCTTGGGTCGCCGCCATAGTGCGGATTTGATCCTTGGCCACAAAATTCCACATGCTATAGGTGTGGCCAAAGAAATGAATGATTCAGACTTGGCTAGGCAGTTACTATTGAAATATATTTAAAAATATTTCAGTATGCCACAGGCGGGGCCATAAAAATAAAAAATAAAATCAGTAAATTAATCTAACCATTACAACTCAGATAATTTAGGATTCCTTTTAACATTCCTTATCTTAAAATCATTTAAACCTATATCTTATTTATTACAAATAAAAGTTCAAGGGAGCCATAGATGTAAGAAAAAGTTAATTACATATCCATATGATTCAGCAATCCCACTTCTCAGCATAAATCTTACAAAACTTTCATTGAAATAGATACATGCACCCCTAAGTTCATTGCAGTACTACTCACAATAGCCAAGACATGGAAACAAGCTAAATGTCCGTCAACAGATGACTGGATTAAGAAGACGTGATACTTATATACAATGGGATATCACTCAACCATTAAAAAAGAACAAAATAATGCCATTTGCAGAAATATGGATGGAACTAGAGACTCTCATATTGAATGAAGTAAGTCAGAAGAGAAAGACAAATACCATATGATATCACTTATATCTGGAATCTAATATATGGTACAAATGAACCTGTCTATAGAAAAGAAACTCATGGGCGTGGAGAACAGACTTGCGGTTGCCCTGGGGAGGGGGAGGGATTGGATGGACTGGGAGTTTGGTGTTAGTAGATGCAAACTATTGCATTTGGAGTGGATAAGCAATGAGATCCTGCTGTATAGCACAGGGAACTAGATCTAGTCACTTGTGATGGAACATGATGGAGAATAACGTGAGGAAAAGAATGTGTGCATATATACATATGTGTGTGTGTGTGTATTTATAACTGCATCACTTTGCTGTACCGCAGAAATTGGCAGAACACTAAATCAATTGTAATAAAATAAATATAGAGATAAATAAAAGATCCTTTGGAAAGAGATTAATTTGATACAAGTTAGTGTATGTTTTCTTTAGAGTTAGTAAAATTGTAAATGTGTTCTTACAGAATATGGAAAAATAGTTCTCAACCTTTGATATTTATTAGATAACATAGACATTTGCTGGTGAAAATATTTGTAGATGCAAATATACAGTTAGCTGTAAATTTAACCATATTATTAAAAACACAAGAATTTGTGATAATTACTTAGCCACACACAATCCAACTAGCATTTGTATAATTCATACACAATTTTCTATCTTAGAAGAAAAAAAATACATGAGTCGATGCAAAAATGAGATGGATCATATGATAAAGCATTTAGAAGTTTAACTTTTAATGACTAATTTATTTTAATTAGCACTCATAACGAGACCTATCTTGTTAACACACTTTTAATTACACAGTACAGTACTGTTAATCATATGCATATCATACAGCAGATCTCTAGAACTTTTTCATCTTGCATGACTGAACCTCTATACCTATTGAAGACCAACTCCCTTTCCCCTCCTCCCAACCACTATTTTACTTTCCACCTCTGTGAGTTTGATGACTTTAGAAACCTCATGCAATATTTGTCCTTCTATGTATGACTGACTTATTTCCCTTAGAATAGTGTCCTCAAGATTCATCCATGTTGTAGCACATAGCAGATTTCTTTCTGTTTTAAGCTTAATAATATTCTACTGTATGTATATACCACATTTTCTTTATTCATTCATCTGTCAGTGGACATTTAGGTTGTTTCTATCTCCTGGTTACTCTGAATAAAGCTTCAATGAATATGTGAGTATATATATATTTCTTCAAGATTCTGTTTTCAGTTCTTTTTGATCAATATCCAGAAGTGGAATTGCTGGACCATTTGGTAGTTCTTTTTATAATTTCTGTGGAAACTCAATGCTGTTTTCCACAGTGACTGCACCATTTTACATTCCTACCAACAGTGCAAACTTGTTTCAATTTCTCCATATCCTCACCAATACTTGTTATTTCCTGTTTTATTTGTTTGTTTGTTTGTTTGTTTGGGTAATGGCCATCCTAACAGGTGATATCTCATTTTGGTTTTGATATGCACTTCCCTGATTATTAATGATGTTGAGCATTTTTTTCACATTTCTGTTGGCCATTTGTATGTCTTCTTTGAAATGCCTGTTCAGGTCCTTTGCTCATTTTAAAAGTTGGTTGTTTGTTTTGTTTTGTTTTGTTATTATTGAGTTGTAAGAGTTCTTTATCTATTTTGGATACTAATCCCACATGAAATGTATGATTTGCAAATGATTTCTTCCATTTCAAAGACTGGCTTTCATGTCATTGATTGTTTCCTTTGCTGAACAAGGCTTTTTATTTATTTATTTATTTTTCACTCAGCTGCACCCTTAACACATGTGGGTTCCATGGCCAGGGAATGAATGCGAGCTGCAGAAGTAGCAACACTGCATCCTTTAACCCGCTACACTGGGTAAAAGACAAACCAGACTATTAACCCACAGCACCACAGCAGGGAACTCCTGTATTAGTATTATTTTTTTGCACAAAACTTTTTACTTTGATGTAGTCCCACTTGTCTTTTTTTGCTTTTTTTGCTTGTGCTATTTCAAATCAAAGAAACCATTGCCAAGCCTACATTTATAAAGCTTTTCACCTATTTTTTTTCTTCTAGGAATTTTACAATTTAGGGTGTTATGTAAGTCTTCAATCCATTTTGAGTTGATTTTTGTGTGTAGTGAAAGATAAGGGTCTAACTTTATTCTTTTATATGTTTATATCTAGAAACTATCCTTTCCCCACTGTGTAGTTTTGGCACTCTTGTTGAATATCCCACTTTACTGTTTAGGTGTGGATATATTTTTGTCTCTTCATTCTGTCCCATTGGTCTCCTTATGCCAGCACCATACTCTTGATTACTGTCAGTTTGTAATATGTTTTGAAGTCAAGAAGTATATGGCTTCCAACTTAGTTCCTTTTTCTCAAGATTGTTTTTCTTTTCTATTCAAGGTATGTGGTTCTATATGAATTTTAAGACTTTCTCCCCATTTCTTCAAAAAATGCCATTGTGAATTTGATAGGGACTGCATTGAAGCTGTAGATTGCCTTGGGTAGTATGGAGAACATTTTAACATTAAGTCTTCCAATACATGAACACATTGCTTGTGTCTTTCTTTAATTTCTTTCAGCAACATTTTGCAGTTTTCAGTATATATGTTTTGCCTCATTGGTTAAGTTTATTCCTAAATATTTTATTTCTTTTTGGTGTTCTCATAAATGAGATTGTTTTAATTTCCCTTTCATATTGTTTGTTGTTAGTTTATGAATATGCGACTCATTCTTTGTGTGTTGATTTTGTATTCTGCAATTTTGCTGATTTTTCTGCTACTTCTAACAGTATTTTTGTGTGTTTGTGGAATCATTGCAGTTTTGTGCATATAAGATCATGTCATCTGCCTAGAGAGATAGAAGTTTAACTTCTGGATTATGTTTTAGAATAATTTTGATTAGGAACATGATAATAATTTACCTTTGTATATTACTTTATACTTTTTTTCTCTTAAATATGACTGAATTTTGTAGCTCAAAGGCATATTGTATCAATTAACAATTGTTAATTGTAGCAATTGTGACAACCTTCCTACTTGTATTAGAGGTAAAAAGGGGTCTTTGGCATCACAATTCTTGAGCCCTACAAAACAACTTTATGAAATACACTTTACAGAAGAAAAAAAAATTGAGATTAAAGTTTTTGAAACTTGCTTGTATGAAATAATTAACAAGGAATAATGCCGTGACTTAAACTTCTCTCTCTCTTTTTTTTTTTTTTTTTTAGGGCCACACCCATGGCTTATGGAAGGTCCTAGGCTAAATACTGAATTGGAGACACAACTGGTGGCCTATGTCACAGCCACAGCAACCACAGCAATGTGGGATCCAAGCAGTATCTGTGACCTACACCACAGCTCATGGCAACGCTGGATCCCCAACTCACTGAGAGAGGCCAGGGATCAAACCCGCATCTTCATAGATATTAGTTGGATTTGTTTCTGTAGCACCACAGTGGGAACTACCCAAACTTCTCTTTTCTTATCCACATACCTTTCTGAGTAAATGGACAGACTATGCATTTAACTTAGTGGTATTGCCTTTTCCTTGATAATTTTCCTTCAGTTCTTTTAATAATAAAGTTTCCTTTTTATATCTGAGCATGAATCAACAAATGGTTGGGAAAATTGATTTGAAATATGGATCAGGTAGCCTGAGACAGCCACACTCATTGGGAAAAATGTACAAATAATTACCCGAATTTGATAATAGATGTTTGCAATTTTTACATTATAAGTAGGTGCTATATAATAGATTTATTTAATTTTTGAATTATTTTTTTCTTCTTTAGAGAGTGTTTTGCTTTATATTTTTACCAAAACAGTATAATTTATTTACATTTATGTATTAAATATATTTAATTGTTTTGATTCAACTTTAGAAAATCCGGTACCAGCATTCTTTGTGGCTTAGTAGAGTTTTCAATTATTACAGAATTTATTTTTAAAAAACCATTCCTGGTTAGAAGCACATTGTTTGTGTTAATGATCTCAACAAATTTTTCATTTTTCTAAGGATTCTTATTTATAACGTCACATTTATCAAGTGCCCTCAGATGACTCATGGAAAGTGCTGATTATATATTATTTACCTTGAGTATTTTTGTCTCATTCTATTCTAAAGTGATTTTATCTGCCTATTCATCAGAGTAATAAGCATTGTTGCTTTTTGTTAATTGTTATTTCCCCAACACATTTTTTTTTCCCCGCTGTACAGTATGGGGAACCAATTACACATACACGTATACATACTTTTTCCTCCCATTATCATTCTCCATCATAAGTATCTAAACGTAGTTCTCAGTGCTACACAGTAGGATCTCATTGTTAATTCATTTTAAGGCCACACATTGCTTGCTCTAAATTTAAATTTATTTTGTTTTGCAAACATAAATATCTGTGTTTCTAAATATTCATATTGTGTCAGATTTTACAGCTCTACTTTATGTTTTCAAAGTTGTCGTCTTTGTTTCTTCACTTAACTCAATAGATGCAGAACCATTTATCATTTATTGAGTTTTGACGAGGCAAGAGTTCACCTGATAGTAGCTATGGCTCTGTAATATGGTAATATATCAGTTTTTATTTAAGTCTCCTTCAGAGGGAAGAGTTGCTCTTTCAAATTACTGAATGAAGGTTATAAATATCTTTTTATAAATCTTTATATAAACGGGCTGCCACAGAGGAATTTTTTTATTGTTATTTCCCCAATACAATTTTTTTCTACTGTACGGCATAGTGACCAGTTACACATACATGAATACATTATTTTTTCTCCCATTATCATGCTCTGTCATAAGTGATTAGACATAGTTCTCAGTGCTACACAGCAGGATCTCACTGCTAATCCACTCTAAAAGCAATAGTTTGCATCCATTAATCCCAAACTCCCAATCCATCCAACTCCCTCCCCTCCCCCTAGGCAACTACAAGTCTATTCTCCAAGTCCATGATTTTCTTTTCTGTGGAAAGGTTCATTTGTCCTGTATATTAGATTCCAAATATACATACACAATGGAATACTACTCAGCCATAAAAAGAACAAAATAATGCCATTTGCAGCAACATGAATGGAACTAGAGAATCTCATACTGAGTGAAGTCAGTCAGAAAGAGGAATTATTTTTGAATTAAGGGTGCTTAAAGCAGCCTAGCTCATGTGGCTTGTACCACACTTTGCAAAAGCAGCAAGAAAATCCATTATAAAATGCTTCTGACTACAACAGTGGCTGAACCAATGAGCCAATTATGCTCTCTTTGTCTGTTGAAATGGCCCTGGAGGTATCAATCACACATCTTGAGGCTGTGCAGATGATTATTTGCCATTTAAGATGACTAATAATTTCTTCCAAGGAGTTAGACAGGCTTAGTAGGAGGAAAATATAATTGCATTTCCAGCAATTTCTACGTATGAGCAGCAGAAAACAGAGTAAATAAATGTCTACCTCTTGTAGGAATATTTGAGTCTTCTCTGATGTTATCTTTCAATTTTTTCCAGCTTATCCTGAGAAAAATTTTCTTTGTGTATGACATTTTGAAACCTCTTTAATTGATAATTTTTAGTTATTAAGATTTCTTTTTTTCAACTTTGATATGGTATTCATTATTAATATTAACCTCACTTTGGGAGTTCCCACTGTGGCACAGTGAAAAAAATCCCACTAGCATCCATGTGAATATGGGTTGCATCCCTGCCCTTGCTCAGTGAGTCAGGGTTTCTAGCATTGCCATGAGCTGTGGTGTAGGTTGCAGACATGGCTCAGATCCAGCATTGCTGTGGTTGTAGTAAAGGCCATCAGAAGTAGCTCAGATTTGACCCCTAGCCTGGGAACTTCCATATGCCGCAGGTGCAGCCCTAAAAAGCAAAAAAAAAAAAAAAAAAAAAGGTTAACCTTACTTTACTTCAGATGTATTAGTGGAATGTTTGATGTGGTCCCAAAGCCACCCTAGGCATCCACTGGCCTGAGTCTAAATATGGGTGACTTAGAAGTTGGCTGCTGGCTCCTTGGGAATGAATGAGAAAGGTTTCCATGAGAAAGAACTTTAGGAATGCCGGACTATTTAATCTCAGAATCTTGTTATATGATTAGCTCTAGTGATTCCATTAAGTATATGGAAATTGTGGTAAGAAAGACATAAGTGTTTTGTGAAATACAAATATATATTCTAGTCTAACACCAAAATGCTCAAGGTTTCATTTATGTATGATGCCATGTCTTTCATAAAAATTAAAGAATGATATTATCATTTCATCTATCTAAAAAAATCAAATATACATATTTTTTTCTTTTAGCATGTGGAGAAACTCTTCAAGAATCCAATGGCAATCTTTCCTCCCCAGGATTTCCAAATGGCTACCCTTCTTATACACACTGCATCTGGAGAGTTTCTGTGACTGCAGGGGAGAAGGTAGTTTATCCCATCAAGTCTCTTTTAATCTCAGATAAGCAAAAGTTCATCTTCTTTCAAATATAATTTACTTTTTTTTATTCTTATTTGACTCATCAAATAAGAGACCAAATAGCTCAGAAAATTTATAAAGGAAATGACTCAAAATCCAGGAATTTTTTGAAAGATGTAAATTTAAAATAAGTGGTAAATGGTCTAAAAGAGTTGAAATAATGGTACAAATTGTGATCTCAGACACAATTAAATTAAAATTCGGTATCAGAAGGGTAATTAGAAAAATCCCACACATTTTAAAATTAAGAAATTTACATCAAATATCCAATTTAGCCAACAAGAAATTATAATGAAAATTAGAAATTATTTTCAATTATAAGAATTATACTGAGAACACCAAGCCTACATGCACCTAAAAGCAGTATTTAGGAAATTCACACACTTGAGTACTCCCATAAGAAAATAATTATAATGGGGAGTTCCAATTGTGGCTCAGCAGAAACGAATCTGACTGGTATCCATGAGGATGTGGGTTTGATCCCTGGCCTCGCTCAGTGAGTTAAGGATCCAGTATTGCCATGATCTGTGGTGTAGGTTGCAGATGCGGCTTGGATCCCTCATTGCTGTGGCTGTGGTGTAGGCCAGCAGCTAAAGCTCTGATTTGACATCTAGCCTGGGAACTTCCATGTGCTGCTGGTCAGCCCTAAAAGCAAAAGAAAAAAAAGAAAAACTCAAAACTAATGAGATAGATATCCACATAAAGAGGCTGGAAAAGAGCAATAAAATTAATGGAAATGTACAAAAAGGAGGAAGTTATAAATAAAAGATAAAGTTAGGGGGTTCCTATTGCAGCTCAGTGGGTTAAGAACCTGACTAATATCCATGATAATGCAGGTTTAATTCCTGGCCTCCCTCGGTGGATTAAGTATCCAGCATTGCTCTGCCTGTAGCATAGGCCAGCAGCTGCAGCTCTGAATCCACCACTAGCCTGGAAACTCATAGCCACACTTGTGGTTCTAAAAAGACCAAAAAAACAAAAAAAGATAAATTTAAAAACATAAAAATATCATGGTACAAAGTATAGACAAAGTTGGTACTTTGAAACAACTTAGAAAAATAGAAGAGAGGATGAAAAGAGATCAAGAAAGAAAAAAGAATAACAGAGAAAGCACAATTATCTAATTTTTAGAATAAAAAAGATTATTATAACATAGATGCTTTAGACACCAAAATGGGAATAAGAACATTTTAAAATTATGCCAATAACTTTAAAATGTAAATGAAATGGGAAAATTACTACAAAATACTAGTTACATTGTCATAGTCAAGCAGAAATAAAAAGCTTGAATGCTCCTATAACCAGTAAAGAAATCAAATTACTATTTAATTAAAATTTTAGTCATAATTTTCAACAATGCAAATCCAGGCTCAGATGGCTTAATTAGTGAGTTCTACCCAATAACCAAATAAGAAATAAGTGTAATCTCATATAAAATCTCTCAGTTAATTAAAAAAATACTTTCTTATTTATATGGCTAGCAAAACCTTGATAGCCATCCTGATGACACAAATGGTGTAATAAAGAAAAATTTTAACCCAGACTCACACTTGAATACTTATGTAAAATCCTCCCCACATTACCAAATCAAATTTAAATATATATGCACGTGTATGTATGTGTCTATACAATATAAATATATAAATAAGATATAAAATATGTTATATATATATTTTGAGTGCAAATATATGTGCTTGGGTATGTGTATATATGTATTATTTATTACTTAGATGTTTGTATGTGTACATATATGTATGGGTATATATGTACAAATATCATTAGATAAATATCAATTAAATCAAGAAAAAAAATCTATTAATGATTTTATGACAATAAATCCTGAGCAAACCAAGAATGCCTTCTTAATCTTATAAAGGGAATCAACAAAAATTAGTGCAAATACCCTTATCATTAGAGAAATTCTGAAAGTATTTCTCTCGAGATAGGTAAAAAACCAAGAATGTTTACCACTTCTCTTCTTTTTTAACACTTTGATGGAAGTAGTAGCACATTAACACAAGATAATGAAATTATATATATATATATAAATTAAAAATGAAGACATAACCTTTCCTTTATCATATTGTTGGGTTATAGAATTTAAAATTATTAAGAAATAAAATGAATAAATCTATTAATTTCTAGATTCTGTCTTAAATGCTAGCCTTTAAAGTCTTCCCAGAGCAAGATAGTATTGATATTTATCTTTGTTTTTTAGTAGTTGTTAAATGGTTTTTGTCTTTTGCCTTTCACTAATTCATCTGGAATGACTCACCCACATTTTGAGAATGCAAATACAGTTAAAGAAAATTTGATCTCTCTGATAATTCAGTGTTATAATGAGTAGTATAGTGGGTATGGAGCTGTCCAGGATGTTGCAATACTCGCAATGAAGACTAAGTGAAACTCTTGTGTAGCATAAATAGATTTTACACATAAAAGTTTACAACTTTGCAATACATGGTCGCATATATAATTCTTTATATACTTATTTTTAAATTTAAGAATTATGAGTCTAGGAGTTCCTGCTAGACTCATTGATAGATAGATTGATAGATGTCTCTGCAGCAGCCAGGATGTGGGTTCCATCCTCTGCCCAGTGCAGTGATTAAGGATTCAGCCATTTAGGTCTTTAATACAATTCGAATTTATTTTTTATATGGTGTGAGGAAATACTCTAATTTCATTCTTTTGCATGTAGCTGTCTAGTTTTCTTAGCACCATTTATAGAAAATTCTGTCTTTTCTCCATTATATATTCTTGCCTCTTTTGATTTAGATTGATTGACCATAATTGTGTGGGTTTATTTCTCGACCCTCCATTCTGTTCCATTTTTCTATATGTCTGTTGTTGTGGTAATATGATGCTGTTTTGATTACTGTAGCTTTGTGCACAATTTAAAGTCAAGGAATGTGATACCTTCAGCTATGTTCTTTTTTCTCAAAATTGCTTTGGTATTGGGGTCTTTTGCCATTCTAAATAATTTTAGAATTATTTGTTCTAGTAATGTGAAAAATGTCATGGATATTTTGATAGGAATTAAACCTGTAAATTTAATGGGTCTTTTTTACGCTGGTATTTTTTACTTCTTTGGTTGCAAATTTAACTCATTAATTTCAAGCATCTTTTTTTTTTCCAATACAGACATTCAAGGCTATAAATTTTCTTCTAAGAACTACCCTATCTGAATTTCACCAAATTAATGCATAGTATTTTTGTTATTTTTCAATTCTAATTCTTCATATCTTATCATTTCTCCTAAGCCCATATATTTTTCAGTAATATTTTTAAATTTACAAACATGTTGTTTTTCAGTCTCCCTTTTCTTATTAATTTCTCCTTTAGTCACTTTTTGGAGATTATCATTTGTCTGATGTCAGTCTTTGAAATAGCTTGAGGCTGGCAGAATGACTTGGGAATTGACCAATATTCATAGAAAAATAATCTTTGATTTAAAATATGTTTTGTGCAGTGGTTGAGTACAGAGTTTTCTA
Organism: Phacochoerus africanus; assembly: GCF_016906955.1. NCBI lineage: Eukaryota > Metazoa > Chordata > Mammalia > Artiodactyla > Suidae > Phacochoerus > Phacochoerus africanus. Next base: position 42,812,491 of record NC_062553.1, on the reverse strand, counting down.
TATATGAATTATTTTTTTAATTGTGCTGTTGATATATTTTTATATTATTGTTTTTGACTTCATCTATCAAATAGTGGAAAGATATGTTATTAATATATTTAAATATTATTTCCCACTATTTGGTAGATGTTATTAATTACTCTACAGTTAAAATATTTGTTTACACTATCTTATTACATATTGTATACATAAATACTTTTAGACTATTACAGCTTTCTAATAAGGTAAACTATTATCATTATATAGTGAATCTCTTGATCTCTATTCATAGTTTAGGTTAAAAATATTTTTTCTGGTATTAATAAATCAGTGATTTCTTTTGATTAATATTTCTGCCTGGTATTTCTATCCTGCTTTAGACAATTAGCCATTTAAGATCTTGTGTCTCTGGTGTTTCCCTTTTAGATAGCAAATGATTTGGTTTTGTTCTTTATTGAATCCATAATGTAAAGTTTTGTTTTTAACTCAAGTGCTTATTACAGTTACATCTGTTACAATTACAGATATATTATTGTTTCTTATCAGCATACTCTATGTCCACTGACTTCTTTTATTCTATGTTTTGCTTTCTTATGTATTGAATTATGGTTTACTTTCCCCTCATATAATTTCTTTCTCTACTGGTTTGAAAATTTTAAATGTGTTGTCTATTATTTGGTACCTTTTTCTAGGCATATGTAATTGGTATCTTTAGCCTCTTCCTAAACCATAAAAAGATTCTAAAAAAAAAAAAAGATTATGATTCACATTGTCTTTATCTTACAAGCTATTTTTTTGTTTTGTTTTCAAGCACATTTTCTTCCTGAGAAAAAGAAGATATATTATTTTTTGCACGTAAAATTTAACTTTATGTAGATATTTACCCAACATTTTAATATTGTGATAAAAAAACATACAACATAAAATTGTCTTAAAAATACAATTGTCTTAAATATACAATTCAGTAGCATTAAGTGTATACACACTGTGAGAAATAGATCCTCAGAACTTTTTCATCTTGCAAAACTGAAATACTATGTCCATTCACCAATTTTCCATTTTCCCCTCCCCTCAGCTCCTGCTAAGCACCATTTACTTTCTGTTTCTTATGAATTTGACTACTTTAAGATAATTCATAAAAATGGGGTCACATAGTATTTGTCCTTCTGTAACTGGCTTATTTTGCTTTGCATAATGGCTTCGAGGCTTATCCATGTTGCAGCATGCATAAATTCTCAACGACTGCTGGATCATTTGGCAGTTCTATCTTTAATTTTTTGTTTTTCATAGATGGCTTCACTATTTTAGAATCTCTCCCAAGTGCACATGGGGTCAAATTTCTCCATTTCTTCACCAACACATGTTATTTTAAAATCTTTTATAGTCACCATCTTAATGAGTATGAGGTGATAACTCCTATGGTTTGATTTGCATTCCTCTGAAGATTAGTGATGTTGAACATTTTTTATATGATTATTGACCATTTGTTCATCATCTCTGGAGAAATGTCTGTTCAAGTCTTTTACCCATTTTTTAAATTAGATTATTTTATTTTTTTCTTGTTGTATTGTAGGAGTTCTTTATATATTCTGGCTATTAACCCCTTTTGAGATATATGGTTTACAAACATTGTGTCCTTTTCTGTAGTTGCCTTTTGACACTGTTGATTGTTTCCTTTGTTTCACAGAAGATTTTTAGTTTGACATAGTACTAATTTTTCACTTTTGTTTCCTGGGTTTTTGGAGCCATATCCAAGAAATTATTTTCAGATCCAATAGAATGAAGCTTTCCCCCTATTTTTTCTCTTAGGAGTTTTGAGTCTTATGATTAGGTCTTTAATCCATTGTTGAGTTGATTTTGGTATATGGCTTAAGAGTCTAATATCATTCTCTTCCACTGGAGAGCCATTTTTCGCAAGGCACTTATTGAAGATTTACCAAATATTTTTATTCAGTATTTCTTCTCATGTCTCAACTTCCACCAAGCTCATTTTGTCCTGATTTTTGTTTGTATTTTAGATTAGTTTTTTAACTTAGCTTCTTTTGGCAGTATTTTTCCTGTTTGAAATGTAGATTTTTTTAAATTAAAGTGTAGTTAATTTTCAATATTATGTTTGTTTCATTAGGTGTCCAACATAGTGATTCAATATTTTTTGTATACTATACTCCCTTTAAAGGTTTTTTTAACTCGAATTCATGATAAAATAGGTTCAGTAGCTACAACTAGCTATATATTTGATTTGCTAATAATCAAAACTTGAAAAATCACTTTTTAAAAATATTTCTTAAAATGTGGATTCCTGGAAATTCAAGTTAGCAAATCTGATTTAATGAGCACAAGAAGTTTAATGTTAACAACCATATAAATAAATTGCTAAAAAGTATTATTTAAAATGATGCTTTCCATATAAAATGTATTTCAAGTGCATTGGAAAACATTGTGTAGTCTCGTCATTTATTTTATTGAAGTAGTAAAATTTTGATAGGCACCCTCCAACACATATGAAATAATTATGAAATGCTTAATGTGTAATTTATAAAATGTAAACACATGGATATTGTATACATATAATAAAATCAACTCAAGCTCTATGATTTATAAAATTGTGTTTTGATTTAGTAATTTGAGAGGCCAGTGTTATAAAATCTGTTAATTAGTCAATTAATAATATGAAAATGGAAAAAATTTAAATTTTTCAAAATTTTCCATAAATGCTAGATTTCAATTACTATATTTAATGATAACCTAGTAAGTTAGGATTAGAAAGTTTTGTTTTCAATACAATAAATAGAAGAAATTAATCTCTATTGAGTGCTTATACTATGACAGGTGCTGTGCTAAATTTCTCTAATACTCACACCCTACTGAGTTTAGTATTACAAATATCACCATTTTACATGTGAAGAAAATTGAATTTAAGATTGAATAATCTTCCTAACATCACACAGATTGCATTTGGCAGAGCTATTTTTTTTTTTTAGTTAAAGAGAATAGGTTTTCTTCTTGAAAATTCAAAATAATCAACTAGAAAACAGGAGTAGAGCTGATCAAATAAAAACAAATATATTAAAATGTAATAGTCTTTAGAAAACTGAAGATTGCTCTAGGACTAAAACGAAATGATACATTGTATAGTAGAATATGTTATAAATAGTCAGTTTTTCCAAGATTAATGTATGATTTTAATGCAATTCCAAATAAATTTCCAATAGATTTTTGTTTTATAGCTAGATCAAATTTCTCCAGAGTTTATTTCTAAAATCAAAGGGTTGCAATAACTGAGGCAAATTTGAAAATAATTAATGAAAGGGAGTGAATTGCACTGTAAGGTGGTAGAAAAACATTTTTAAGTTTCAGTAATGCAAATTTTATGGTAATGTCAAAATAAGCTTCTGGATTAATGGAACAATCAAAAAAGGCCACAACTCAACTTGAGGGAATAGAAGATTTTTGTCATATACTCATATACTTACTTTTTTCAAATAAATCAGAAATGAATTTTTAAATAATGAAATCATTTTAAAATATTTTTTTAAAAATTTCAACTTTCACTTCATACTGCATATTTTTCTAAACAAAACACAAGTGGTTTGTTTTATAAATAAGTAAAGATTAATACTTGGTTAGATAAGGAAGCAAAATATTTATTAAAGTATCAGTGCAAATAGATAATCAATATATGAAATTGTTTACTCTAATTCTTTATCAAAGAATGCTATTTGAACCAACAATGGTGTGTTGTATTTCACACTGTCAAATTGGCAAAGAAGGGATATGATGATGATATCAAATGATTGTGAGGACACACACTGAATTAACTTTTTTGAAGAAGTTTGGCAAACTGTATCGCATTTTGCAAAGCATGTCTTCACTTATCCTAGAAATTTATCTTACAACAATTATCTGGGTATGTGCAAAGATTAGTTATTTTTAATTAATGAAAAATTGAAAACAAAATTTGAAAGGCAAAAGAAAACATGGATTGATTGATTTTTTTAAGGATTAAATATTCTGTTTTACAAAAACATACACAATGGCCAATGTAAAAGTGAAATGCTCATTTGATAATTATCAAATTATGTTTAAGAAGGAATAAAACATGGTATAAAGGGAGAAGGCTGTCACTAAATTTACCTCTCTGAAGATAATCACGAGTTATCTAAAAATATGGCACTCATTGCAAAAGTTATTTTTTTGTGAAAGACTGTATTTCCTGGAACCAGAGGACCATGTTCTCAAATTATTGATAAATTTAATAAGCAAGTTAAAAATCATAGGCACAAAAAGATCTGATTTTTAAATTACATATGTTAAAGACAAAGTTATGGAAGAATATATACCAACACAATGTTTATTTCTTCCTGATGGATGTACATAGTTTTTCATTTCTTCTTTCTTCAATAAGCATATACTATTTTATCCGGGAAAAGATATTTTTTAAATAAGAGTGCTGCACAGCAATGTGAATGTACTTAATGCCACAGAGCTGTAATGCTTAAAATTGTTAAAATGTTAAATTTTACATGATGTTCATTTTATCACAGTTAAAAATAATAAGATTGTCAATGTACTCGTATGTTTTCCTAGGATTGAGCCTCCTAAATTAAAGACAGTCCTGTCAGATCTCAGGCTGCCATTGATGTTGCACAACACATGCAGGGAATAGCCCAGAATGTGCCTCTGAGAACATAGCTGTGTTGAGCTGATAGAAGCAAACAGTATCAATTCTTTTATCCCCTGACCTTTTAACAAGGGCATATTGCTTATGTCTTCAAGAGTTAATATTGTTTTTTTCTTTTCCGCTATAGCCTGTTTCAAAGCTATCATTTTACCACTTTCATTCTGCAAAACTTTCTTTTTATAGACTCTAATGATTTACACATATGGGGTCAATTCCCAATATGATATTTATATTGCTGAAGGCACTGCTTATATTTAGCAATTACTGTGTAGATAAATCTTTGATCTCTTTAAAATAAATGCATCTCCTGGTATGTGAAATAAATTTTTGCCTTCAAGTATCTTACAAACATACAGTAAGGGCAAAGCCCAGTAATATATTAGGCAAATTGAAAAAAATAACTAAAAAATCAAGATACAACTTGCCAAGGATTTGCAGCGATAAGCGAGCTCAGATCTTGTTGAGTGATCCAGACCTGACTGTAGAGAGTATAGCATTTAATTCTGTCTTTAAGAGATGAGAAGAGTTTCTAGATATAGGAAAGGGGAACATGGAATCTCAGGTGTGTACACCTTTCATAAAGGGATACTGAAATTGGGGCACTTTGTCCAGACACAACAACAGGAGTGTGATGAAGATTCTCTGTTTGAGATAGTGAAAGGGAGGCAGCAAAGGTAGGTTATGGCCTAGAGGCTTTGATGACCAGGCTTAGAAATTTATATTGAGTTGGATATAAGCCACCAATGCCATGATGGGAACTCTACTTTACTGGAATTAAACAGCCATAGAGTGTAGGATGCATTGGAGAAGTGAGAAACTGTAAACCAAAATGTATCTTGCAAAGCTATTGCATTAACTCAGAGGAGCATGGAGAGCACTGACAGAAGAAAAGGAGAAGAATGTTTGTAGGGCATTGCAGAGTATCTGTAGAAATTGGTAACTGACTAAATATGGGGATGGAGTGGGGGTTAAGGAAAGGCAGGGATAAAAAAAAATGTTCCTTTGAATAGTTGGCGAAGACAAATCAAAATTCCAAAACACTGACGCCATATAAGTTTAAGCAGAAAGCTTATTTTCATAGCATAATCCAACTCCTAATTTTCACCTATCATAAAATTAATCCCTGATAGAATTAGGATCTACTTGATTTATGCAGCTAACCTGTTGTAAAAGCAGGGGCTTAAACTAAGGGCCCAAATTCTCTGGTCCATTCTTCTTTAGATTTCAAACTAAGAATCCCTTACTTTAAGTTGTTGATTTTCCTGTGAAACTTTTTTTTTTTGGTTATGAAAACTTTTAAATGATTTTTATTTTTTCCATTGTAGTTGGTTCAGAGTGTTCTGCCAGTTTTCTACTGTACAGCAAAGTGTTTTGTTTTTTATTATTTAAAAAAAAATTTATGACCACACCCATGATGTATGCAAGTTTCCAGGCCAGGTATTGAATCCAAGCTGCAGCTGTGACCTGCACCACAGCTGTAGCAATGCCAGATCCTTTAACCCCCTGCACCAGGCTCAGAATTGAACCTGCACCTCTACAGTGACCTCAGCCACTGCAGTCAGATTCTTAACCCATTGCACCACAGCAGGAATTCCAAAAATGTATTTAAATTAATTTAGTGTTTTTCTACATATTATACAATTAAATTGTTCTGATTTAATTCAGCTGAAATCAGCTCAATATGATGATCTCCATTTTATACTAAGGAGATTAATTCAAACTCAGAAAATTTAACCTAGCAAACTGAGAAGCTAGAACTTGAATCCAGGCTTGTTGATTCCCAGCCCCACAAATAGCTTCCAGTTGTAGAAAAAAAAATGCAAATTTCCTCCTTTAATATGATACAATTCAGTGCTGAGCAAAACTTTATCGTTATTCTAGGAGTTGGCAAATTTCCTGGAGAGGACAGACAGTAAATATTTTTGGCCTTGCCAGCTATACAGTTTGTTCAGATACTCAGTTCTACCGTTGTATTACAAAAGCAGCCATAGGCTATATGTAAAGGAATGTGTACAATAAAAATGTCTCTACAGAAACTGGCTGCAGGCTAGATTTGGCCCACAGGGTACAGTTTACTGATCCCTGATCTTGCCCCTGGTCTTACTTCTGAGAAAATTGTTGTTTCCCTAGAGAGTTTATTAGACTTGTCCAAGCTGCTTCTGGCTGGAGCCTAGCTTCTATTTTATTTCACTGCTTTTGATTCTAATATCTCTTTCTAAAGAACTGTTTAATAATTATCAGTCTAATGGATGAGATTTGTACCTTCCCCATTCTCAGCACTCTAAGGTATAAATATCATTCTAATTGGTCTTTTTATGGTACTCACGGAATTAGGTAGTCAATAATGTCTTAATTGTGATGACAAAAGTTTACTGATTATATCTTTCTCTGGAGACTTCCAGACATCTGGTCTCTTGACCATTGATCTACCTTTCTTCAAGGCTGTGCACCCTGCAGGATTGTAAAACAAACTCTTTAATACTCTTTAATAAGCAAACTCTACAGCAATTGTATCAATTTAACTTTGCATAATAGCAGCTGAGACTCCTAACAGATCACAGGAAATTTTAGAATTGTTCCATGTATCCCCCTCAATCCCATGGTCCAAGGGAACTATGATTAATTTTAAATTGATAAGTGGTAAATTGATACTTACCACAGGAAATAAAACATTTATATAATCCTGCTGGTAGTTTTATTTCATCATTCTTTGAAAAAAATATGCAACATATTTCATAAAATAGTATAATATAAAACAACTAAATATAGTCAGGTGTTTTCAATTGGTAATTTGTGTATGGAAATCTGCTAGCAACCTTAGTCAAAGGCCAGCATTTTATTTCTACATCAGAGTCCTAAGATTGGATATTAGAAAACCTATCTTTATTACATTTTCTGCTTCTAAAGCACTGTGTTTTATATTAAAGTAGGCCAGTTTTGTTCTTTTGCTGTGCTTGGAGTTTAAAGTAGTAGATTAAAAACAAGATAGGAAACTTTCCTGTTTAGAGTTACCGCTCAACTATGTGTGTGGGTGTGTGTGGGTATATGTGTGTGTGTTCCAAACTTAAAATATTAACTATTTGTTAGCAAATTATTTCAATTTTGAATAAATTTTGATGATACACATCTTTCCAGTTTAGCTGATTTTTTTTCCTCATCCAGGAGGAAATTTAAACTCTTTGCATACTGTTATAAAGCTCCCCTTTATACTATTTGTGTCTGTATTCTAGTCTGGCCCTCTCTGCCATACTAAATGAATTCTTACATGATTGTACCAAATTGGTTTCTATAGGGAGACTACAAGTGTAGAAGGAAATAATATGAGACAGTGGTAGCATTCCCCATTTGTAGCAGACTTAAAGTAAATGCAGAGTTCCCTTTGTGGCTCAGACGATTAAGAACCCAACATAGTGTCTATGAGGATGAGGGTTCGATCCCTGGGCTTGGTCAGTGGGTTAAGGATCCAGCATTGCTGCAAGCTGCAGCGTAGATCACAGATGTGTCTGGTATTGCCCTGGCTATGGCATAGGCCTAAGCTGCAGCTCTGATTCAACCCCTGACCTGAGAACTTCCATATGCCACTGGTGCAGCCTTTAAAAAAAAAAGTAAATACAAAGTTAAGGGGGGGAAACCAGAAATTATTTCCTAATTGTGTCATAAGAATAACCTAATGTTGCATCAGTATTTAGTGTTCAGAGATAGAGGAGCAACCATATTGGGAACTTTGGAAAAATAATGAAAAAATTATGCATTTTAATAATCAAGTATTGAGGATTATTGAAAAAGAAAGGGAAAAAAAAGGACTAGTCCTTAGTCCTTTGATATTTTGCAAATTCTTGTAAACCTTTTTTAAGAATATTTAGCATGATAAAATTAGATGCAGGAAAAGAAAAATGAAAGAGAAAAACTATAAATAATGTAGACAGAAATAAAGGAAAAGTTGTATTAAATTAAACAATATTATGCTGTGCCTGCTGTTATTACAGTTAAAAAATAGCATCATTTTCACATCCTTGATAGATTTCATCCTTTTTTTTCATCTCTTTGAATTTGATGGTGAAATGTTAATATAAGGTACTATTGACTTTCATTATGGTTAAATTCTTGGTCTCTTTCTCTGTGAAATGATTGTTTATATGGACAATTAAAACCAACTTTGGCATATAATTTCATCAGTGATCACTGTGCTGAGATATAAGATGCCATGAGAAATATTTTTTATTATGCTGTATCTTCATTCTAGGAAGAAGTAAACTAGATAAGGATTGATATGCTGTAAATTAGTACTTAACCTTTCAGTTAAATGCTGTGCTCAAGAAAAGAGAGAACTTTTTGTTTTCTAACACATGTTTTCTGACACAAAAATGGTAGTACTCTTAGGGAATATAAACTCAAGATTGATGGATTATATTTTTTATGTTTTTCTTTTTTTCATTCCTCAAGAGTCCTCTTATATTCAAAATTTTATATTTTTCCAAAAGGACTTTTTAAATACTGTTACAAACTATGGTTTTATATTAGAAGTATTTCAAATACTCATAATTTGTTGCTTTTGGCCAAAGTCTATTTCAATTTCTACAGTAAAGTATAGGTTCACTATATTCATTAAGAATCTAAGATATTTTAAGCAGAATAGTGTTAGAATGAGTTATTGAATATAAAAAAATAAAAACTTTCCAGATGAATTTTACCTCATCAGACACATGCATTTCTTATGTTAGTTTGGCTCTACTTTTGGTATAATCAACTAAAAAGAAAGTTAATTATTTGAAAAGTAAAGTCGTTTATACAACATTAAGAAAACTGTTTTTCCTAGAGTTGTTCTTGAAATATCTTAAAAAGAAGCTTTATTTGAAAACGAAGTACAGAATGAAGGGTCAGTTACAAGATTTTCTAACTTGAAAGGTCTTTGAATATATATTCTTGGATCTAGAGAAACATAGTGACATCTGTCTTTGATTATAGTTACATGGACAAATTTGAATTCTAGAGCTGTATTTAAAACATTTCAACATACACAATGATATTATGTTCTTGGAATATGGCACATGGTGGTTATTTTTAACATAATTATAGACGTCTGAAATAAATTATTAAAAAGAAGACACTCATGGCAAAAATCATAAGTTCTCATGGCTTAAGTCATATTTATCTAAGAAGATTCAAAATAAACTATTCGAATAAAGCTTTCTATTTGTCTCGCAACTGTTCAAATTACAGAAACTTTTTTTTTTTTTGGTCTTTTTGCTATTTCTTGGGCCACTCCTGCAGCATATGGAGGTTCCCAGGCTAGGGGTCAAATCAGAGCTGTAGCCGCCAGCCTACACCAGAGCCACAGCAACTCGGGATCCGAGCAGCGTCTGCAACCTACACCACAGCTCATGGCAATGCCAGATCGTTAACCCACTGAACAAGGGCAGTGACCGAACCCACAACCTCATGGTTCCTAGTCGGATTCATTAACCACTGCGCCACGACGGGAACTTCCAGAAACTTTTTAATTGCTAAGATGTTTAGTTTGTTTATGGACGTTGTGTGTCTAAATTGTTAAAAGTTAATGTAAATGTGAAAATGGGGTTCCTTGAAGTGTTTCTTAAGAAAAAAGTATGAGAGGCATTCTAACTTAGGAAGAGCAAAAACAATTCGCTGTGAATCCATTTTCACAGCAGTCCTGTGTTCTTAGCCTCTGGGAGCCAAATCACTTATGTGAAGTTACAATTATTTTTAATCTGTGCTCTTTTGTTCCATTTTGCAGATTGTTTTAAATTTTACTACCATGGACCTATACAAAAGTAGTTTGTGCTGGTATGACTACATTGAAGTAAGAGATGGATACTGGAGGAAATCACCTCTCCTTGGTAAGAGATTATTTGCCTCTTACGTGTCTGCTCTGTCTTGAAAGACAATTCTTTCAAGAGTCAACTTAGAGTTTAAAATGTGTGAGACCAATATTTTAATTTTTATTATACTTTTTTTCAACCATAGCAAAATACAGACATATCAATAAATAGACCATTAATTGATTTAAACTAGCTTAAATTATAGGTGTGTGGCATAACATAATGATTTATAATAGCTTTCATATTATAAATAGCTGAACATAATGATTGGGTCTGAACATAATGATTTATAATAGCTTTCATATTATGCTTATATAACTATTCATCATGTTTCTATATTTTTAATTTAAAAATCAGAATTTTAATGAGAAAACCAAATAAATTGTGTGTGTGTGTTTTGTTTTGCTTTGTTTTTTTTTTTTTTTTTTTTTTTTGCTAAGGTACTAGGACCTGAGTTGTTAGGAACAGGTTTAGCTTCCTACAGCAAGGATATTGGCTTGTACTGTAGACATCACAGTTTTGCTTCTCAGACAGGTTTTTGTGGCTGAGAAGTTGCATTTGTAATTTGTGCCATACATTGTAGCTCAGATTTGGTGCTTACAAAAATATGCCGACATTTAACCATGGACCACACCACATTTTCCAATGTTTTCCTCAAAGGTGAGAGCTGCTTTGTTTTTTTGTTTGTTTGTTTGTTTGTTTGTTTTGAGATTGTGACTTTTCCTTTATTTTTATTTCTTTTTTTTTTTGGCTTTTTGTCTTTTGGTCTTTTGAGGGCCGCACCCAAGGCACATGGAGATTCCCATGTCAGAAGTCCAATCGGATCTGTAGCTACCGGCCTACGCCCCAGCCACAGCAATGCCAGATCCAAGCCGCATCTGCCACCTACACCACAGCTCATAGCAACACCAGATCCTTAACCCACTGTGTGGGGCCAGGGATTGAATCCGCAATCTCATGGTTCCTAGTCGGATTTGTTTCTGCTGCACCACGACTGGAAATCCTTTTCTTTATTTTTAGAGGTAGCTTTGCTAAGTTCTATTTATATAAAAATACAACAACCATACAGATCTTCTTTTTTTAACACCTAAAACCTGCTGAATGGACACAGTTGTATTAAAAGTGACAGTCTTACTTAGTAAGTCTAAGAGATCTGTTGAAATGCTTAAAAAATAAGGGAAAATAAAGATAAATCAGGTTGAGGAAAACACTGTCTTGAACATTTGGTTTCTCAGCCTAGATGAAGCAACTTGTAACACAAACATATATGTGTTTGTTCCAGAGGAAATGTTTCATTAAACTCATGTTGAAAAATCAAATCTACAGCTGAAATATTGAGGTGCTTTTTCGAGCACACCATCAGCATTACATGCTGCATTCCAGAATGGCTCATTCTGACCACTTGTTCACATGAAACTATTTCCTCTGAGCCCTTGCTCCTCAGAGTGTAACCTCACATGGCAGCATCAGAATCACTTGGAAGGTTAGAAATGTTGAAACTTGGGTCCCACTCCAAACTTTCTGAACCAGAGACTGCTTTTTTTTTTGGCTTCATCCATGGCCTGTGGAAGTCCTAGGCCATAAATCCAACTAACGTCACACAGTGACCCACACTACTACAGTGGTAATGCCAGATCCTTAATCCTCTGAGCCAGCAGTAAACTCCAGAGACTGCATTTTTAACAGACTCCCTGGCAATTAATATGGACTTTATAGCTTTTTCTCTTATAGTCAGGTTTTTGTTTTGTTTTGTTTTGTTTTGTTTCGTGCTTCTTCTTCTTTTTTTCTTCTAATAGTTGCCCCTGTGGCCTATGGAAGTTCCTGGGATAGGGGTCTAATCTGAGCTGCAGCTGCCAATCTATGCCACAGCACAGCAACACTGGACCAAGCCACAGCTTATAGCAATGCCACCTATACCTCGCTTAAGCCACTGAGCGAGGACAGGGGTTGAACCCACCTCATTGCAGAGAGAATGTTGGGTCCTTAACCCACTGAGCCACAATGGGAACTCTAAGCTTTTTTTTTAATTGAAGTATGATTTATTTACAATATTCTGTTAGCAGCAGGTATACAGCAAAGTGATTCAGTATATAGAAAGATATTTTCAAATTATTTTCAATTATAGGTTATTATAAGATACATAGTTTCCTGTGCTATACAGTAAATCATTGTTGTTTATTTGTTTTATGTATAATAATTTTATCTGTTAATCCCATGCTCCTAATTTGTCCCTCTCCCCTTCCCTTTCCCACACATTATAGTTTAAGAAACATTGCTCTCTTTTACATATCCCTAATGTACTTCACCATTTAGGAAGACATTTCTTCACCTGCTAGCTGGTGGTATGAATTTGTTTTCAGTTGACTGACATGTTTCATATACTAAAACTATGTACAATGTCATTACCAAGGGCACACAGAATGACAACTCATTATTCTATGTAGAATTATTTCATGTGCCTTGTCATATCTAACCTTTTGTCATCAAGTGAAAGCTTAAAGCACAATTATACAGTAAGCAATGAATATTTGTGAAAGGTTAAGGGAAGGAGAAGGAACGACAGGTATCATTATGTTTATTTGGAATTATACTTGCTTATGGATACACAATTAGAAAAAAAACCTTCTGATACTGTTTGCCACTCTGCTTACTACACTGCATATTACAGCTTTATAAATGAGGCGGAATGTATGTAGTAATATAAGGCCCTTGGGTAGGCTGTGGATTTCCCTGATAGTTCACCAGGAACCTGGGTAAACAAAGACCTGGCTACACCTTGAGCTGACACTCCCTCTGCTAATGACCAGGCTGATCATTTGAACCAGTTTTTCAAGATCGCTTGTACTTTTTTCTGTTCTTCATAAATAATATTACCCACCTTAATGTAGCATGTGTTCTTTTACAGATGAAACATTTAAGCTAAATGTTTCTTGATTCTACAGATAATGATACTGACATCACTTATTTAATCTGAGGGTTATATGTTCCAATATTCTAGAAATGAATATGAAGAGATTTGCTATTTATCCATCTTTATTAAGCAAATGTTAAGAAATAGGCATGGGTCTAGTTGCTAGGGATGGAGAAAGGAACCAAAGGAACCATTTTACGTAAGTAATTTGTAGCTAGTGTGGAAACCAATTAGAATATAAAGTCATATTTAAGAGTTTTTCTTTATTCTTTTATTTCTCTTAGGTAGATTCTGTGGGGACAAATTGCCTGAAGTTCTTACCTCTACAGACAGCAGAATGTGGATTGAGTTTCGCAGCAGCAGTAACTGGGTAGGAAAGGGCTTTGCAGCAGTCTATGAAGGTAAGTCACTTTGAGCTTAGACATGGCGTCCCTTACGTCACTTAACAAAAATGTCTTTTCTCTCAATTTCATTGGAATGATATTGCAACTGTATTTTAATTATGAAGTTTTAGAAAACTTTCTTATAATGTTCATCAGGATGATTTTTGTTTTACCTGGCACATAATATGTGCTCAATAAATACTTATTTAATCAATGAATGAGCAATAATGTCACAAAAAAAGACTGGTTCTGATATGACCTCCCAAGCATTTGACTACAGGAAGAGAATGTGCTAGTCATGCCACCATAGTAACATGGTCCATGTAAGAATCGTATTTTTTCATTAGGATGATTTTAATTAACATATTTGGTAAATCTAAACAGCAAGAACAACCTGTTTTCTGGTACCAGTAATGTAGTGACATGTAAATGTACTTAACAGAATGCAGGTGGTCTGGGGGAGAGGAACTCATCAAGGATAGAAAACAACAAAAAATAATGCAAGAGTTATTGAACTTCTGTTGTTTTTTCATGATAAATATTAAAATATTATAGAGAAATTACCATTTCTGGGAGTTCCCATCATGGCACAGCGGAAACAAATCAGATGAGGAACCATGAGGTTGCGAGTTCGATCCCCAGCCTTGCTCAGTGGGTTAAGGATCTGGCATTGCCGTGAGCTGTGGTATAGGTCACAGACAAGGCTCAGATCTGGCGTTGCTGTGGCTCGGGCGTAGGCTGGCGGCTATAGCTTGATTAGACCCCTAGCCTGGGAACCTCCATATGCCTCAGGTGTGGCCCTTAAAAGACAAAAAGGCAAAAAAAAGAAAAAGAAATTACCACTTCTCTTTGTACTGGGTCTGTGTATATTTGATGCCTGTACTGCTGAAAATCCTGTTATAGGAAACGCACAAAAAGTAACTGTGCACAGTTCTGGAGCTTGTTTGTCTAAATGAAAGAGTCAGCATTCAAGAAGAATTTACTAGATGCTTTGTTCCATACATCGCAAAAACAATCAGCTGGCGTTGTGCTTCCTGCCTTTGGAAACGGCTCCCTTCTTGCCAGGTCAAAGGCAGAGAAGACCCTCTTGCTCCTGCCTATGCCAGCACAGCAGTTAAGGCAATTGAGAAGACAGAAGATTACTGCTTCCCTTAGACTTTTAAGAGAACGGAAGCATTTGTTTTAGAGATTAACTGTGTGGCTGTGAAGAGGATGGTTTGGGTGGAGCCACAGATGTTGAGCTCCAGGCCCACTCAAAGCCAGAGGCCCAGGGAGCTCTGTGGAGTGCCTCTCCTGATCATCTTCCACCTGAGGCTGAAAGACAGAAAAAAGCAGTTCAAAAAATCATAGGACAAACTCTCATAGAGTAAATTTACAAAATCTCAAAAGGTTTCTAAAAGTTTTTTTTTTTTTTAAATGCTTATTTTTGTAAAGATGTGAATTAACAGTGAAAAAAATCACAAATTCCTCCACAGGTTGTTATCCAGTATTTATAGTTAGGTGGCTAGGTCTTTTTTTTTTTTTTTTACAATCAAATAAATACTTACAACCAAGGTTTTTTTATAACCTCAAAAAAAAAAAAAGTTCAGGTTATTAATAAAAACCTTGATTTTTATAACCTGAACTTTTTGAACTCAGCTACAGGCAGTGAACTAAAATGTTCTCCTAGAAAAAAATGCAAATGAAATGGCATGTCTCAGTTTATTTATTTATTTTTTCTTTTTGCTTTCCTCAGCTATCTGTGGAGGTGAGATACGTAAAAATGAAGGACAGATTCAGTCTCCTAATTATCCGGATGACTATAGGCCAATGAAAGAATGTGTGTGGAAAATAGCAGTGTCAGAAGACTGTTACGTGGGGCTGACCTTTCAGGCCTTTGAGGTAAAGTCTTTCAGGCAGCCTGTGCAGGGCACACACTCTATAAATGACAGTGCATTTAAGGGGATCCTCATTAAAGAAGCAAAGAACTAGAGAATCAGCTTTTTAATCAGTGAAGAAGCAAATGATTGCCTATAAAATGGAACATCAAGAGCAAAAGAGGGTGTTTTTTTCTTTTTCTTTCGTCTTGTTGTAGACATTTTCAAGAAGATTAAAGTGAGTTTACATTATCTGTGCTTTTCGAATTAGAATGTTTGAAGTACCTGACAATAGTTTCTTTTGACAAGTGCCCAGGCTTCTTTCACAAGAATGCTTGAAGGATCCATTAAATAAGAGAACTTTGATTTTTCTTCCAAAGTAAAAGGTTAGATTGGATAGATTGTCTTTTTTGTTGTTGTTGGGGGGGATCCATTTTTCACCTCTTAATCATTAGGTAGAAAATCATTTATATCAGAAACAGGGATTAAAATATTCTTAGGAGATTTTGACTTCATCAAAAATATTTATCAGGGGAGTTCCCATTGTGGGGCAGTGGAAACAAATCTGACTAGGGGCCATGAGGTTGAGGGTTCGATCCCTGGCCTCACTCAGTGGGTTAAGGATCTGGCGTTGCCATGAGCTGTGGTGTAGGTCGCAGACACGGCTTGGATCTGGTATTGCTGTGGCTGTGGCATAGGCTGGCAGCAGTAGTTCCAATTAGACCCCCAGCCTGGGAACCTGCATATGCCATGGGTGCAGACCTAAAAAGACAAAAGAAAAAAAAAATTATCAGGGAAGAGATCAGCAGCAACATTGCATTATTAGATGAGGGCAGAATAAACCAAAGGTCAGTCTGAACCCTGGAGCAAAGTCTGCGTCCAAAACTAGCGCAAGGCTGATGAGTCATTGTTGAATGGCGAGGGGAACTGAGTGAGGAACTAGAAGTCAAGAGATGTAGGAATTCATCAGGAACTCCTGGATATGTTTAAATTATAGATTCAGGCTGGAAATTGAGAGCCCCAGGTGGAGTGGGAAGGAATGGGGAGGTGGTTGCAGAAGGTCCAGGAAGGAGTTAGAGACCCAAATGCCATAATTAGAGGTTACTGATTTACTGATTAGGAGGCCTCCTTACTGCCCATGTGATCAGAAGGCCATCGGGAACCCCATCCACAGCCAGGATATCCTTATCACTGAGTGTGGTGACTGCGTGATGTCCCTGTGCCCAGAGCAGGAGCATCAGGGGGATCCAGGTATGACCCATAAGCCCAGAGAACCTCATACCCCCACCTGTAAGCTGGGTCACATATGTTTTGGTTCCTGTCTCTGCTTCTTTGCTTGTACCATTTAATTTTCAAGACATATTCCTTCTTATAATCAAGAAGAAAATTATATTTTTCTGCTGTGATCACGATGTTTATACTCCTGACTACTTTGCATTTTTGGAAATCTTAGTTCTTGGATTATTTGATTCACGTTGGAATTTTGTCATTTTATTTGATCAGTAAGCCCACAAACATTATTCAAATAGATCACCATATTATAAAGAGTAAATTAACTGGGTAGGATTCACCCACTTTTTAGACCAAAACCACTGGTTATCTGCATAATGACCACATTGCATGTATTTTGTGCTATTGCAAAAATTGAGATGAATTGTCTTTCAATATACAATGCAGTGTTTTATAGAATTATATTACAGAAATGATGTCAGAGAATACATTGATTCCCTGCATCCCAAAACTAAGATGTGGGAGTTTCCATTGTGGCTCAGCAGTAATGAACCCAACTAGTATCCATGAGGATGAGGGTTCAAACCCTGGTCTCGCTCAGTGGACCAAGGATCCAGCATTGCTCTCAGCTGTGGTGTAGGTCACAGACATGGCTCAGATCCTGCGTGTCTGTGGATGTGGCGTAGGCTGGTAGCTGTAGCTCCTATTTGACCCCTAGTCTGGGAATTTCCATATGCCTCAACTGTGGCCCTAAAAAGCAAGAAAAAAAAATACCTAAGATGCAGAAATTGCTGCTTTAGCTGGTTTGCAGTTTTTATTCTCTGTGGGTTTTTTGTTTGTTTTGATATATCAATATATTGAGTGATATATTTTTCAAAAATAGGATAATGTGAAGCCAAGTAGGAAATATTTATACCTCAGGCATTTGGAGCCATGCCTACCACAGAGTAGTCACTTAATAAATACTTGTTGATTGAATAAATGACTAAGTTATTGCCAAGCTTTGCAACTGGGGTAAAGTCATATCATAGTTTGGTTGACAGTACATTTTATATATTATCTCATTTCCTACCCTTTCTTCATTTTGCTTTATTTCCTTACGTTTATTCTTCCTTTATTTATATACTGGACATCTGTGAATGTCTAGTAGGCCTTTCATCTTTAATTGACTAACACCAAATCTGTGATAGTCATGTCTTACACTAATCCATTCATCTTTGGTCTTCCCTATTTCAGCATTTAGTGTTTCAGTGGAGTTATTACTTACTCAAGGAATATCTCTGATTCTACTTTTTCCTCTTAAACCCCAAGGCTAGCTCATCAGCATATTCCATTTGCTTTGTCTTCAAAATCTACCACATGCAACACCATCACTTGATATCTACCTTCTGGCCCCCACTGTTCTCATCACTGCCGCTCTTCTTGGCATGTGGTGAGCATTTCACATCTCTACTCTTGCCCTGCCTATCCTGATATCCACACAACTGCCAGGATGATACTTTTACAATGTAAGTTACAGCAAACACTACTCTGCTTAAGTTCTTCCAGGCTTTTGTCTTTTTTTTTTTTAATCACACCTAAAATGAAACCCATACTCATTTACCATGGATCAAGCCACCCAAGTTCTGGTCCTGAGCTTTTTCTCACTCCCTCTTTACCAGTGCTTTTGGTCTTGTTTCTCTTCCTCAAAACTGCCAAGATTACTCTCACATAACAGCATTTGCCATTGATGTTCTTCTACCTCTAGATCTGTGCTTTCATTCCTCTCTTCATTCAAATCTCTGCTTAATCATTGCCTCCTTAAAAAGTTTTTGCCTGCTAACTCTGTTTAAAATATTTTCTTACTTATAATTGCCTATGAACCATTATTCTCTTTTATTTTATTTTATTGCACTTACAAATACTGGAATTTATGTTATGAATCTGCTTGTTTAGTTATTGTCTGTCTCACTAAAATATGCACTAAAGGATAGGAATCTTACCTTCAGTGATCTTTTTGATCACTCTTTCCATCACCACTAGATATATGATTAATATTTAATAAGGGGAGGATGGTTATACTTGAAGGTGTGAGTGCATGATGACTGGTGGGTGGAAATTAATATATCCTTTCTTTATCAAATGTACATAAGTTTCCATGCAGAGGGAAACAAGCCTAGGTAGGTAAAAAGGTTTAGGTTTTGGAAGACCTAGTGTACAGTGTGGCTGAATTTAGACTAGAGATCCTTGGGTCTAAAAATTTCAGAAATTACAAGGAATTTAGTGTCATAATATGCTGTCTAAATCTCATAAGTGAGGGAACTAAACCATTAACCTAGTATTATACTAAGTGAGGAAGGGTTAAGCTAACAAGTATAGTCAATCTTCATTATTCACAGATTCTTTGTTTACAAATTCTCCTACTCATTAAAATTCTTTCTTAACCCTCAAATCAATGCAGTGTTTTCTGGGTCATTTATGAACATGAAGAGAGCAGCAAAATATTTGAGTCATCCAGTATGCACATTCCCACCTATGATGTGCTTCATGAAGAAAAAGCTTTGTGCTAGATTTTCAGGAATGTGTTATACAGCTCTCTTGGCCGTGAGTTCAGTGTTAAAGAATTGGCAGTATATGTGAAGGTGCCTTTAAACAGAAACACACATAAAAAGCATTTAAGTATAGATTGGTTGAGAAAAATTTTGTCACCAGAAGCTCACAGAAAACTAACCCTGTATTCCCCAGGAACCAGGAGTCTAGTGTTAGGAAAACACTAACTCAGTGTTTTCAGTGACTTTGTTGAACTCAACTATGGTAAATACCCAGAACCAACTGTGTATTTAATTTGATCTAGTGGTCACTAGGTATTTTGTTTTGGTTAGTCATTTATCTGTTTATATCAATGTATCTTTGTTTATATAATGTATTTTCAATATATAGCTTATGCATTTTATATTGAAAAATGTATAATTTTTAAGTCTTCTCTATTTCGTTTTATGTCTTTTTCTGACAAAACTTTTTATTCACTGATATCAGTCTTTGACTTTTTCAAAAACTTTCTTTTCACTGCCTATGTTACTCTCTCTCCTTTCAGAAAAAGGGGCCCTTAAGATAAGCTAGATCTGTTGAAATCTACTATAAAGAATTTACATCTTTCTGTGAATTTATGTCATAACTTCATCTCTAAAATCTACTTTGATTTTGATGTAGGTACAGAAAGAAAATCTGAACAAGAACCTTTGTTAGTGAGTTTCAGGACTCTTTGAGCAGGAAAAGACCCTATCTGGAGGGTGAAAGAGTCATAATACTTCTGTAATTATACCCTTTGGGAAACTTTCTCTTCTCTAGTAGTTACTGTACATTGATTCTTAAGACCATTACTGAAGTGAATTTGTACATGAGTGTTCAAAATCATTTTGAAGAGCTTGTCTTCCCTTCAGCAGCAGTGTTATTTGTAAAGAAACCTCTACAAGACTGTTTTATTTGGATACTTTCAGCATGCAGAAATACATAAGAGAAAAAGTTGGGGAGACTGAAAATGTTTACAGTAGACCTTCAAAGAAATGTCACTGAAGCAGAAAATAAGTGAAATAAAACCAGAGCTTACTCCTGTTTAATTGAAACCCCTCCATATATTTATTTAAGTGGGATTAAGTTTGAGGTACTTAGCAACATTTCTACACACTCCGATTTGGTTATACTTCCAATAAGAAAACCATGGTGTGAGTAGTCCTCCACATCATTACTACCAACTTCAATATTCTACACTATGTACAGAAGTTTGTATCTTGGTATAGTTGACCCTTGAACAACACAGGTTTAAATTGCAAGGATCCACTTGTATGTAGATTTTTTAAAAATAAACATAGTACTTATTATTTTCACTTTACAGATCTTCAAGCATGGGGAAAATTTGTGTTTAATTAGAGATCAAAATATGCAGAATAAAAGAACAAAGAACTTGAGTTTGAGTGAAGTTCTCCAAACTGATTCAGCTTCCTTCTCTTGGATGAGTCATTTAGCAATTCCTTTGTTTTTGAGGCAGAGATAGCAGAGGTGGTTTTTCAGCTGCTCTGGGTTGGCACCCCTAACCCCTATGTTGTGCAACAGTCAAATATTCTCTGTGATTTAACTGATGTTTCACTGCACAGCTGAAATTGAAGGAACATTGTAAATCAACTACACTTTAATAAACTTTTTTCTTTAAAGAAAAAATATGGGGTATCTAGCCTCATGGAGAGCAGCAACAAGTGCTGATGCAATGTGGGAAAATACTTTATAGCATATCTAAGACACTTTTAGTCAGTTTTCTCATTGTTACCTCAGACTTCATAACATATTCATGTTAGTAAAAATACGTTTATTTCCCTTGGGGAAAAAAGGAAATCCTTTAATTCCTTTAAATATTTTATATGAATTTACGTAGACTAGTCTTTGTAAATAAACTAGGAAGCCCAGACAAGGAGATCTAATCAGTTAACATTTTTATGCTTGCCCTGTACTATTTTTGGATATTTGGCTGAGAATATGTATTGGTTAATGACTATAAAGCAGAATTAATTAGCTCCTCAAAATTATAGTTTAGTCCATCATTCTACTCTGAAAGAATAGATTAAATAAACTTGCCCAAGAACACGTAAGTCATAGCTGGTAGCACTGTGATTGAAACCAGTTCCACAGCCTGGCACTCTTGCACCAGCTCTTGGTAGTTAAGTGAGGCATCTGTATTCCCTCATGGCATTAAATCATCTCCCTTCAATAACTATTGTCATTTGTACATTTGTGCTGTTTAAACAATAAATGTCTGTCAGTCTATTTATTCATCAGTGTTTATACACTATCAAGTATGTTTTATCTGACCATAGGTTTTCAATAAATGTTTTTAAATTTATGAGTTAAAAATAACTTTGTCATGAAGGAAAAACGTTAAATGGCAGCATTGCAAAACCTGAATCATATGAAAATAGACCTAACCCAGACTCATGATTTTGATTTTCACAGAGTTGACTAAGTTTGTTTTTTTCCCCTCTATTTTGAGCTGCAGGTATATATCATTAAATATTAAACAGTAGCAATAAATATAATATTAATTCATTAAATATTAAGTAGAATAATAGTACATTTTAAAACCTATTACACTTTTCTCCTTTTTATTTAAAATTCCTTTTGTCAATAGCATTATTAGACTTTATTTTTCCCATTATTAACGTTTATTTTTGGTAATAGATGCTAATCTGGATTGTTTTTGTTAGTCATATTTTAACATTTTTCCCCAAAGCAAAAAATAACAACTTTAGCATTGTTCCAAATGTTTAGAATTTTAAGTTACACTGTCTATAAAAGATTAATAATTTATATAGTTGATAGTGTTGATTAAATTTTGAAATTACATTCTAACACTCCTAGAAGAGGTTTTTTATTATTTTAAAACAGACGTAATATATAATTTACCATCTGAACTAATTTTTAAGCGTATAACACAGGAGTGTTCAGTACATTCCCACTGTTGTGCAATCAACCTCCAGAACACTTTCCATCTTGCAAAACTAAGCTCTTCACCCATTAAGCAACAGCTTTCCACTCCTCCCTTTCCCAAGCCCCTGGCAATCACTCTTCTACTTTATGTCTCTATGAGCTTGACTACTGTAGTTACCTCATGTAAGTGGACTCATATGATATTTGACTTTTTTGTGACTTTATTTCACTTCATGTAATATTCTCAAGGCTCATCCATGAAGGGATTTCCTTCTTTTTTAAGGCTTATATTCCGTCTTATGTGTATACCACATTTTGCTCATCCTTTCATCCACTGATGGACATTTGGATTGCTTCCACCTCTTGGCTATTATGAATACAGCTGGTATGGCCATGGCTGTATGTATATTTTTATCGTTATTTCCCCAACACAATTTTTTTCCTACTGTACAGTCTCGTGACCTAGTTACACATACATGTATACATTCTTTTTTCTCCCATCATCATGCTCCATGATAAGTGGCTAGACATAGTTCTCAGTGCTAAACAGCAGGATCTCATTGCTAATACATTCCAAAAGCAATAGTTTACATCCATTAACACCAAGCTCTGAACACACCTTTCTCCTTCTAACTTAGCCTTTGCCCCTTGTCCATATGACTCCTGAGTTGAGAGCAGTTCATTCTGTGCTGTTCAAGGAGGTGAAACTAGGTTGGTTATTTTCCCCACAGTTTGTCATTAGTTCAGTTTTGCTTATTCTTTTATCAAGCTCTACACCTCGAGAGTGTTAGATGTTATTTTATGTATCCCCTGACCAAAGGGGATTGCCTTTGGCCATCTGGAAATGTTCTCATATTCATAAAGAACTCTGATTCTGAAGGGAGTGTTTTAAAGACTGATAGAAGTTCTAGCTATAGCTGGTCAGGTTGGCCTGGTCACCCCATGACTCATTTTGTTACTAGTGTGGCTGTTGGCTCTCTCTTATCTCTCTTCTTAACAGCTACAGTCTCAAAAACATGCTTTAAAAATGAGATATCTTTAATGTTAAGTACTTTTTCAATTCTTTCCCATAATTCCACACACGGCATGAATACATTTTTAGGGAAACAGATCTGGATTTATGCATCACATTGAACTTCTACTGATAGTATAATTTAAAATCACAACCTTTACTCCCTCCCAGCCCCAATTCTCATACTTCCTATTTGTGTCACTTTGTAATTTTGCACAGAATGTTTTACTTTCTGATATTTTATGATTATTATTTACACTGTTTATTTTACCTTTGCTCTCTGCACACCAGGGTAAGCTCCTGGAGGGCAAGGTAATTTGTTATTTTGCTGAGTGATGCACACTAATCTGTGAGAAGAGTACCCAGCATAGAGCAGGCAGGGAATATTTGTTGAAGTGAATAAATCCTGATGTGTGATTAGGAAAAGGGCAGTAGCAAATGCAGTACTTCATTCTAACCAAATCTGCTTCGAAATCTATTTCTTTCCTGTTTGTCCTTATGCTGCCTAATTTGAAGACTGTCATTGTTAATGTATTGACAAATCAGGAAATGAATTCTTCAGCCAACTATGCCAGCTGTTTCATGAGTACAGATTGTTTCATGTCCATGGAATGAACATGTTTCCTGACCTTTGCTTTGTAATAGGAGAATTCCATGATAAGTGAATTGCATGTTGGATGTTGGTTGGCAAGAGGTGATACATTTCATGTATTATTAATTAGAGCTGGCTATGCTTTCCAGCTTCCAATACCTAATAAGCAGTTGACTCCATTAAGACTTCAGGGTTAGTGCCAATTTTCTATGAAAAAATAAAAAGCAAGAATTTATTTAGAAATTGTCTTATAATTTGTAAAACAGCGTGTAAATTTTGGTTTGTTGTTTGTCAAAGCTTGGGGCTAAAAGCCCACGAACCTGCACTTCTTCATAAAGTTTCATAGGCCAATAATCTGAGCTAATATTTGCATTTAACTGTTTAGGAGAGATTGAGTTCCTCCAGGGTACACAGATTGAGAAGAATGTATTGAGGTTAAAGGGCCCCTCTAAACAAGCTCTGTTACCCTAAGAGGGGCAGCCAGTGCTGATTCTACATTGAAGGTGTCATCCCACTCACAGCTGTGTTAACTGTGGATAACGAGCTACATAGACTAGGAAGAAATGTAATCCCATGTTATGACATATTCCTTCCAAAAGATATGTAAGCTTTTCTTTGTCATGGGTAATGTGAAACAGTGCAATGTCTGTCAATAGAATTTGAGTTAAGCCCCTCTGTTAATAAAATGATGATTTTTGTTGGTGAACTATGAATAATTTTTGTAACTATGTTTCAGAATGTATCATACATTTCTTATATAGCATATCTAGCCCACATTTCTAATGATCACTTTGTCTGGATTTTCTTTTTTAAATTATTTCTTCTTTTTTTAAATTTCTTAGAGTGTAGTTGATTTACAGTGTTTTGTCAATTTCTGCTATACAGCAAAGTAACCCAGTCATACACATATATGACTCATATATGTGTATGACTTATTTTTCTCATATTATCTCCTACCATGTTCTATCACAAGTGATTGAATATAGTTCCCTGTACTCTACAGCATCATATTTTCTTAAATTCTATTTTCCTAAGAATTACTATATGTGTTTTAATTTTATTTTAAAGGGCAGCTAACATCTGCAGATCTTAATGCATGCGGATGTACTTTTTCATCGATTTTTCTTTCTCTCTGTCTACAAGATGAATATGTTCTTTGTTCACAGACAGTTTGGATAGTACCATACACACTCATCAGAAATGCTCTCACTTGGATTAAGTCATTTGTTATATGGGTGTGTCAGTACCATGGCACTGACTCTTCTTATAGAAAGTGTTGTGTCTGTTAATGAGAGAGACCTTCACATATTTTTACCGCCATAGATTGAAAGACATGACAACTGTGCTTATGACTACCTAGAAGTTCGAGATGGAAACAGTGAAAATAGCCCTTTGATAGGGCGTTTTTGTGGCTATGATAAACCTGAAGATATCAAATCTACCTCCAATACGCTGTGGATGAAGTTTGTTTCTGATGGAACTGTGAACAAGGCAGGGTTTGCTGCCAATTTTTTCAAAGGTAATTTGAAATCATTTAAAGTGTAAGCTTTTCTTTGTCATGGGTAATGTGATATTCAGCTTTGAATTAGGGGAGAACTAAAGTAATATTGAAGGTTGAAGTATGCACTGTTCATAAAGATATTTTGATGTTTTTTGATGAAAATGATTGGTGGTAAAATACTGGAATTTAGTGTTTTTGTAGCACAGGGTAGGAACTCCACTAGGGTATTCTACCATCTTCTTTTATTCTACCATTCTACTTTTCATAAATATAGTCAAAATAGCAAAATCCAGAAAGTGGTATACAGGCAGACAGAAGAAAATATTTACAATATAGTCAACAAAGGGTTCATAACCAGAAGGGGGTTAGTGACATATAGTTCATCAATTTATTTCTAAGTGGCAGCATTTCTAAACCATCCCTTAGAGAATAGCATTTTACCACATTAGAGATCATTTATAACCTCCTTAGTAGAACATTCTGAAACCCGAAATGTATTTTTTTTTTCATTTATTTTTTTCCCGCTGTACAGCATGGGGATCAAGTTATTCTTACATGTATACATTTTTCCCCCCACCCTTTGTTCTGTTGCAATATGAGTATCTAGACATAGTTCTCAATGCTACTCAGCAGGATCTCCTTGTAAATCTAGTCTAAGTTGTACCTGATAACCCCATGCTCCTGATCCCTCCCACTCCCTCCCTCTCCCGTCAGGCAGCCACAAGTCTATTCTCCAAGTCCATGATTTTCTTCCAAAATGTACTTTTGACAACTAATTCTTAATTATTAGTTTTAATTTTGAATCGCTTAACCAATTTTAGTTTATTTTCCTGTCCTATGTTCGATATATATTTCTGATGTCAAAAGAAAGCTATTTTAGTGGAAATGATAATAACATCAAATTTGCAATTAGAAAATTCATAGGTGCTTAGGTTAAATATGTTATTATAGAAGAAAATTCTTTTAAAATAAATATAAAATAAATTTTCTCTACACTACTATTTCCAGAATAAATGATGGATTCATTTATGTCAAAATTTAGTGTGGATAATATCTAGACATTTTTATTATTCAAAGAGCAACAATATCATGGATTTTTCCTGAGTGTTACTTAGATATTCACCATATGAATTGAAAGGCAGAGAACTTTGACAATACTACTATATGTATCCAAAGTATTCATTAAAATAATCATGCTTCAAACCTTCTCTGTTATATTTTATAGCGGAGGAAACATGCTATAAGGAGCTCTCATGTGATGTTTGTATATTTGGATATCAAAGTACTTTTTATTTTGATGATGCATAATTTCTCCAGTGAATATTGTTTACCATTTTCCTAATTCAGAGTAGGTTATTCTTAAAGAGTGAGATTATGCAGTATCTTGTCATTAATGTTTTTTAAAATAGTATATTTTTTCACATGTCTATTTCATATATATTTTTCATGTTCCATATACAATTAGTGTATGTGTTTACAAAATCAACATGTCTTTATAAACAAAATGTTTTAAATTTAAAGAGATCCAATAAGTTTTTGAATTTTCCCTCTCTAATTTTTTTAGTCACCATAATCTATTTCTTAATAATGATATTTCTTTAAAAGCATTTAGTAAAGTTGTAGTGCAGCAGAAACAAATCTGACTAGGAACCATGAGGTTGCAGGTTCAATCCCTGGACTCGCTCAGTGGGTTAAGGATCCGGCATTGCCATGAGCTGTGGTGTAAGGTCACAGATGCGGCTCGGATCTGGCATTGCTGTGGCTGGGGCATAGGCTGGCAGCTGTAGCTCCAATTTGACCTCTAGCCTGGGAACCTCCATATACCTCTGGTGCGGCCCTAAAAAGCAAAAAAAAAAAAAAAAAAAGATTTTTCTTCAGTAGTTGTTTTCTATTTCATTCTGAAAAATCTCTAGGCTTTGACAATCCCTTTTGACTTCAAAATCAGAAAACAACATACTGGGTCTGAGATAAGATGATCGCCAGTTGGCCCAGTCCTTCTAGTTCTTACACAATTCTTAGATTGCAGTGACACAGATTCTTTTTTTTTTTTTAACAGCCACACCTGCAGCATATGGAAGTTTCTAGGTAGGGTCAAATTGGAGCTGCAGCTGAGGCCTATGCCACAGCCATGGCAACACCAACCTGAGCCACATCTGTGATCTATGCCACAGCTTGAGGCAACACTGGATCCTTAAACCACTGATTGATGCCAGGGATCAAACCTGCATCCTCATGGACACTATGTTCAGTTCTTAATCCACTGGGCCACAATGGGAACTGTGTGATGTGAATTCTTGTTATGTCATCCATCGAGGGCTTGCAAATTGTTCCTGCTCTTTTGTTAAAGAAATCAATTGTCTTAGTTTCATTCAGAGCTATTAAACATCATATTTTCAAAAAAAATCAGCACATTATATATAAAAACCAAATATTTTAGCTGTTCTTTAATTGCCACCACCTTTGTAGAGGAAGACGAGTGTGCCAAGCCTGACCGTGGAGGCTGTGAGCAGCGCTGTCTGAACACACTGGGCAGTTACCAGTGCTCCTGTGAGCCTGGCTATGAGCTAGGACCTGACAAAAGGACCTGTGAAGGTAGGACTGGATTTGCACATGGTACTCCTGCCCCAAATCCCTGCTCAATCCTTTCTTTCAGGTAGTCTCATTCTCTTTATCTTCTTCTGCCTTCCTAGTATAGTAGAATAAAATGCACACAATTATAAAGAAAAGTCAGTATCTTTAAAACAGAGGACGTTATATACCAGATAACAATGAGGTAATGTGGCTGTTATTTCTGTGTGACTCTTAAAAATAAACTTTTACCTTTTGTAGGTAATTTACCAAAAAGAAATAAATATGAAAGTACAAGCAGTTTTTAAAATATATTTGTAGGTATAGTAATACCTATATTAGTTAATACACACACACACACATATATGTATATACAAAAGGCAATTAAAAAATAGAGACCAGTTACTTTAGCTAACTGTTGACTCCCTAGGAATTAATTAAGAACTGTGAATGGCGTATTTATTTTCTTTTCATTTAGCTTGCTTTTTAATACTCTAAATTTGCTAATTTCATATTAATAAGGAGAGGTAACATAAATAATACCTCTGTTAAATAGATCATCCAAAAGGGAAAGAAATCCAGTGTTAAAAAGAGTTTGGGGGGGAAAATATACTCTTTTTACTATAGTTTATTCTGCGTGCTTGCTCAAGTAACTCTTCCCAAGAGTTGCTCGTCTTGGAAAGAGTCTGAGTAAATACACAGTTGTTTTTCATCTTACTACATCAGACTGTATTGTCCTTTATATGTACGTATTTATTAATCCTCACAACAACTGTATGGTACAGATATTATTATACCCATTTAAAAGATAAGAAAATTGACCCCCCCCCTTTTTTATATTGCTCTCCCAACTTTCAAGTGATCTAAAATGTTGTAGTACAGCCATTATTTATTTGGCTCCAAAGCTACAAAATAACATTTTATAAATAGGATTAGATGATTCAAATAGTTGTGCTAAAGACCAAGGAATAGAGACTGCAGCTTTCTAGATTTTGAAAACTCCAGGTGGTTGAAATTTAATGCTGAGATGTTTGATTATCAATGGAAAGGTGCTAAGGGGATGACTTTATTAGGGGAAATCTTTCTTTTTCTTTCTTTCCAGCGGCTTGCGGTGGACTTCTCACAAAACTGAATGGTACCATAACCACTCCAAGCTGGCCCAAAGAATACCCCCCCAACAAACACTGCGTGTGGCAAGTGGTCGCACCAACACAGTACAGAATTTCTATGAAGTTTGAGTTTTTTGAATTGGAGGGCAATGAAGTAAGTGAAAAATAAATACAAAATTTTATATCATGTTTTGGGAATCTCTAAAGGAAATCTGGTAAACTAAAAAAGAAAGAAAGAGAAAGGTGGAGGGAGAGGGGGAGGAAGGAAAAAAGGAAGGAAAATTTTAGTAGTACAATAGTATAGATGCTGTAATCTTTCTTTGCTCTATTTCTCATTTGTGCAACTGCTTGTATTCCTGTTGGCATTGGAGGATATTTTAGACTGTTTGTGGAAGGTTGACAATGACTCCGAGGGAGTTTGTATTAACACTCAGTGCTTTCCTGATTTATTAAAATACTGCGAAAATATTAGGCTCATGTCACATAGACTTACCTAGAAAAAAATAATCCAAAATGCATTTGTTGAGTCATAACAAAAATACCTGTTTGGGAGAACCTGGTACATTTCACTTGTAGAACTAGGCATATTTTCCTTATGTAAGTAGTTTCACATCATGAGTATGCCTAAGGTTCACAAATAAAGATTAATTTTTTAACCTTGATAAAAATGCATTTAGTTGACACTGTCTTTCCTTTACATAATATAGCTTACTGTAGTAAAGGTCCAGTTTTCTGTGGGTGATCACATTTAGACAAGTGAAATCATTTGTTTGAGAATTCCCACGTGGTAGTATACACACGTCAAATTCAAATGGAATGTCGATTCTAGAAATGACACCTTTGAGAATTGTGTCTTGTGTGATTGATCAACATTGGTTTAAGTCCAGGAAAAAAATGTAGCAAATGTTTGTTTTGTTTGAGCTTTTCTACTTTTTCTTTTCTCTTCAAGTAAAATGCCCTTATCCTTTCTCTCAGCCACCGTTTTTTAAAATAAGGTTCAAACTTCTAAATATGATAAAATTCATTCATAAAAAGTGTTTAGTCTTTGAGGTATATCTGTTGAACACTTGCAAAGAAGTGAAAGAACAGAAATATAATGTATCTGTGCTCCTGGGCAATAACCATTAGTCACATTTGTGGGTTTTATACCATAATTTTGTCTTTGTGTATGTAAAGTTGCTTCTTTTTTCCCTCCTACTTTTCCTTCCTTCTTTTTAATTACCTTTTTAAAATTCTGCTTATTGTAGAACACAGCATTTCTCTGCAATTTTTTAGTGTCTTCTGATGGCTTTAAGGTTAAAAGAAGAGCAAACTTTTGTGTTTCCTTAAAGGAAATTATAGTCTGAAATATAATGAACTGATGTTACAGAGTTTTATTAGAGCTCAATGGACCCTTTAAGAACTTCTTTACCTCATGTGTAAGCTTTATGATGGAAAAGACTACAATTTATATTCTAACAAACTTTATCCACATGAAACATTTTTCTTACTTACCTTAAATTTGAGGAAATTATAAAGTGAAGAAAATATTTTTATAATAGTAATATTAGAAAAAGGTTTATAAAAGTGACACTTTTTGAATGGGAATCTCCCTGCCAGTTCTGTGGTATCATGTGAGCTTATTATTGAATGGCTTCTACTGTCTCAGTTTCCATAAAGCTGTTGTGGCAAAAATGACATTTTGACTCACTCATTGAGAGATGTTCCTAAGAAGGAAAGATGTTTATGTTTGGAAGGAAGAAAGGTAGATAGTTTTAAATGTATGGGGCAGTATGTTTGAAGCATTTTTTTCATGGTAGCAGTCTTTATTCCTGGATGCAGGCTTTATAAACTCTGTAACATATCTTGGAATTCTTAAACTCATGATGAGGTTACTGTGTGGGAAGCTACTAAAATTCTGTGCATTTTTGTAGTTTGAAGTCTTAGCTATTTAAAACAAAGGCGTAAGCATAATCTTGATTTATAGAATACTGGATTAAGTTATAACTTTACTGCTTTATTCATTATATTGATATCCAAAAGGAAAGCCAATATCAAGCAACTTTAGCCAAGGTAACATTATCCTATCTTGGAGTCAGAGGCCTCTCTAAATAAAAGCTACAGTTGTAACAAAGTAGATGGAAAATTTATCTCATTTTTCCTAGCAAGGTTTACTGACTTATCATTTAATTAATATCACAAGAACCAGTAATTTGAGTTGACATATTGCAAAGTATACATCAGGCCCAGAGTTCAATCACACACATTGTTAAACAAGTCATTTCAGTTTTCCCTAACTCAGTATTTTTTGGAAAAGATACATGCTATAAGTACATATATACAAGTATACTGTTGTATATAGAGCTCTTGGAGATATTCAGAGCAAGAATCTTCTCTCCTCTGTCTTTCATGACTTCTGCTTCATTTTGGACACTTTTCTTGATTTTTGGATCTGTTAAATCCAGTTTTACTACTACAAGATTGAAGAGGGGAAAACATGGTCATTTTTTTCAAAAATAAATGTCAATCATCTGATGCTTTCAAATCTTGTGGTTACAGTAACCATGTTTATTTCTAGGTTTGCAAATATGATTATGTGGAAATTTGGAGTGGTCTTTCTTCTGAGTCTAAATTGCATGGCAAATTTTGTGGTGCTGAAGTGCCTGAAGTGATCACATCCCAGTTCAACAATATGAGAATTGAGTTCAAATCCGACAATACTGTATCCAAGAAGGGGTTCAAAGCACATTTCTTTTCAGGTATCAGTATTTTCATGCTGCATGTATATATTATGGATTTTTTTCAAGGAGGATTGGCTTAAATTATATACTATCCATTCTTCATAGTTTTCTGTAAATGAACTTGAAGGTACATAGAATGCATGAACATTTATCCAAGTTTAATAATTTTTTTATTTAAAATTAGTTTATTAGTAATAAGGCCCTGATGAAACACACCCTTTACCAGACCTCCGAAAACTAGCAGACTTTTTCAAAACAATTTATCTTTGTCTTTGGAATGTGTGGTCTCATTTTAGAAACATATTTTTTATTCTTACTGCTAAGCAACATGTTTCTTATTATTATATTTTCATTCTTATTATTAAGCAGACATTAAAATCATACTTTACCTTATCACTATAGAAATGACTGCAGATAGAGATCTAGAAATGTGTAAATTATAATTTTACTAAAGATAATATATTTTCAGATATATCTAGCAGTTCACAGGTCTATGTTTGGAATTTAACATTTAGTTGAACCAGCTCACAGTAAAAAACTCCCTCTTAAAGAGCTGAAATTTGATTAAAGGGCCCTAAATTTTATTAAAATAGAAACATCAGTGAGATTTCCTCATATTCCTAACTTTAAAATTGTACCTCTTAAAAATATTATTCTGAAACTTCAAAAATAGATAAAATTGTAACAAGCTTTGGTAGAACAATCTACTCTGCCTTTCAGACTGGCAAGCAATCTAAAGCAACTGAATTCCAATTACATTTTAATATTAGGTAATTTGGATCGAGTTAATTCAAAGTCCATTTAATAAAGTCCCAATGTATTTAAAATTAATGAGATTTACAATGCTCAGGGTTTGTTTGGGGTTTTCAGTGTAATTGAAGTTAATGGTTCACAAGTTCCATTGAGGTCCAAGTGATATACAAAAGTACATTCAAAATACAATGGATTTGGCTCCCTTGCTCTCCTTCCCTTCCTTTCCTCAGATTTAACTGCCTTTTAAAAATTCTTCTCAGATATAGAAAACAAACTAGTAGTTCTTACAGGAGGAAAGGAAATGGGGGGAGGCAAGACAGGGAAAGAGGATTAAGAGGTACAAACTATAACATATAGAATAAATAAGCTACAATGATACAATGTACAGCACAGGGAATATAGCCAATATTTTATAGTAACTTTAGATGGAGTATAATCTATAAAAATATTGAATCACGATGTTGGGCGGTTGAAACTAATATAACATTGAAATCAACTGTACCTCACTAAAAATAAATAAATAGGAAAAATAAAAATAAAAAATAAAAATTATTCTCAGGCATTCATTTAAGACTCGTTATTCAAAGTAGAATTTTAATATACTATTTTCATGAAAGTTAGACTTTCTTAGACTTTTTTATTTTCTAAATATCACGTATTTTACAAATTCAAGATGACCTGGTGGTTAGAGATAAGGCTTCTTAAGTTCAAGCCACCTAAATATTTATTTTAAAAATTAAAATTACAAGGTGAATAAATTTTTTGTAATATTAATATTCATGATCCTTAAATCATTCATTTTATTTAATAAGACTTCTTTTTTTTTTCCTTTTGTCTTTTGTCTTTTTAGGGCTGCACCCACAGCATATGGAGGTTCCCAGGCCTGGGGTCCAACTAGAGCTAAAGCTGCTGGCCTACTCCACAGCCACAGCAACGCCACATCTGAGCCACGTCTGCAACCTACACTATAGCTCATGGCAACGCCAGATCCTTAACCCACCGAGCAAGGCCAGGGATTGAACCTGCAACCTTGTGGTTCCTAGTCAGTTTCGTTTCTGCTGCACCACAATGGGAACTCCTAATAAGACTTTTTAAAAAGACATATGCTACATATACTGGTGACAAAATATGATTAAAGGTATCCAGAATATTTAAAATTCATGCTCTGATATTTCTGTCCAGGCAAAACTTTCTAAATTGTAAGGACAAATTATGTCTTTAGGACAATAATATTGAAATGCAGTTAAGTAACCTGAACAATGAAGTTCAAGGGGAAATTAAACCCCAAATCCTCATATTGTAGCTGCCATTCTGAGAAATTACTGTACAGGCATACATTATCTCTTTAATAATCAAAATAAAGCTAATAATCTCATTGTATATTCATTTGACAGACTAAGCAGCTGAGAAAATAAGTAAACTGCTCAGGATCACAAAGCATTTAAACTGTTGTTTGCCTTAGTTTTTCTTAACCATAATTTTTAATTTTTAAAAAAACTTTTTTAGGCGTTCCCGTCGTGGCGCAGTGGTTAACAAATCCAACTAGGAACCGTGAGGTTGCGGGTTCGGTCCCTGCCCTTGCTCAGTGAGTTAACGATCTGGCATTGCCATGAGCTGTGGTGTAGGTTGCAGACGCGGCTCGGATCCCAAGTTGCTGTGGCTCTGGCGTAGGCCAGTGGCTACAGCTCTGATTAGACCACTAGCCTGGGAACCTCCATATGCCATGGGAGCAGCCCAAAGAAATAGCAAAAAGACAAAAAAAAAAAAACTTTTTTAGGGCCGCACCTGTAGCATATGGAGGCTCCCAGGCTAGGGGTCAAATCAGAGCTGTAGCCATCAGCCTGCACCACAGGCACAGCAACACTGGATCTGAGCCATGTTTGCAACCTACACTCACAGTAACACTGGGTCCTCAACCCACTAAGCAAGGCCAGGGATCGAACCCTCAACCTCTTGTTTACTAGTCAGCTTCGTGTCCGCTGCTCCACAACGGAATTCCTGTCTTAACTATAAAAGTTGATCATGCCCTTTGCAAATGGTGTTAGTTGTGTGCTACATTCAACATATTTGTTACCTGGAAACCAATGGATATACTTCTCACTTCTTTATTAGATTACCATTTTGTAAATTCCAAGATAAATAAGTATAAATGTTCAATGTTTTCTTTTTGATTCATTGAAAAGTCTTGGCAGTTTGTCAGATTCATATTTAAAATACTGTAGTCCTGGATAAGTAATTAGATCTACTTCACATTTAAATTCTTGGAAGTTTCTCTTAGTGAGGAAATTGTTTGGTCAAGAAAAGGGAAGACAAAAACATATTTGTGAAAAAAGCTGACGTAGTACCATAAGAGATGGCAGCATTACTTAATGTTCTGATTATGATCATATTACTAAGTCGCAATGTACAAAAGATCATCCACTTTAATTTATAGGTTCTATTCACATTGAAAATATAACTTTAAAAGTTCCTGCTGTGGTGCAATGTGCTAAGAATCTGACCGCAGAGGCTCAGGTTGCTAGAGAAGTGCAGTTAGACCCCCAGCCGGGTGCAGTGGGCTACAGGATCAGGCATTGCCTCAGCTGCACCTTAGGTCACAGCTGAGGCTAGAATTCATTCTCTGGCCCAGGAACTTCTTTATGCTGTGGATGCAGCCATTAAAAAAAAAAAAATTTAAAAAAAGGAGAGAGGGAGAAAAAAATATAATTTTAGTGATATAATCATGTGTTAAAAGTCAAATTACTCATCATATTTACTAGAAAGTAGACATGTAAACCAAGAAGATATTGTATTTTACAAGCAAAACTGAAGAATATTTTAAGGTTAAAATTCACTCTCGGAATATTTGTCAAAACACATTACTGGGTTTATTGTGACAAACTCTTTAGGAATAAATTTAGCATACATACAATGACTATTCTGCAAAAATCCTCAACAAAATACTAGCAAACCAAATCCAACAATACATTAAAAGGATTGTACATCATGATCAAGTGGGATTTATCCCAGAGATGCAAGGATTCTTCAGTATCCGCAAATCAATGTGTGATACACCACATTAACAAACTGAAGAATAAAAACCATATGATCCTCTCAATAGACGCAATAAAAGCCTTGACAAAATCCAACACCCGTTTTTGATAAAAACCCTTCAGAAAGTGAGCATAGAGGGAACCTACCTCAAAATAATGAAGGCCATATATGACAAACCCAGAGCTAACATCATTCTCAATGATGAAAAGCTGAAAGAATTCCCGCTGAGATCAGGAACAGGACAAGGATGTCCGCTCTCGCCACTACTATTCAACATAGTTTTGGAAGTCATAGCCATACAATGACTATTCTATTCACCTCAGAAATTCCATTCTTGGGACTCTTTCATAAAGAAATATTTCAAAATCTGGAAGAAGGATTTTCAATACACTGTGAAAGCAACAGAAATTTGAAACAACCTTCAAATGCACTGTGTGGACTCTATCTGTTGCCCTGTGCATACAACTAAGCATGTGGATAGGAACAGATCTGAAAGTTGTTATATAAAAAATACGAGAATGTTTGTGTTAAGGTGAAAAGATGGCGCATTATAGATTTCCTCCAATTTTCTCAGTTTTCATCTGACTTAAATATAAAAATAACTTTAGAAGGAAGACACATATTGCATTTCTTCCTACTCTTACCCTAAATATTTTCTAGATCTGAAAATATTACTTTGAGAGTGAAGAAATTCTTAAATCCATCTATTTATGAATTAGTTAATATTAAGTTAATATTAACACAGGTATTTTGTAGTGAGTTAAATTTTATGATTTTTGTAGTTAATTGATATTATAGACAATTTAATAAACATTTGCTATATTGTGTATAATAATCCAGAAATATTTTATGAAGACTTGATCCTAAGTGGTTCTGTGTGTAGTCCATGTTCTGAAAATTTTAGAAGTGGTTATCAAAACATAATGAGAAATGTAACATGTTCAGCTATTTTTTCCATATAATTTTCCCCAGAAACATTGTCAAGAAATTCAACAAAAAATGAAACATTATTTATTATAGGTGATACCATATTACTTGGAAAGGAAATCTATTTAAAAATAAGTATATACAGCAAGATCCCATCCATTCCCCTCCCTCCACCTCCCCCCCGGCAAACACAAGTCTGTCCTCCATGTCCATGATCTGTTTCTGTTTTGTAGATAGATCATTTGTGCCATATTTTAGACTCCACATGTAAGTGACATTATATGGTGTCTTTCTCTTTCTGACTTATTCTGACTTACTTCACCCAGTGTGAGAGTTTCTAGTTCCATCTGTTTTGCTGAAAATTTCATTATATAGCACAGGGAACTATATCCAATCACTTTGTGATGGAACAGGATGGAGGATAATGTAAGAAAAAATAATGTGTGTATATATATATATATAATGGATATATATATAATGTGTATATATATATATATATGTATAACTGGGTCACTTTGCTGTATAGCAGAAATTAGCAGAACACTGTAAATCAACTATAATAAAAATAAATGAAAATAAAAATATGTTCTAGCTTTCTTGCAACTAATTTATGCATCAAAGAAGAAAAAACACAAGGAGATATATATTAAACTATGGCATTAATTTTTAAAATACAGTAATTTAATGAAATAATAATATTGACATTATAATTATTTTGCACAAATAAATTGTGCAAAACTTTATTTTTAAATAAATTTGATTTTAAATAAGTGCTTTTTAGGAGTTCCCATCGTGGCTCAGTGATTAATGAATCCAACTAGGAACCATGAAGTTGTGGGTTCGATCCCTGCCCTTGCTCAGTGGGTTAGGGATCCAGCATTGCCGTGAGCTGTGGTATAGGTCCCAGATGTGGCTCTGATCCCACATTGCTGTGGCTCTGGTGTAGGCCCGCGGCTACAGTTCTGATTGGACCCCTAACCTGGGAACCTCCATATGCCACAGTAGCGGTCCTAGAAAAGGCAAAAAGACAAAATAAAATTAAATAAATAAATAAATAAGTGCTTTTTAGGCCTAAGAAATAGAATTAGATGACCCTAAAAACTTAGTAGCAGAATAACTAATTAACTAATATAGATTTCTGTTCACCAAAGAATCCATTATATAAATTTTTATTTAATATCTTAAATTAGTCATGAAAAATTCTGTAGCTTGAAAATCTAAAAGTTAGTGGCTTTTACAGATGAAAATCCGCAAGCTCCTCTACAAAATCAGTTTCATCTACTTCTGATTCTAAGGGTATATTTATAAAGCAATATAATGAAATAATATCAAAGTAAGTAAGGAAATTAGGACTATCATAGTCAGGCTCCTTGATCATGATATAGAATTATGTGTCTATTAAATTTTTTAGGTAATTCAGAATATAATGGCATAGGCATTTCTAGAAGATATTTGGTCCAGCAATATACTACTGTTATTTTTTTGACTGAAGGAGGTTTGTTTTTAGATTAACAATAATTATTTTATATGATAGTAAAAACCAAACTTACTTCTATATGATGTATTGAACCAAACTCTACAGATCTGCACAGGTATACATGATATAGTTTACTTGTTTTACGTGATTAAGCAAACTGTATTCTACTCAGAACAAAGTTATTTTTCTTTAAATAAGTTAAACTTGGAAAATCGTAGTAGTTATTTTATGCATATAAAAACAGTAACATTTGGGAAACTTGACTTTAAATTTAATCACAGTTCATTATTGAGGAATAATGTGACGAGTGATTTCAGTCGTTGAGAGCTATTCAGAGATGTACACCTTCTTTAGGCAGCCCTGTAGTGGTGAAAAGACGTAGTGACAACCTCTGCAGAAGCAAGAAGGATAAGTTTCTTTTAATGGCAATCTCCCTCATGGGTAACTCAATGGGAATGTGATATTTTCCTGAGGACCTTGTGACTTGCACATTGTCTGAAATGCAATGAAACCCAGATTTCTGACTCTCAGTTTATTTCTGTCTGTAACAAATATAGAAGTCAGATAAAATGATTTGTATGATTTTCTTACCTTTAAATTCAAGTGATTTCAACTGACCTGCTTACCCACCTTTCACTGTTCACATATTTCTCTAAATATTTCTATTCCTTCTGTACACCGTTCCTCTCATGGAATGGTCATAGATATTTTTAGAATAAATTCAACCTGATATTATTCTAACAAAACTTTAAATATTAGTGTGATTAATTTCAAATAGTAACATAATTAAAACTCTCCTATGACTCTGAATCCTATTCCAAGTTTCATGATTAGTGATATTTATATAATTGCATGTTTTGGAAAGAAAAAATTATCTGTGTTGTAGCTCTCAATAGAGCTTACGAGTGCTTTTTTGAAGGTGATTTTTTTAAAACAGTTTTATGTTGAAACCTGTGTGTGCCTTATTTGCATGCACAAATTTCTGGGGTGTATATGTGTACGCATGTGTGCGCATGGTCTGTTTATTTTATATTTGAGTTTATTGTAAGTATATCTGCCCATTTGTGTTTCTGTTCTGGTGCATGGAACCTTTACTTCTTTTTCCTACAGACAAGGAAGCTTTCTGCAAAGAGAAAATTTTTATTTTTGAATCTTGCAAGAACTTGATACAGGTTGCTACTCCAGTTCCGTACAGTATGTATTATTCATAAACTGATGGCCTCTAATAGTCTCAGAGATACTCTGCAGGCCTCTGATGGGAAAATGCCACCTCCTTTTTCCCTAATAATGGACCTTTCCTTCATCTAACATGAAGGAATGGAAATCAAATATATCCATCCTAAAGAAGGAGGCTAATTTCCATCTGCAAAAAGTAAATGTTTTTATTTCTACTCAATAAAACATTTGTTTCTCTTACTAATAAAAACAATTTTTAAAATTTCATGCCTACAGTATGAAAATGCTAGAAAATTTCAAATGATCATATATAATTTGCAATTATTGAATATGTTATGCAGACATTCTGAGAAATTTTTAAAACTCTACATCCTCTTTCCTTTTCCCTCTTTGGATTTTCATTGTTCAAAATTTTTGTAGTTTGTGCCCTGAGAGGAGAAAAGAGAAGAAAGTGAAAACAAAATCATGTTTTCTAATATTTTTTCCCCATCTTTGATGACCTTTTATAATAAGTCCAGAATATATTTGTGGAATTTGTCTTTTATAAAATGAAGTTAAATGAATAGCTTTCTTTGTCTGCATGATGTAAAAAGTCAGAATAATTTCAAGTATTCCAATGTTTACTGAAATTTTCTTTTTTCATATTGACTATTTGGCATATGCAGGCACAGTTTTATATGCTACTTTGCTGGCATGATGACTTTCCTCCATTGCTATTAGTTACTGTCTTTATTTGTCCAATTTTGAATTTTAGCTAAACTTTACATTAATCTATACATGTATTCTAGCAATGTATTTGATAACTCAATTTTCATGAGATATCAATTATATTAAACAGTGTTAGATATAGAGATTAAGATAGGAAACACTAATCAACTGGGAAACTAATAAAATAATAGATACTTAGACAACATGACTATATAAAATCTTCCTTCTCTTCCCCTGACTCTTCTCCTTCATTTTCTTCTTCTTGCTCTAAAAATTATTCTTAAATTTTTTTTTTCAGCGTGATAGAAAGATGAAAAGTTGGCTACAAAAACTACTATTCAAGTATGAGTGGTTTCACTTTCAACACTGTTTCTCTTTACCATTACCACAAGTCAGATTATATTTTATTAAATCTAAAGAAAATAATTTTCCTAAGAAATATAACCTTGTAACATGAGATTTCCACTAGAATAAAGTTTAAATGTTAGAAATATTTTATGTTTTGGAATTGTTTTCATCATAAAATGACTATGGGTTTAAAAATTCAGCAATACTAACTTGTGTTTTGGGTTTTTTTAAACATTTTTAACATTTTTGTGTTTGTGGGTTTTTTTTAACATTTTTAACATTTTTGTACTCGCAATCTAAACAGATCTGAATAAAAGGATGGCTCAGGCAGTCCATGCTGCACTAGGTTTTTCACTGAGCAACCTGTTTACCAGTCAGTTGAAAAATACGAACTAATTTTCTCTAAACGTCTTTACGTACAATTGTTACATTTCCAATCAACTCTCAAAAATCTGGTTGACCTAGTGTACAACTAAGGTTCACTCTATATCAGTTTTAGGTACTCCAAACAATCACTAGATAAACATTTTTGTAGGAAGTATGAAACTATGTCAGAGTAAGTAATCTTAGGGCCAGAAATTTTCAAATTGGCTCTTTCATTTAGCAATGATGAAATGTATTTCTACATCAACTCATGAGGAAGTATTTTTCCAAAGAACCTCTGGAAAAGTACATTAAAATCTTAAATTCAAATCATTTACTGCTTGACTGTCAAATTAGGAATTGCAGGTAGCTGATGACATAGCAGTAGAAACTATGGTTCACCATTCACCTATTATCCATGTCATTCACAATTCATCAACTGTAATTTTCACTGTTGATACAATTAAGGTGATGAGACTTCCACATAATTATAAATTGCTCTGACATTAATTTTACAAGGCAAATTCTTTATTAATTTCTAATATCTTGTACATTTCAATGTTTGATGTCCTTTTAGAGAGTAATTGTCTATATTCTATGTTTTTTTCTTTGCTTAGTCTCCATAATATTAAAAACTATAGTGGAAATGTAAAGGATAGGTAGAGAACACATAAATCACATATATATTGACTCTGCTGTATTTTTTTAGAACTTTGAGACTGCCTTATGTATTTGGAATATTTTGCTATTTCCAATGCGTGAATATATCCCAGGAGCATATGTGTGCTATGTCATGTTGTCAATCTCCAAAATGGGAAAAATAAAAACATCTTTAAAAATTATTATCAGATATTTGGATAAAAACATCTTTGCTAAACCCATCTCCATCAAAGGAAAATTAATTTGACAAAAAAAGCAAAAATAGCATTTGTTATTTGTGCAACACCGTGAGCCCACAAATTCTCACTGGAAAAATCAGTTGACAGTGTAAATTTTAAATTCAGCCTGACCTCTGATGTGACTACCATGTGTTCTTTCTGTTCTCTATGGTACAGGAGTGGGAAGGTTTGAGTGATGTGTCATCATATGCATGTGTCAGGAGTAGAGGCTAGTTTTGACTTTAATGGACAAACCAGCCATAGAGTGACTGCTGAGTGACATAATATGGTGGCTGCTGCCTCTCACTGATTTGACTGCTTGCTAATAGAGTTGGGCTTTTTTCCCTGTAGGGAATTTGTTGACTGTTTCTTAAAGCTCATGTTTCCTATTCTAACCTTTACTTTTTGCACAGTAAAAGCCCTTTTAGGGAATTACTTTTTAATAAAGTGGCCTGCTGGAGTAGAGTAATTTAAAAGACATAAATTAAATTTCTTCTTTAGGGTAGTCTATTCTTTTCTGTCTTGGAATATTGTAAAATGTCCAGATTCATGAATGCTATGCATAACCGCCAAGTTAATAAAAAAAGTCAGCAACGGTAGTTATACTGAGTGACTTTTTTTAAAGTGATTACACACAAATCTTGGAACCTTGTTTAGCCTCTGTCTATATGCCATGGTTAATATAGTGAAAGATTTCCATCCACTTAAATGCTGTTTTGTTTGGTTTTGTTTTGTTTTTGCATTTATTCAAACTACTCACAAATTTTAATGTATCTTAAAAATTGGCAATAAATGTTTAGGATTAGTTGGAAAATGATTCTTTCCTTTCCTCTGTCCTACTCAAAACTTCTCCAGCATAGGAGTGAAAGAGGACTACATGCTGTCATCCTAGCACAAATGATCTTGGAAACTCAATTCATGGCACAAGTCTCCAAGCTAAACAAGGAGTGGGTAGAACTAAGACACTATAAATGGGAGGGGGGTGTTTTATGTTGGGAACAGGGAAAACTGTGACTTAGTTTACCCGTTGACAGTGTTAATCACCACTAAATGACTCTCGTGATATTCTTTGTTTTCAAAGTTCCTTACTAATCTATGGGGTTATCTCTTTGCTAGACAAAGATGAGTGCTCTAAGGATAATGGTGGATGTCAACATGAGTGCGTCAACACAATGGGAAGCTACACGTGTCAGTGCCGGAATGGATTTGTGCTGCATGAAAATAAACATGATTGCAAGGAAGGTATGAAAGATGTGTTCTTTTTTTGACAACATCTGGAATTTCATACAGTTTGGGTAAAGCACTGCTTCCAGGTAGGGTTAATCATATCAATGAGTGATGTCCTTGTCGACTGTTCTAATGCCAAAAAAAAAAAAAAATTCATTCAGTGTTCAAAGATACATGGCATACTACTGGAAATCTCATATTAACTAAAGGTTCTGCACCTCACACATGGGTGGCATTAGAATAACTTTTTATAACAGACATAAAGCTGCTGTGATGCCATCTAGAACCCAGAAAAGCACTGTGTTATCCCCCAGTTTTCATAGAACAGATCTTATAGCAGTCTCCACATTTAAACTTAATTTCTGCTAAATGTTTTGCATTTGGTTTAATTTCCCTCCCCAGAATATCTCATATATGTGCCACATGAGTGATGTCATTTTAAATACCAAGAGTATCAAACTTAAATGCCTACCAGAAAGAAAACAATTTAAAATGGTATAGAGTGTGCCATTTAAAGTTTTAATTCATGGTTTTGCACACACATGCA
This sequence comes from Phacochoerus africanus, assembly GCF_016906955.1. Classification (NCBI taxonomy): domain Eukaryota; kingdom Metazoa; phylum Chordata; class Mammalia; order Artiodactyla; family Suidae; genus Phacochoerus; species Phacochoerus africanus. The sequence goes on along the minus strand of NC_062553.1, from coordinate 42,769,218 downwards.
CATAGACAGAGTATCGTAGTAGCACAATAGTAGCCTACCCGTTTTGGTCCCAAGGCCTTACAACATTCCAAGGTTTTATAAAGATAATTACCTTAATCTTCTCAGCAAATATGAGCTACATGGGAACAAGAATTACTTATTCAGGCCTTATTTTTTTCCTTTGTGGTCCGCTCATGAATTTTCTATTTAACTTAGATTTATTACTAAGACAGATTTTATAACTAGTCATTAGTACATGGAGGGTGATAAATGCCTGACTAGAACCACAATTAGGTAATGACTTTTTGAATGTACATTTGAATAGTGCAGAATACCCTGAATCATCCTCGCTCCATTCAGATCCATTTAAATCTAATTAGCATCATTAAGCCACTTCATGAAACCCAAATCTCCCTGTGGAAACCTAGCACAATTAAAGTTCTAGTAGGAAGGCATGTACCAACAACACAGTAACGTGTGGGGCCTTTTATTTTTATTGTGCAGTCCTGTAATGTAATAGATGTTTTGCTCATATAGTAAATAATTTCCCTTGAGATTTCTTGGAAAATTTCAGAGAATTAATTGTATTTTAGAATGGGATACACAATATAGAACAAATAATTTCTAGTATAAACCAGGATGTTCAGGATGAAACTTCATAAACGATATATTTAGAACACAGTCTAAAGATATCATGTTTTTGAAGTTCCCATCATGGTGCAGCGGAAACAAATCCAACTAGGAACCATGAGGTTGCAGGTTTGATCCCTGGCCTCCCTCAGGGGTTAAGGATCCAGTGTTGCCCTGAGCTGTAGTGTAGGTTGCAGACTTGGCTCGGATCTGGAATTGCTGTGGCTCTGGCGTAGGCTGGCAGCAACAGCTCCAATTAGATCCCTAGCCTAGGAACCTCCATATGCCTCGACTGCAGCCCTTAAAAGATAAATAAATAAATAAATAAATAAATCATGTTTTGAAACTTGATAGTCACAGTATAGAATGGTCCCCTCCAAAATGAAGTTATTTAAATTTTGTAAAACCTAAAATAAGTTCCATGTTTAATTGAATGAGATATTCTTTGAAATTCGTTCAGAAGCTAGTAACTGTTCATTATTTTCCCATTAGTGCTTCATTTAATTTTGATGAAATTACAGATAATTTACTTTAGCAGCTAAAATTATGGTTTAGGTATTCAAGTGTATACTTTAACAAAGGGAGAGAGAAAATGTAAAGATGTGTTTCATGAAGTGGCTTAATGACACTAATTAGATATAAATGATGTTTCTGTTAATAGGAAAAAAAAGAATTGAAAATGGCATAGTCCGTTGATTTTTGTTGTGGCATTGCATTAAATATTTTGCACATACCAAGAGCTGATACCCTTAATTGTCAATAATCTTGCCCTGTGAAAAAATCTGAGCTTATAGATCTAGCAGTTGACAAAACAGTTTATTTTCTTTTTGGCATTTATCTAATTCACTGTAAACATTTAATTTCATATGAACTAGAAAACAAAACTGCCTGATTATGATTAGCAGCCCATTTGATAATGGAGACTAGAGTGTCAATTAGTTATCCAGCAAATTTTTCAGCAGAAATAGTAGGTAAATAGGCTACTGCTTGCTGGTCCAGTCCTGGGCTACATTTCCACACTAATTAATATTATTATCTTTATTGGCATAGCTGAGTGTGAACAGAAGATTCACAGTCCAAGTGGCTTCATCACTAGCCCCAACTGGCCAGACAAATACCCAAGCAGGAAGGAATGCACATGGGAAATCAGTGCCACACCTGGTCATCGAGTCAAATTAGTAAGTGAGCACATCATTCTTTTTTTTTTTTTTTTTTTAAGCTGCCTGCCCATGTCTTGCACAGCTAGTTCATGGAAATGAATGTTTATTGAATTAAACTGAATTAAGAGGCAAGTGGGAAATATTTTCCTAAATAACACTAAATAAATCCCTGATTTCCTAGATCAAGGTGATACTAATGGTAGCCAGGCAATTCTTTTATGGTGTTCTTATCCAGGATGGGATGCTTTGAAATGCATTACTGAAGTTACTGTAGAACAATAGGCTCTTCCTAATATGCTGTGGAAAATGTTTCCAAATGGAGAAATAAATGAAGGAACAAAAATATCAGAAACTCACCAAAAAAGTAACAAGTGTTCACTCAACCCAGCAGAGTAAACTCTACTGGTTGTGTCTGTTCTATATGCCTCATAATGCAAATCATATTTATTTTTATAATAAAACTAATTTTGTGGTTTATGGAGTATTATTTTTGCATAATATGTTGCCCTCTTTAGATGAATACCAATATCCTTAGGCTTCTCCCAAATACAAATGTGAACATAATGTTTGTCCTTTCTCCTGTATTCTTTGAGTCATGCATTCTGTCCTGGTCATCTGATAGTACCTATTAAATTTCATTATAGGCTACAGAATACTTGAAAAATATAATTAAAAGAAATAGAACCATAGGTATATAGAAATTTTAACAATTTTCTGCAATATGCTATTTCAAAAACAGGAGGGGATTCCAATTATCAAGGCTCAGGACAGTCTAGCAGGAACCGTTATAAAGGACAAAAAATTGTCTTGAGAATAAGTTCATGGTAGCTTACTGGCCAGTCCAGCCATAAAGTTGTTAATTCTGTTTGAACTCTTTCCTTCAGTAGTTTTTTTTCCTTTTTTGTTCAGTAAAGATGTCTTATTCATATGCAACATAATAATATTAGAGACTGTCACTGAGACATACATATTCCTATTATGCAGTTCCTTCCAATCACCATAGTTGTAAACTATCAGTAAATGACTTTCCAAACAGAGATGTTAACTCTGACATTTTCATTTTAGCCACTCTTTGAAAGAATGTTAGGTGCTAGGAAATAACATTGTAGGAGTTTTATTGCTTTCCAATCCTGTTCAAGATCCTGATTGATAGGCCCACTCTGAAGCTTATGGACTAGGATACAGAGGCTTCATTTTTTAGTGGTGCAGTAGCTAAGGGAGTTGGGAAAATGGATTTTTCTGAACACTTTTTTTGTGTAGATCCAAGTTTTGTCTGGCATCGTATTCCTCATCCCTGAAGAATTTCCTTTCATATTTTGTGTAGAGTATGTCTGTGCAGTTTCATTTTTAAAAGATATTTTCATTGGGTATAAAATTCTAAGATGGCAATTTTATTTTCCCTTCTCCACTTTAAATACCTAACTCTATTCTTTTCTGCCTTTCATGGTTTTTAATGTCTGTGATGTCTTAATTTTATTCCGGTGGAAGTAATGTTTCTTTTCTCTGATGGCTGCCTTCACCATTTTTTTTTTATCAGCAGTTTGAATATAATGTATCTGGGGTGTGTGTGTGTGTGTGTGTGTGTGTGTGTGTGTGTGTGTGTTTAATAATTTATACTTCTGAGAAATCTCTGAATTTCTTGCATCTGTATTATGATGTCAGCCATGAATTTTTGAAAATTCTCGACCGTGGTTTGTTTACAAGATTCTTCTGCATTGTGTCTCTCTTATTCTGGTATTCAAAATACACATATGTAGGATTTTTTCATACTATCCTATAAATCTTGAATTCTCTGTTATTTTTGTCACTCTGTTTGAATTGGAGCATGGTAATTTCTATTGGCCTGTCTTCAAGTTCAATGATTATCTATTCAGCAGTCTTGAGTCTACTAATGAGCTTGCCAAAGGTATTCCTTATCTCTCTTATCATGTTTGTTTTTTATTTCTAGTATTTCCCTTTGATCCATTATTATAATCCCCCTGTGTATTTGTCTGCTTAGATTACCTTTAGAAAAATGCAACACACTGAGTGGCTAAAACAACAAAGATTTTTTTTTTCTCTTACATTTCTGGAGGCTAGAAGTTCAAGATCAAGGTGTTGTTAGGGTTGGTACCTGGTGAGGCCTCTTTTCCTTTCTTGTAGGTGGCCACTTTAACACTATGATTGCATGGCCTTTCCTCTGTGGTATACTCTCCCTCATAGAGAAAAAGGGGGAGCAAGAGAGGACAAACTCTCGTGTCTCTTCATCTTCTTATAAGGACATTAGTCCTGTGAGATAAGGGTCTCACCTTTAGGATCTCATTTAATCTTGATTACCTCCCTAAAGGACCTGTCTGCAAACATAATCACATTGGGATTAGAGCTTCAATGTATGAATTTGGCTATGGGGTACAATTGAGTTCATAACAGCATCTCTCTGCTGAAACTTCTCATCCATTCTTAAGTGTTGTCTGCTAGAATCTCTAGCATATTAATGATAGTTACTTTAAATTCCATTTGATAATGTAAATATAGAGGTCATGTTTGAGTCTCTTGTGTTGATTATTTTCTCACTTAACACTGTACTTTTTTGTCTTGCCCTTTTGTGTGTCATGTAGTTTTTTTAATTAAACATTAGATGTTATGTGTCTAACTATATATTGCTTCTGTTAGGCTGCTAGTGAATGTATGTAAATGGGAAGGGATGTTGTTGAGTGATTATAGCCAGTAATTAGCTGAGTTTGGGTTATCTTGTTTCTATTATTAACTTTAGTAAGCCATTGGCTCTGAGTTCCTTTCTCTTAGATTGAAAGCTGGAATTTCAGATGTGTTTTTTTCAATATCTCCTTCATCTTAACTTCCTCATTCATCTCTACCCCAAACTGTATTACCTCCCCATATGTTTTCCCCCTCAACCAGTGGTAGACTGCAGTTACATGTTGCTTGGTGCTTGGTAGTCTTGCAGTGAGGGCAAGGGGTTCTCTACTGTTTTAGTAGCCTCCATCTTAGACAGGATCTATGTTTTTAGGTGTTAGAGAGAGCCTTTTAAAAAAAAAAAAAGGTGGTTCTGTTTATTCTCTTTCTAGCAGCCAAACTCCATTTTTTAACTATGCTTAGTTCTCCATGGGAGAGTTTCTCTTCCCTCTCCCAGTTACAGCAGGTCTCTGATGTTATTGGTGTAGGCTCCTGGGTCCAAGACTTCCCCGGGGATGGAAGTGTTTTTGTTTGTTTATTTAAGCTTTCTTGTGGCTACTGTGGGTCTGAACATTTGTCCTGGATTTATGCTCTTCCTCCCAGAGGCTTGAGGCTTTGTTTCCCAGAGAAGAGTTGCATCAAGGTTTCATGCTTTTCTTCCCAGAAGTGACCACTTAACCCTCCAAGCCTTCAATACCAAGGAAAGCACTTGTCCATCTCTTGCTTTTCCCACAATATTTCTCATGAGCAGGAGATTAGAGTTCATGGAAAAGAGCCTGCGAGTGGGTACAAACTCCTGCGTCTACAGCTCCCAGTGTGCTATACTCTTACCCCAATCTACACCTTTACTGATACATTACAATTGTAGCTGAATGTGTCTTACTTGGTTATATGGCACACAACATCTCTCTCTCTCTCTCTCTCTCTTTTTTTGTCTTTTTTTGTCTTTCGCTTTTTCTATGGCCAATCCTGTGGCATATGGAGGTTCCCAGGCTAGGGATCTAATCAGAGCTGTAGCCACTGGCCTACACCAGAACCACAGCAATGCAGGATCCAAGCCGCATCTGCGACCTACAGCACAGCTCATGGCATTGCTGGATCCTTAACCCACTGAGCAAGGCCAGGGATCGAACCTGCAACTTCATGGTTCCTAGTTGGATTCGTTAACCACTGCGCCACGACAGGAACCCCACACAGCATCTCTTCTAAATGTAGTATGTCACCTTCTAAATGTAGCAGGAGTTCATGTCTCATCTCTCCTCAGTGGGGCCTGAGAGTCAGTGGATTTGATACTATTTGGTTGACTAGTGACTTTGGCTCTTTGATGTGTTCAGCAAAGTTATGATTTTTTGTTTGTTTGTTTACATGAGTTTTCTTGGTAGAGTAGAAGCAGTATTTTTTTCAACTTTCTATGTTCAAGGGGAAATGGAACTCCTAATAACCTCAACTTGAAAAATGGCAATAATTTGTTCTCAATTATATACCTTTCAGCTTATTGAGCATCCCTTCCAACTCTAGGACAGTCTACTTCTTCACAAATTACAGGTAAATATTCCACCTGAGGATCAGGATAGTTTGTTCAAAAATGGTTCTTATGATGGAACATGATGGAGGATAATGTGAAAAAAAGAATGTATTTGTGTGATTGGATCACTGCTGTACAGTAAAAATTGACAGAACACTGTAAACCAATTATAATGTAAAAAATAAAAATCATCTAAAACAATAAGAAAATAGATAAATAAATAAAACTACACACACACACACACACAAAATGGTCATACCTGCTAGTATCCTAAGGTAATTTTCAGAAGTAAAATGAAAGCTCTAATGCAACTATTGATTTTTAAGTATTTGATTTTGTGGTCTTTGTTGAAGTAGCTACAGTCTAAGCTAGGTTTTCTCAATATTACTATGCATCAGAATTGCCTAGGAGATTTGTTAAAAGACATTTTGCCATGACAAGTTTTCTGAATCAGAGCATAATATTGATTCCACCATGTTATTTCATTAACCATGTTCATATTAAACCTGACTCACAATATCACTAACAATCAGCATCAGTAGAAAGTGTCTTGTAACAAATTAGCTACTAACTTCAAGTGATATTTTAGTTCTATATTTTTATCTCTTACCGTTTCGACATTATCATTGGTAATGTTGGCTTTGTAATAGAACTGTTAATGAATCTTACCTACTTTAAATCTGAAGTCACTATTGCAGACATCAGCCAATGGACATTTGGCCAAAACTATTTGTAATATTCAAAAAATTCAATCACCTACCCAAATAATTTGACATTTGTTAAATAGGATATTTCATCCAGAAGATAATTTATTTAAAATAAATGTATGTTTCTCGGCTTCTTTAGGAGACTTAATTTTCAGGGAGGAACTTGAACCCAAACTAATTTTGAGAATAGATTCCAGGGAAACTTGGAAATTATAAAATCTCTTAATTCTATTAGATCAAGAGCTGGATAGATACTTAGTTCCAAGCTAGTTTATTTATAGGCTAAGGTGAAAAGGAAAAGCAAAGAAAAAACTTGTCCTCATGTGCACTGTGGACCTTTCTTTACAACTCACGACTACTCTTCTGACCTTAGGCTGCATGGAAAAATAAGAAAAAAATTCTAAATATTTTATCTTTTCATATAGAAGCAAAGAAAGGGAAATTTTTCCTGAAGACAACTTAATAAGATATTAAAAGAACTTATTTATGAACTTTGAGGGTCTTATTGTTCTTTCTAACCCAAATATCCCTTTAATCTAGTATAAAATTGTGTTGAGTGACATGCAAGTAGTAGTTTATGGTTCTAAGCAAGCCTCATTCACTGTGTCTATAATAACCATTATTTTAGTTTTTTTGTGGGACTATAAGTATTAAAGTTATTTAGATCATCATGCCATTATGGGGTATAATAGTACTGTAATGAAATTCAATGTCCAGTGAGATATGAACATTCTTCATTTATCATAAGTATATTCAGTTCTTAGTGTGGTTATTCATATCTAGTATGTATTATTATACAATAATTATGTTTAAGGACTGAAATATCAGCAGTGGTCAATTTATTATAGATTTATAGAAATTTAAGACTTTGGCATTAAAATGCAATTATTCTTCTTTTATGAACTATTCTTGTTTATCTACTGCTTCATACTAAACTAACCCAAAGCTTCATGGCTTAAAATAAGCACCATGTTATAAGCCCATAATTTGGGGGAGAGAAAGTCATGATTTGAATACTGTTGGCAGTTCTTCTGTTGCCCGTGGCATTGATTGAGGTAAGTAATTGATTGAGGTATTCACCTGGGACATGTTCTGGTTGGGAGGATCAGGTTGGTTTTAACTGTATGTCTATCACCTTGGTAGGGAGGGCCGGAAAGCTGACTCAGCTGGGACAGCTAGAACATCTACACATGACCATTCCAGCATGGTGGTCTCAGGGGAACTGTACTCTTTACATGGTAGTAATGGTCCCCCAAAGAGGGTATTTTAAGAGGCCTAGGGGAACATCCCAGTAGCTCCTGAACATTATTTCCACTAATTTTCTTGGTAAAGCAAATCACAAAGTCTGGCCAGGATTGAAGGGGAAGAGTATTAGACTTCATGTCTCAGTGGGAGGAGTAGCAAAGAATATGTAACCATATGAATCCCACACATTCATTTAAGTATATGAGACTGCACATATTCAGGGAAGTAAAGATAACACAAATGAGTTACTGACTAGTTTTTTCACCACCTGGTATATAAATAGGAAATAATTAAAGGTAATTTTCTCTAATGCCATAGTAAATTCTATCCAGTAATATAAAATGGCAATTTGAATACAACTTAAATTATGTATATGCTACTTAATGAACATAACTTATTAATTTTTGTCCTTATATCATGAATTTCCTATTAAAGCTAAATATGAAAATTAAGTAGAATTGTGCTTATGAGTGAATATGTCAGTTCTTGACATTTTCTATATTCTTTCTTATACCTTCTCTGATCTTTATAAGACATTGAAACATCATATTCATATAAATGCAGTAAGGTGGAGAGCTAGGATCCAGAGAGCCTGGGAATATCCTTTAAAAAATTCTAAAATAGTGACTTTCATATGGAATTCTCAAATAAAAATGTGAATATTCTTAAGTTTTCCATTTCTGGAAAGTGCTCTCCAAATAATAAAATGTAGCTTGACACATTTGTACATCCTAAAACTGACTTGGAGTAAGATAGTGTGTATGGTTTCCAATGGTTTCAAAATGGTATCCTTTATATTATATGAGGTTGGTGTCATAAATAACACTTATAGATATGGACACAGTCACAGGACACTTAGATGAGTTGGCAAGTGTATAAAGGTAGTAGAGGTCTAAACACCTTCAAGCCCAAGAATTATTTCTATTGTGCTGGAAAAATAATAATTAAAAAAATTTTTAGAGCAAGAAGAAAATGAAGGAGAAGAGTTAGGCTGAGAGAAAGAAGATTTTATATAGTCATATTGTCTAAGTATCTTATTTTTTTAGTTTCCCAGTTGATTAATGTTTCCTGTCAATTCTTCCATTTAACATTGTTTAATGTAATTGATGTCACATGAAAATTAAGTTATCAAATACATTGCTAGAATACATGTATAGATTAATGTAAGGCTTAGCTAAAATTCAAATTTGGACAAATAAAAACAGTAACTAATATTAACAGAGAAAAGTCATCATACCCAGCAAAGTAGCATATAAATGCCTGCATATGCCAAGCATTTTGTCTCTGTAAAAAAATCTTATTTTTCATTATAACATCCTGCATCAGAAAGGAAAGAGATCCATAATTGCTGTGTACACTTATGCAGTAATTTAAATGGAAAATAATCTTATTAGGAAGACAGTTAAAATGATTAAATAAAATAAATACACAACAGAGACATATGGAGGGATTAGAAACATATTTTGAACTCAAAGAGATAAGTCTAGATCCTAGCACTTCTACTTACTAGTTGTGTTATCTTTGGAAGATATTTCTCATTTTAGGGGTTCCCTTCATGGCTCAGTGGTAACGAATCCGACTAGGAACCATGAGGTTGTGGGTTCTGTCCCTGACCTTGCTCCATGGGTTAAGGATCCGGCATTGCCGTGAGCTGTGGTATAGGTTGCAGACGTGGCTCGGATCCCGTATTGCTGTGGCTGTGGTGTAGGCTGGAGGCTACAGCTCTGATTAGACCCCTAGCCTGGGAACCTCCATATGCCACAGGAGCGGACCTAGAAAAGGCAAAAAAGACCAAAAAAAAAAAAGATATTTCTCATTTTAAAGCCTTGATTTTTTCATCTGGAATTTTAAGCTGCTATTTATTCACAAGTTTTGTGTATAATGTATTTGACACAGTGCTTTATTAAATGCCAATAAACATTGATGTATGATATCATAATATAAATCATAATTATGGTAGTGTTTTTTTTAATTTTTATTTTTATTGAGTAATTCAACCATGGTTAAGTTTTTGTGTATCCTTATCAATTTGAAATCCAATCTTTGGTGATCCATTGATTGTTTTAGTAGCATCTGGTCTACTGTGTCATTTAAGGCCAGTGTTTCCTTATTGATTTTTTGTGTATATAATCTGTCCACTGATATAAGTGGAGTATTAAAGGCCCCTACTATTATTGTATTACTGTCAATTTCTCCCTTTATGTCACTTTATATTAGCTTTATATATTTAGGTGCTCCTATGTTGGGTACCTATATACTCACAAGTTTTATATCTTCTTGGATTGATCTTCTGATCATTATATAGTATCCCTCTTTGTCTCTTACAACTATCTTTATTTTAAAGTCAGTTTTGGCTGATATTAGTATCACTATCCCAGATTTTTTTTTATTTTCATTTACATGGAATACTTTTTTCCATCCCCTCACTTTCCAGCTGTGTGTCTTTAGATCTGAAGCAAGTCTCTTGTAGGCAACAAATATATAGACCTTGTTTTTGTATCCACTCAGCTATCTATGTCTTTTGATTGTAGCATTTAGTCCATTTAAATTTAAGGTAATTATTTATATGTATGGTCTTATTCTCATTTTGTTAACTGTTTTGGGGTTGTTTTTGTAGGTGTTTTTTTTCCTTTCTTTTTCTTTTGTTTCTTGTGATTTGATGACTATCTTTAGTGTTATGTTTGGGTTCCTTTTTCTTTGTTGTGTGTGTGTCTATTATAGATTTTTGGTTTGTAGTTACTATGAGATATCTACATATATATATATATATGTATATATCTGTTCTAAGTTGCTGATCTCTTAATTTCAAATACATTTTAAAATCTCTAAATATGTACTTTCCTCTCCACACAATTACTGCTTTTGATATCATAATTTATATCTAATCTAATTAATTTATGTACACCTTAACTGCTTATTGTGTTTTTACTACTTTGTCTTTTAAGTTCCTTACTAGCTTTGTGCATGGATGTTTTCCTACCTTTACTTGATGTTTGCCTTTACTGATGAGTTTTTTTTTTTAATAATTTTCATGTTTCTAGTTGTAGTCTTTTCTTTTTCACCTAATGAAGTCTCTTTAACATTTGTTGCAAAACTGGTTTAATGCTGATGAATTCTCTAAGCTTTTGCTTTCTCTAAAGCTTTTGATCTCCCTGCATCAAATCTGAACAAGAATCTTTCAGAGTAGAGTATTTTTGGTTGTAGGTTTTTCCCTTTCATCACTTTAAATAAACCACTCCCTTCTGGTCTGCAGATTTTCTACTAAAAAATCAGCTTTATATGTGATCCCTCATATTTTATTTATTGATTTCCCTTGCTGCTTTTAATTCTCTCTATCTCTTTGTCATTGTAATTACAATATGTGTTGGTGCATTCCTCTTTTTGTTAATCATATATGGCACTCTGTGCTTCCTGGACTTGAATGGCTGCTTCCTTTCCCAGGTTAGGGAAGTTTTCAGCTATACATGCTCAAATATATTATCAGCTCCTTTGTCTTTCTCTCCTGGGGCCCCTATGATGTGAATATTAGTGCATGTGATGTTGTCTCAGAGGCCTTTTAAACTGTCCTTATCTCTTCATTTTTTTCTCTTTTTTCTGTTCAGCATCAGTGATTTCCACAACTTCTGTTTCCAGCTCACTAAACATTTCTCAATCATTTAGTCTACAGCTGATTCCTTCTAGTGTGCTTTTCATTTCAATTATAGTATTTTTCATCTCTGTTTAGTTGTTATTTACATTTTCCAACTTATTGTTAAAAACTTCTGACTTCTTGCTTGGTGCATCATTCTCCTCCCAAGTTCTTTAATCATCTTTACAGTCACCACACTAAACCTTCTCTCAGAGAGATTGCCTATCTCTACTTCACTTAGTTCTTCTGGGGTTTATCAACATACCAGTGTGTATGTCCCCAAGGTATAGCTACCATCCCCTCACCTGCCTCTCTGGGAGACTCTTCAAGACCAGCAGGTAGGTTTGGCACAGGCTCCTATAAAAGTCCCAGTGCATGTGAGATTTGTGCATGTGCCACTTAAGAGTGAAGTGTCTATTTCCTCCAGTCCTGTGGGACTCTGATAATTAAGCCCTTTGAGCTTCAAAGCCAAATTCTCTAGGAGCTTATCTTCCCAGTGCAAGACTTCCATGCTGGAGAGCCTGACATTGAGCTCAGAACTCTCATTCCTGTGGGAGAACATCTGCAATATCATTATTCTCCAGTTTGAGTGTTGCCCACCTGGGGGCATGGGACTTGACCAAGTCTGCCCCTCTTACTGTCTCATTGCAATTCTTTGTTTTATGTCTTTACTTGTAGAATATCTTTTTTGGTAGGTCCTAGTATTTTTCAGTGGTGATTATTGTGCAAATAGTTATAATTTTGGTGTGCTCATGAAAGGAGGTGAACTAAGGGTCTTTCTCCTTCATAATCTTAGTTAATTTCCCTGAAATTCAATCCTAACAAATTTAGCTAATGATTACTTTTTAGAAAACTCTTTCTTTAATGGGCCAGATATTAAATATTATAGACTTTGTAGACTAAGTGGTCTGTGATGCAACAACCTACCATTTTAGTGTGAAAGCAGCCATAGACAATACACAAATGAATTGACATGGTTGTGTAACAGTAAAAGTTTAATTACTAAAAACAGGCTTCAGGCCAGATTTCCCCTGTGGGACTTTGTTGACCTGAGCAAAGAAAGTCAAGGGTAAGAGTTTGAAGCCATGTAGTCATAAGTATATGTCCACATTTCCCCTGACAATCACGGAGTGAAAGCATTTGGCCTTACTCTCTGTGATAGGCAGAATAACATTCTCCACCCCGCAAAGATGACCAAGTCTTAATCCCTAGAATCTGGACATATTATTTTACATGACAAATAGAGTGGCGACTAAATTAAGGGTCTTAAAACAGAAAGATTATCCTGGTATATCTGGGTGGGCTTGAAGTAATTATAAGGATCCTTACAAGAGGGAGGCAGGGGCTCAGAAAGAAGGCCCTATACTATTGGTTTTGAATATAGAGGAAAGGGACATGAACCAAGGAATGAGAGCAGCCTTTGGAAGCAGGAAGAATGCAAATAAACATATTCACACCTAGGACTTCTGGAAGTAACACAGTGTTACCTTGCCCATTTTAGACCACTGACTTGTAAATAAATTGAAGCTCTAGGACAATAAACGTGTATTGTATTGAGCCACTAGTGTGCGGTAATTTGCTTGAGCAGCAGTAGGAAACTAATATGTTTGCCTTGTTTTTAGTGTGTCCATGTGTGTTTATTCCCAAGATGCCAACTACATGATAATAACTATAAAGTAAAAGAAACCTTGGTCAAAAGATACTTCAAAAGTCTTCCTGCTAGAAAAGGGATAACATTCTGAACAAATAAGGACAAGGACCTCTCATTCCTGGCCTTGTCCTGTCTTGGTTCTGAGAGACTTAACTGATAATTAAATTCATGGTCCAGAATGTGTGATAGAATAAAATAATAAACTGTGCACCTCACTTTAGCTTTGGGAACTTTAAAAACTGCTTTTAAAGATTTTCCATTTTCTGTGAGTTCCCATTGTAGCATAGCATTAGTGAACACAACTAATATCCATGAGGATTCAGATTCTATCCCTGGCCATGTTCAGTGGGTTAAGGATGTGGCATTGCCATGAGTGGTGTGGGTCGCAAATGTGGCTCACACCCTCCATTGCTGTGGCTGTGGCATAGGCTGGCAGCTGCAGCCCTGATTAGACCCTTAGCCTGGGAACTTCCATATGCCATGAGTATGGCCCTAAAAAGCCAAAAAAAACAAAAACAAAAACAAACAGATTTTCCATTTTCCCTTGGATTCTTCTAATACCTTTCTGTGGTCTAGAAATAATTTTTATTAAAGCAAAGTCACTATAAATGGAAGTGTCTCTCTGTGGATGTCTCTATGATATTACAGGGAAAATTTATAAGATCTCGGTATGTGAATTTGTAACATTTTGCTTGTATGTGTTGGAGCTTTTGCCTTATGCTGATTTCTGGAAAAGGACCAAAAAGACTACCAATCATTAGCTGACCTAACAAACTACTACTAATTTCAAGAGGAAAAGTAATTAACACTTTAATGAATGAGTGTCATTTGCATTACTCGAGAAAGTGTCAGCTACAAAAACTTTGCCTAATGTCACTCTTATAGAGTCATTCTGATTCCACTAGTAATTTGATAAGAAGCTGGAGCCAGCTGGCTCCATGCCAGTTGTCAGCAGGCTCTCCAGACCACTAGCTCAGTGCCACCTTGTGTTGTGTTTCTCTATTCCATAAAACAGATGTCATGATTTATTCCAGACATCCTGCATTTCATTAGAGAGTGAAGTTATCTCATTCACTTAGTTTTCAGCGGACCAATCAATTAACTGAACATGTGTGGTCTGTAAATTATAATCCCATTTTTAACTTTTACTTAAAGTATACACTTTAGAATGCCTTTATGCCCATCGTTCTTAAAATGTTTCTCTTTTATGCAGTAGATTTGTCTGCTTTCTATATTTATAGATGAATGATGCTAATGATCATTCAACATGCAGTGGTTTTCAGATATTGTTATTTTTCCCTTTAAACACTATTTGTCTGATTATTCAGAACTGTGGTTTCATATTTAATTTAAAAAAAAAAAACCTGGGTGCATTTAGGCCAATTTGCTCTTACTGGTTTCTTAACTGTTACAAACTGATATTGACTGTTTATGTGTACACAAAGATAATAGAAGCTGACTGAGCAGCAGCTCATGAGAGGCAGAAAAAAGAATTTTTGATTTACCATGTCTACTGTGTTTCCATCCATGAGATTGGCCATAAACAAGGTTTAGGTAGGTAGGTAGATGGATGGACAGATTTATCCAGACATCCAGCCAACATCCATTCAGGGTCTTCTATATTCCATACACTGTGTATCTATTCTGCTTCACTCTCTCCCACTAGATTATGAAATTAATAAGTGATAGGAGTTCCTGTTGTGGTTCAGTAGAAACGAATCCAGCTAGTGTCCATGAGGATGTGGTTTTGATCCCTGGTCTTGGTCAGTAAGTAAGGCCTACTGTGGATCCAGTGTTGCTGTGAGCTGTGGGGTAGGTTACAGATGAAGCTTGAATTTAGAGTTGCTGAGGCTGTAGTCTAGGCTGGCCGCTGTAGCTCTGATTCAACTCCTAGCCTGGGAAACTCCATATGCTGCAGGTGCAGCCCTAAAAAGTAAAAAAAAAGTAATAGTGACAAACCCTTTAGTGATGGTGTAGATTGAATGTTGTGCTTCAGATGAAATAAACTCTGGTGAACTCTCCTTGCTCACTATATTTTTCTGCATTGTATTTGTTTCCAGTAAGATCTTTGCGCTGTATTAAATTTTTTTTTGCAGTATCCAGTGACTTTGGTTGAAGGAAGTGAATATTCCTTTTTACCCATAATAATTATAACAAACAGTGACTCACTAATGCTTATTGGTTATAATTTTTTAATTTCTACTTATAAGTGGGGCACAATGGAATGAGACATGAGTGGTCAGCCTGCTTCTTTTTTTAGTCTCTTTGCTCCTTTCTTTTACTCCCTAATTAATATAAATTGCTTCCTTCATTTCTTCCCTTGCTCCTCCAAAGTCAGAAGTGAGAGCAGATGGTAGTGTGGCCAGAAGTAAGGGATAATGATGAGGCTTAGCCACTTTTTCAAAAATACAAAAATATGTCTTAAATTGTGAATTATGATCACTTCACAAAACTGCATTAAAGAAAACCCATATATAAATGTTTATGTGTAAATATTTTATCCTACAGGGATTGTAGCAAATGTAATTCATTTCCAAACATACTATTTATTTCCTTAGGTTTCACTCTTTTATTTTTCTTTAGCTTTGCTCCATGGACTTAAGTAGGAGTAATGGTTAATTTCTTAAATGTATGATGGTTTTTAAGGAAAGGAAAAAGCCTTAATTGTCAATGGCAAATAATCTATAATACCTGGAATTATAAAATTTGTTCAATGGTTATTTTCAGTCAATCGCAATTAAACCTTCCACTGTTATATTAAACTTTCTATTATATTATATATTTAATATTTTTATTTTATGAATTTGCTAGCACCTACACATAAAAACACACTAATAAGTTTTGTAAGACTCTAAATATTACAATAAGTGTACCATCTCTCTGAAAAATTAGTTAAAAATAATCTAGCCTAAAGTCATATTAGTATTATCTAATAATTTAGGTTGTAAGATATGAATAAAGAAATATATAATGAAAAAAATCTTTGTTTTAGGTATTCTGTTAGGATTCACTGCATTTAATTTTTGCAAAAATAACTGCTTTTTAAATTACTTTATGGGGTTTTCTATTTAGTTTAAGTGCTCAAAGTTATTATGATGTTCAATAGAACATCATACTCAAAATAGGACCTATTTTGAGTGATATGTGGTTTTGTGTTTTTTGTTTTCTTCCTTTTTTCTTTTTTTTTTAACAGGCCTTTAGTGAGTTTGAGATTGAGCAGCATCAAGAATGTGCTTATGATCACTTGGAAGTATTTGATGGAGAAACAGAAAAATCACCCATTCTTGGACGACTATGTGGGAACAAGATACCAGAGCCCCTTGTGGCTACGGGAAATAAGATGTTTGTTCGGTTTGTTTCTGATGCATCTGTTCAAAGAAAAGGCTTTCAAGCCACACATTCTACAGGTCAGTAAATTAGGGGATCCTTCTCTTTGCTAGGATCCACGTTTCTCTTCTAGTGAGTGCAGGGCATCCTGTAACAGAATGACAAGTGAATCAGAAGAAATCTCACTGATGCACCATGTGAAATACTTGAGAACGACAGAGCATCCTGCCAAATCTCTTTATAGCTGACTAATGTTTAGAAAGAAATGCAGTAGTTTGATCTGGTTCATGTTCAATGTGGTATGACCAAGCAATATCTCTAAACATTTATATAATGTATTCCATATTAACATTAAGTTTGATTTTTATGTTGTGTGACAGTGTCCTGTAGCTTGGTATTCAAAATTTTGTTTCTGCTAATATCCTACCTGATTAGCTAATTTTTGCATTAATATATTTTTGTAAATCAAATTTGGGATTTAACTCTGTTTTACATAGCCTCATTTCTTCCTCTTTTATTTGGTATGCAGCACAATCTTTTCTCTAATCCTAATCCCTAATTTGACTCATAGATTTCAGCTGTAATGGATGTCTTTAAGAAATAAAATATAACTTGGAAAAAATACGGATTTTTTTAGGCAAAAATGCAGAATAATTTTTTATTATTTGGAACCAATTTAATAATATAGTCCATAAATGTCCAGCAAATGTCCTTTTTTTGATTCAGTTAAAAAAAAAATCAGTTAAGGATAACTATTTACTGAAATCATCTAGTTTATAGTGACACCTAGTGGCAAACTCAATGCATGCACTATTGAGACTCAAATCTGTCTTGCTATAAAAGTCTGCAAATTCATTCATGAGATTTTAGTGCAATAATTTTTGTCATAGTTTTTTGATTGTTGTTTTTTCTTTACTTTCATTTTTTTTTAGAAATGTCATTTTCAGATTCGCAAAGGATTTACAAAATCTCTTCCCATTTTGTTCAAATACTGCATTTCCCTCTTGATTTCTGTTCTGAGCCAGGGCTGAGAGAATTGCCCTCCCAAGATCCTGGTCACTCAGTTGCTGATTTGTTTCTGTCAAACAGGCACAAGAAGTCAGTGCTTCTCTGTACTTCACAGTCTACCCTTCCTGGGCTGTGGAATAAAAGAAATACAAGTGCTGACAGTTGAAAACAAAATAAATCATTCAATTATATCAAACACTGAGAATCAGAATTTTTTAATATATGTAATTGAGATTACACTGGTTTATACATTTATGTATTGAATTCAGAAATATTTTTACAAACTATTTTGCTGGCCTTCAAAAATATAATCCTTCATTTATTTATTTTTGGCTGCCCCAAGGAATATGGAGTTCCCAGGCCAAGGATCAGATCCAAGCCACAACTGCAAACTACACCACAGCTACAGCAATGCCAAATCCTTAATGCACTGTGCCTGGCCAGGGATCGAACCTGTGTCCTAGTGTAGTAGAGACACTTCTGGTCCCATTGTGACACAGCAGGAACTCCGACTCTTCCTTTTTAACAGATTAATTAAATTGTTTTAATTGCTTTAAATTGTTTTTCAGTTTTTCTGGCTTTTCTTTATATTCCTGAATGGATCCCTGGAAGTATAGATAGTGATATTTAGGATATTCTCACTAGAAAATAATAGCAGTACATTATACGGTACAATTATATAGCTTTTCCTACATGCCAGGTATCTTTCAAGAATTTTACATGTATTATATTCTCTTCATCTGTACCCTATGATGTGAGTACTATGTATGATCCCCATTTGGGGAATGAAGTGGGGAACAAAGTCCCACAGCTGATGAAGAACAGGTTAGTATTGATACCCAGGCCATGTGGCTATGTATGGTGTTCTGTCACAGGGAGAGGACAATTCTTGGAATTACTGGGATAAGAGAAGCACCATGGTGGGAAAGAAAGGATACTTGGCTTCCAGTCTGTGGGACCCAAGAGACAATTTTTCAAGACTGATTAGATTCCCAGCTCTCCAGAAGGGTTCTAAGCGCATGTGTTCCTTCACATGTTTACATTTGTAATAGCGGCAGCTATATCAACAGATGATGCAGGATTCCCCACTTACCATCTGGAAGAAAGAGGGACATTTACATGTAACATGATGGGGAAGCCATTTCCACGATTGAAACCCTACTTAGAAGTTCTCTCATATATTAGTCACACAAAGGTCTCTGAATGTCTGTGACAGTACCCAGAGTTTGGGTTGAGCCTATGCCTGTTCAGACACAGCTGAACAGTGTTCCATCCTGGGGATTGAGAAATATTTTGTTTGTTTATTTTTGTTTTGTCTTTTTAGGGCTGCACTTGTGGCATATGAAGATTCCCAGCTAAGGGTCGAATCAGAGCTATAGCTGCCAGTGTACACCACAGCCACAGCAATGCCAGATCCAAGCTGCGTGTGCAACCTACACCACAGCTCACAGCAATACTGGGATCCTTAATCCATGGAGCAAGGCCAAGGATCAAATCTGTGTCCTCAAGGATCCTAGTCAGATTCGTTTCTGCTGAGCCATGACGGGAACTCTGAGAAATATTTTGTTATTTATAATCATGAAATCACGATGTAAGTAAACCATTTTCAGATTTTTTAAAATCTGAAAAATCCAAGTAGGAATGTTAGCTGTCCTCATCCACCCTCATAGGGTTCTGCCAAGCCTCTTCTATCACAGGTGACCACATCAGGGCTACAGTTGTGTTTTGATAACTATTTGCTTAACTGCCCATATCTTTCCACACTGAATTTTTATTTTTGTTCCTTCCCCACTCATCCCAGTTTTCTTGGGACTTTCCTGATTTTAGTACTGAAATTACTACTTCCCAAGAACCTTAGTCATTGGCAAATAAGGGCCGAAAGAAACTCTACTTTTTCCTGACACTTTTCGTATCACTTTCTATTTTCTCCTTACCCACAGCCATATGTTTGCATATGGATTTGATTGGAGGGGACATTGCAGACTTTCTCTATTTTTATTTAATCCCTAATCAATATAAAGTAAAGGAGTTTCCATTGTGGCTCAACAGGTTAAGAACCTGACATAGTGTTTGATCCCTGGCCTTTCTCAGTAGGTGAAGGATTTGATGTTACCGTAGCTGTGGTGTAGGCCAGCAGCTGAAGCTAGCATTCAACCCTCAGCCTGAGAAATTCAATATGCCACAGGTGTGGCCTTAAGAAGAAAAAAATATAATAATAAAAAATAAAATAAGATTGGGGAGTTCAGACTACAGAGAGTTCCTGAGAAAAGTTTGAAAACCTTTATTCTCTAAATTATACTAACTGCAAATTTTTATGCGGTCTTATTTATTTCTTTGGTGTATTTACTTATAAAAGTAGTAACTAACAAAGCATATGTTTATTAATAGCTCTTTAAAAAGAAGCTATAAAAAGAGCACTTAAAATTTGTGGGGTGTTCTCTAGTGGCACAGTGGGTTAATAAGGATCTGTCATTGTCGCTGTAGCTGCTTGGGTCACTACTGTGGCGCAGGTGCCATCCCTTGCCTGGGAACTTCCACAAGCGTCAGGTGCAGCCAAAAATAAATAAATAAATACAATTTTTTTTGTTATTAAAAACACAAAATATAACTAAGTTCTGGAACTACAAAAGTAACTACAATTAATGATTTGTTTATGTTTTCCCCAACAAATTTAGATAATTATTTCTACCTAAGTTAAGTAATACTGGTCTGTATATTCTATGTGAAGAGTTCTATATGACACACAGACACATACAGGATTTTGTTGATGTCTAAGTTATTTCTTATTTCTTTGGAACCCAGGTTCTTAAATTGCTAAGATTACACTTGATTTAAGACACTGACCTTTTTTTTTCCGTGAAAACAGTTGTTTTAGACTGAAAACAATATGAAATGTATAATAAAAATACTTGTTGCAAGTTTCTCTATGGCAGGTACTGTTTTATTTCCATGTATTAATTAAATTCTCAAAACCCACTAAGATGGATACTATTATTATCAATTGCATTTTACTCTTGACCACATTACCCTACAGATCAGAGGAGTGAGGTTACTTAGCCAAAGTCACTATAGGTAACTGTATGTATCGGAGCTGAGATTCCATCCCAGCAGCCTCTCTAGGACCTATTGCAGAACCCATTTCACCATCTTAATCTTCAAATATGGGAAATATGACTTATGGTGGAAAAGAATACGGAAGACAGAGAGAGGTTAGACTATATTGAAAGTGAAGTTGGAATTGTTAAAGCTCATTGAGCTCACTTATTATTTTTCTTTCCTGGGCAGAATGTGGTGGCAGACTGAAAGCAGAATCAAAACCAGGAGATCTGTATTCTCATGCTCAGTTTGGTGACAACAACTACCCAGGACAAGTTGACTGTGAATGGGTGTTAGTGTCAGAACGGGGCTCTCGACTCGAGTTATCCTTCCAGATTTTTGAAGTGGAAGAAGAAGCTGACTGTGGCTATGACTATGTTGAGCTCTTTGACGGTCTCAATTCAACAGCAGTGGGTCTTGGTCGATTCTGTGGATCAGGGGTAAATACAGTACCAACAGGATACCATAGATCTGATAAAAATGTCAGTCAATTGGTTATTGATATATGATGTGTACAATCAACAATGCTTTTTATAAAAAATAGCACTTCATATTATTAATGATTTGAAAATTATGGCACACCTCATCTTCCCTCATTTTTTCCCTATCTAGTGAATTTGCTTGATAATATCGAATAAGACAAATTAATTTAGTAGCTATAATTTCTTGTTACTATGCACATCCTAACTTTTAAAATTCATATTTTTATTGTGCAATAACTATTTAAATATTTTATCTGCAAACAATACGCTTAAATACACACCTTTGATAATTTCGTAAGCTTCCTAAATTAAAAGATACGAGAAAAACAATATGCACACTATTTAAATTGGCAGTCCCATCAACAATATATTTGATAAGTGGTAGGGTCCACCATCAGTGTGGAGGTTTAGCCAATATTGTTGAATGCTGTTCCACTGCTGTGTATCACAAGTCAGAGAGTATCCCTGTGAGAAATAGGAAAAAACCTTAAGGCTTTCTCAGTGCTTTTTTCCCCGAGGATCTCATGCATGCTGACTATACTTCTGAGTACATATTTTGTCCTGAATATATTAGTCCCATTTTTGAAACGGCTACCAGTATCTATTGCCTAAATAACACTGAGCTTAAGTAATATTGAACAAATAAAAATTGAAATGAAACAAATATGCTCCTTGGTACTTAGAGTATTAAAACAAGGAATGGATGATTTGGATTCTGTAAGTGGCTCTGCCTCAGAGCAGCTTCAAAAACAGATTTAATGCCCCCCTTTCCTTTCAACCTCATTTGATTTACTTGTAAAAGCCAAGGAAATTGGTTTAAAATTTTGGGAAAAAAACACCAAGTTCCAGAGCTTGGAAACAGTGTATTCAAAGCTCAGGTCCATCCCTGATGAGCCTTGTGATCTTGAGCATGTCATCTCTTCTCTGAAACTCAAGTTTTTTCATCTGTAAAATAAAGTCACTGTTATCCACTTTTCAAAGTTGTTGGGAGGATGAAATTATATACCAAAAAATTTCCAAACATGAATTGCATTGAAGAAGAATTCATTATTGTTTGTTTATTTGCTTTGTTTGTTTTTGTCTTCAGCCACCAGAAGAGATCAATTCAATTGGTGATACTGTTTTAATTCATTTTCACACTGATGACACAATCAGCAAGAAAGGATTTCATATAAGATACAAAAGCATCAGCTATCCAGATACTACGCATACCAAAAAATAACACCAAAACCTCCATCAGAACATAAAGAGATGTGCATAATGGAGAGAAGATGTATTTCTTTTTTAAATGAAGATTTTAGCACAAATGTTTTATATAATGAATTTGAACAGAAGAAAACTACAAGACCAGAATTATCTCTGTATCAAAAGAGAAGTTTCCTGCTAACCGTGATCAGCATTGCCAGGATATCTGAACTCTGTTCTTGATGGTATAAATACAAATAAAGCTTGTGAAAGCATCTCATGCTTCAGTGAAGACTTCACAATCTTTTCTTCACAGCTCAACACAGATGCTTCACAATTCAGACAGTTCCGCTCAGGGTCTGTGACCCTGCAGAGTGTTCTTTTTGACAATTTTTCAGTATATGGAAGAAATAAAATTATCTTGCAGGTGAAAAACTGGAAAACCCTCTCCCCATACCTTAGGATAATCGCTTTGACTTTGTATCTTGAAGACAATGTAAACCAGATCCATTTAAGGTCTTGTGAAATGGGAGTCTTTTGAGAGTTGTTTATACTTTAAATGTGGGTGTGTCCAATGTTTGTAAACTGGAATATTTCAGCTTCATTGTTTTTACTTGCAGGCTAAATTAACCTCTTTGAAATGTAAAGGATCTTGAGACCACTTCGTTTTACTGAGATTTCAACCAGTTTGAAATGTCAATAGTGTCTATTGCAGTTCACTCTATAGACATCATTTATTTAAGTGCTGGAAAATGCACAGTTAATTGGTAAACTCAGTTCTTTCAGTGAAAGTGCTGCCTTTTCACACCAAATCCAGGAAGCCACGTGATATCTTATGAACTTGATGAAAAAACTCCCAACCGGTGTGAACAGGATTCTTCTAAGTGACTGCCTAGATGGTTCATACTCAAGTTCCACTGCTGCTATTGTTTCTTTTATTGTTGATCTTTTATCATTGTTATTATTGATATTTTCATGGTAAATGTTGTATTCTCTAAAAAATGAAATGAAATGAATTGGCAGTAGGCCTTGTAAGAACTGAAAGATCTCTTTCTTTCTCTTCCTAGGAATCAGTTTTTTAAATATGCAGTGTTGGGAGTTCGCATTGTGGCACAGCGGAAACCAATCTGACTAGTAACCATGAGGTTGCAGGTTCGATCCCTGACCTTGCTCAGTGGGTTAAAGATCCAGCAGTGCCATGAGCTGTGGTGCAGTTTGCAGATGCGGCTCAGATCCTGCATTGCTTTGGCTGTGGTGTAGGCCAGCAGCTGTAGTTCCGATTTGACCCCTAGCCTGGGAACCTCCATATGCCATGGGTGTGGCCCTAAAAAGCAATGTTGAAAAAAAAAAGGGATTTGTTTTTGAAAAACTTTCTATGGTGCTATTCCATAAACATTTCTTTTTTTTAAACAAAGTTTTTGACCTTTGAGCCAACCTGTAGGCTATGAACATCTCTGGCTGGTAGCACTTGAAGACTTAAGACTTGTTACATGTATCAAGAGTATATCATTGCAAGGGCAGCACTTGTCCTGTTGAACAACTGCTTATAATGCCTTAGAATTCTTTCACATGATCAAACAGATCCTCCTAAGAGACATACCTTTTGAAAAGCTGAACATAATAGTGTGTGGTAATTAGCATCTCTACGAGGAAAATTCATTTCCATTTCTGTGGCTGAGAGCATTGGATATAAATATGGTGACCTGCTTTTATTGTAGAAAATGAATTTTCCGCTTTAAAGCCAGCTGCTGTGTTTTTTTTATATAATATATATTAATGTATGTATATGTGAGATTGAGTGAGTGAAGCTATAAGAAGGTGAAAAGTTGTGGGTGGTTAAAAAATTTAAATTTATGTGCCAAGTTCTACTAGAATCCTGTTTGAAGTAGCACCTTCCTTAGGATGTTTCATGGACAAATAATGGGAACTTTTAATTATTATCAACTCCATTTTAAAAAAGGCGCCTTCATTTAGAGAAACTCTATTTTGATATTTTTGGATGCTGATGTTGGTATAGATTGCTATATGAAGTAGGTTTGGTTCTGTTACCTGTCCATGAACATTCAACATTTAATAAAATTGAGAATTTTTCTTTATTTTACAAAATTAAACTATACACAGATTTAGCTTGTTTTCTTATCATCCGTCACCTTGAAAAATCTTTTCTTGCTTATGTAAATACATTTTTAAAACCAATCTTTTGATCTTATTAAATCTTACTTTGGGAATGCATAACTGATGCTTGCAATATAATGAGATTTTTAGTGGAGCTGATTTATTCTGGTAACTTCTCCTATATCTTTTTCACTAATCTTCAATTAGCCAAAATACTGGGAATGAGAGGAATAAAAACCATTAACACCTAAGGCACTTCACTGTGCCCAGTCCAGTATACTAGTTTTAAACTTTTATACCACCCTTGAAAAACCGTGGTAATGGTCTCATTTTGTAATTTATGAACTGAGGCTCAAAGAAGGTATATAAATTTCCCAGGGTTATAGTGTTTAAACCCAGATTATCTGATACAAAAATCTGCTTGTTCTACAAAATGTAATAGAATCAATATTGATTTTTTTATGTAGGTATATTTTTATGATGAAACTTCACTTAAAGTCAGTTTTAGAGGTGAATTAGAGTAAAACTTTCAAGATAGACATTGTTCCTTTCAGTACTAGCATGACAATTCAAATACCAACTGTAGATACTTTAAGAACCATAATGCTATAAACTAAAAAAAAAAAAAGCCTACTCTGAATTTTGGAGTTAGTAACTGTGAGCCTCTTATTAACATAAATATATTAAATTATTTTATCTGGTATGGTAGGAGAGATTCTCCTTTTAGAAATATTGTGGATGTTTGGGTTGATATTTTTGACACAATTGAGAAGTGTTTAGAAGGCATACCAGAGAGTTGTTATCAGAACTTAGGTCTTCAGTGGGTATATTAATTTTTATTGTACCTTACGTCAGATATCAGCTCACTGCATATTACTTTTATATTAATTCCACTTTGACTTGTGTGTGTTGTTAAATTCAAATACAGGTAGTTTCACTGTTATTTTGTTAATAATTGTTTGTTACTGTTCTAGACATTTTATTAGTTTTGTAAATTTATTTTCAATCCCGACATCAACTCCTCCATTAGTCTTGGTTGTGTTCTCTGTTTGCCAAAGTCCTAACTCCTATACATTCTTCACTGACTCGACACATACCAAAAAAAAAAAAAAACCCTGCTCCCATTTAATATGATTTTATTAAATTATTTTTAAAGGCAAATTTGAATTTTAATCTACTTTATTTAGGAGATCATGACTTAACACAACTGCACAAAACAAGATTTTTAAAGAAATGCATGGGAAACTGCAATTCTATTTCCAGAGTCTGCAAATGTCCCTTGCCTGTATTGTCTGAGTTTTGTTATCTAGGACTAATTTTTGCATACCATTGTATTAGATTCAAATTATGTCTACTTTTTTAAAGTATCTTGGTCTCTTTTATTTTTATTACTATATTTTTCATGGTAAGCTTCAAGTAATGAAATTTTATTCTCACATAGAAAAATCTCTAAAACCGTCTAATTATTATTCTTTACAAAGATAAAATATTTTGAAAGAAACCTTAAATTTTGGTTTTAAAACATCTGTTTAGATTTTGTAAACTATAGCCATGTGCAATATTAAAAATAACTTTTACTTAAGGCAATTATCAAAATGTTTGGAAATTTTATTTAACAACAATTTTATTTAGTGAGAATATTTTGGATAAAGGAAAACATTTAATAGTACTTGTTAAATCCAGCATGGGAGGAGGAAAATAGGAAAAATAATTACCATATAAAGACCTATAACTTGAACTGCAGTGATGCTTTCTGTTTTATAAGAAAAAATATGAACTTATCAAAAAGAAAAAATGATGGCCTATGAATGAATTGAATTTTTTTTAACTTCAGTGCATAGTAAATGGTTGCCAATGTATATTTAACTTTTAGTCTTTTAGTGCTATTGTTATAAAATAGATTTTGTCATTAGCTTAGAAAATGATGGAAAGGCTGGCACCTATACATTATAAATATTATTAGTCTCCAAATTGTCTTTTAAATTGTGCTTTTTAAATTGTCCACCTTTAACCTGACTACTTTTCAGTCCCCACCAAGGTATTCAGCCTGAATTCAGGTTTACCATGTAATTCTAGTCAATACCATGACACCTACATGCACCTACATGGTTCAGAAATCATGGTGATTCCAAAGAGTGCGTAGGACCCTGAGCATGTCTCATATATTATTTCCCTCTCATCTAATATTTGAATAAAAAAATCAATGCAGTAAATCTCAACTTATAACTTTAGAAGGTTTTTGAGTAGAAATATATTTGCATTAAAGCCTATGAAGACAGAAGACTTAAACACTAACATACAGCATAAAACATAGATAGAAGGCCCTAGCAGTTGGGTCTTGCTTTTGCTTCCAGTATGGAGGTGTTAAGTAATGAAATTATTTTTCTTATTATGTGCTGTTTCTATACGAATACAAGAAAATGGCTCATCAGTTCCTCTGCCCTTATTCTGCTCCATCTACTTGTATATTTTCTCTATAGCAAGAAAATTAGTTACACATTATTTCATTTTTGCCCAGCTGTCAAATTTTTAGAACATTCTTGCATCTGAAATAAATATAGCAACTAAATTTATTCAAACTGCTATACATTATTTCAAACGAGAGCGCTCCACACTTCAGTGTATTTTGTAAATTACATTTTAAAAAGCAGGTCTAAGAATGCCTCTTCTATTAAATATTATAGTATGATTATATTAATCATAATATTTAACTATACAACAAATTAAGGACTGACAAATTTCATATCCATAAAAAGCTCTCAGGAAATTATTATAAGGTTTTTCAGCTTCATTTTTATTTTTAATTAAGGTTTTGTGTGTGTTCTGCCCCATCATGAGCATAATGTTTTCCAGATTTTTGCTTCTGGGTCACTATATGCTGCTTCTTCTCTTTTTTTTTTTTTCCTTTTTACAGCCCCACCTGCAGCATATGGAAGTTCCCGGGCTAGGGGTTGAATCAGAGCTTCAACTGCAGGCCTAAACCAGAGCCCAGCAACACCAGATCTGAGCTGCCTCTGCAAACTATGCCGCAACTGGTGGCAACATTGGATCTCTAGCCCACTGAGAAAGGCAAGGGATCAAACCTGCATCCTCACATACACTATGTCATGTTCTTACCCTGCTGAGCCAAAGACAAGAAGTCCCTCTCTTGGGAATTTTTTAAAGAGTAACTATAGAGATTTAGATAATAATTTTTCAGTCAAAATGTAAAGTGCATCTATATTCCCTCATGATGGTTTTCGGGGTATGTAAAAAAATGGATGTCTCCCAAAAATGAGAGCCAACTGCTAAAATAGTAGGGACAAGGTTGAAGTGGCAGGGAGAATCACCCATAAGAGACAAGTAAGTGGGAGTTCCCATCATGGCTCAGTGGTTAATGAACCCAACTTGTATCCCTGAAGACACAAATTCGATCTCTCACCTTGCTCAGTGGGTTAAGGATTTGGTATAGCTGTGAGCTGTGGTGTAGATCACAGAAATGGCTCGGATCCCATGTTGCTGTGGCTGTGGTGTAGGCCAGCAGCTACAGCTCTGATTTGACCCCTAGCCTGGGAACCTCCATATGCCATGGTTGGGGCCCTAAAAAGACAAAAGGTAAAAAAGACAAATAGTGAAAGGATATAGATAATGAGGCTTAAATATGGAAACCTATCTTAAAACAATATTTACTGGACATTGCTTAGAGGGGCATAATCAAAAGTTAAAAAGAAATTGCAGGAAAAATTTCCACAGGGATCTAATAAATTTTTAAAATCATTTTTACACAATCATATGTCTATTAGTTGTGTATGAATTCCAAGGGAATAAGGAATCCTTCATAATAACTTTTATCATTTTCAAACCAAAAGGCATAAACCCTATAGTTTAGTTATTCATTTATTCCATTTATTTATTTATTCAACAAATATTTGCTTAATGCCTATAATATGGCAAGCACTATATTAAATATTAAGAATTTAATGAGACAGTAAAAAGAATCACCATCTTTCCTCTCATGAAACTTAGATTCTAGATGAAGAGATAAATACTAGTAGTAATTCAAAACAATCAGAAAAAATAATTTTAATATAAAATACTCGTGCATTTTACTACCACTTGGAGAGTATTATTCCAAACAACGTGTTTAGGATTTTGAGACAAGTATTAACATAGGCAATCTTTCCCTATCCTTGAATTTCCACTGTCATTACTTGCATTTGTGCTTTCTAAAATTTCAATGATATGAATTCATGATAATCACATCCAAATTATAATTGATAAATATGCAAAAAAAGAAAATAAAAACAAACATAATGGTAAAGGCAGTCATCATGAGTTCCTTCTGCAGTGCAGTGGGTTAAGAAACTGGCATTGTCTCTGTAGCAGCAGGGGTTCTATCCCTGGCTGGGAAAAGTGGATTAAGGATCCAGGGTTTTGGCAGCTGAGGCAAAGGTCACAGCTGCAGCTTGGATTCAATACCTGGCCCAGGAATTTCCACATGCCATGGGTGCAACCACTGAAGAAAAACAAGAACAAGAAGAAGACAGTAATCAAATCACAAGGGAAAAGATCAAAAGAAGATAGGAAGAAATAAGAACTAGAAAAATAACCAGGAAAAAACTAACAATATGGCAACAGGTACATACCTATAAATACTTTAAATGAAATGTGCTAATCAAAAGACACAGAATGATGGAATGTATTAGGGAAAAAAAGGCCCACATATGCAATGCTTAAAAAGAACCACTTAATATATATACACAATGGAATACTACTCAGCCATAAAAAAGAATGACATAATGCCATTTGCAGCAACATGGATGGAGCTAGAGAATCACATACTGAGTGAAATGAGCCAGGAAGACAAAGACAAATACCATATGATATCACTTATAACTGGAATCTAATATCCAGCACAAATGAACATCTCCTTAGAAAAGAAAATCATGGACTTAGAGAAGAGACTTGTGGCTGCCTAATGGGAGGGGGAGGGAGTGGGAGGGATCGGGAGCTTGGGGTTATCAGACACAACTTAGAATAGATTGACAAGGAGATCCTGCTGAATAGCATTGAGAACTTTGTCTAGATACTCATGTTGCAACAGAAGAAAGGGTGGGGGAAAAATGTAATTGTAATGTATACATGTAAGGATAACCTGACCCCCTTGCTGTACAGTGAGAAAAAAAAAAAGGACCACTTAAGATCTAGACACACACAAACTGAAAATGAAAGGATAGAAACTGTATTCCATTCAAATAGGAAAGAAACTGGGTGGCAACACTTACATTAGAACAATATATTTTATTTTATTTTTTTAAGACCCTCATCTGTTATTCTTTTTTTTTCACTTTATTTATTTATTTTAATTACTCAATGAATTTTATTACATTTATAGTTGTATAATGATGATCACAACCTGATTTTATAGCATTTTCATCACAAAATCCCAGCCCATCCCCCACCCCAACCTGTCTCATTTGGAAACCATAAGTTTTTCAAAGTCTGTGAGTCAGTATTTGTTCTGCAAATAAGTTCATTGTGTCCTGTTTTTATTGTACACATGTATGTGATAGCATTTGATGTTGGTGTCGCACCATCTGACTGACCTCACATAGCATGATAATTTCTATGTCCATCCATGTTGCTAAAAATGCTGGTATTTCGTTCCTTTTAATGGCTGGGAAATGTTCCATTGTGTATATGTACCCCATCTTCCTTATATACTCTTCTGTCAATGGACATTAGGTTGTTTCCATGTCTTGGATATTGTATATAGTGCTGCAATGAACATCAGAGTACATGTACCTTTTCGAGTTGTCATTTTCTCTGGATAGATGCCCAGGAGTGGGATTGCTGGATCAAATGGTCATTCTATGTTTAGTTTTCTGAGGAATCTCCATACTGTGGTTGCACCAATTTACATGCCCACTAACCATGTATGAAAGTTCCCTTTTCTCTACACCATCTCCAGCACTTATTGTTTGTAGAATTTTTGATGATGGCCATTCTGGCTGGTGTAAGGTGCACCTCAGAGTGGTTTTGATTTGCATTTCTCTAATAATGAGTGATGTTGAACATCTATTCATGTAGTTTTTGGCCATCTGTATGTCTTCTTTGGAGAGCTGTCTGTTTAGATCTTCAGCCCATTTTTTTTTAATAGGGTTCTTTGTTTTTTTGGTATGGAGCTGCAGAAGGTGTTTATAAATCTTGGAGATTAATCCCTTGTCAGTCGCTTCATTTGCAAATATTTTCTCCCATTCTGTGGGTTGTCTTTTCATTTTGTTTAGGGTTTCCTTTGCTGTGCAGAATTTAATTAAGTCCCATTTGTTTATTTTCATTTTTACTGTCATTACTCTAGGAAGCAGATCTAAGAAGATGTTGCTGTGATTTATGTCAGAGAGAGTTTGGCCTATGTTTTCCTCTAAGAGTTTTAGAGTATCTGGTCTTATATTTAGGTCTTTAATCCATGTTGAGTTTATTTTCGTGTATGGTGTTAGGAAGTGTTCTAACTTCCTTCTTTTACATGAGGTTGTCATTTGCTTCTAGGTATTTTTTAATTTCCTCTTTGATTTCTTCAGTGATCCATTGGTTGTTTAGTAGCATGTTGTTTAGTCTCCACGTGCTTGTGTTTTTTTGGAGTATTTTTTTCTTGTTGATTCCCAGTCATATGGTGTTGTGGTCAGAAAAGATTCTTGATGTGATTTCAATTTTCTTAAATTTATCAAGGTTTGATTTGTAGCTGAGAATGAGATCAATCATAGAGAATGTTCCATGTGCACTTGAGAAGAATGTGTATTCTGCTGCTTTGGGATGGAATGTCCTATAAATATCTATCAAGACCATCTAGTGTAATGCTTCATTCAGGACTTGTGTTTCCTTCTTGATTATCTGCCTGGATGATCTGTCCATTGCTGTAAGCAGGGTGTTAAAGTCCCCCACTCTTATTATGTCGTTGTCAATTTCTCTTTTTAAGGTTGTCAGCAAATGCCTTATATATTGTGGTGATCCTATGTTGGGTGCATATATATTTAAAATTGTTATATCTTCTTCAATGGATTGATCCTTTGATCATTATGTAATGTCCTTCCTTGTCTCTTAAAATATTCTTCATTTTAAGGTCTATTTTGTCTGATATGAGTATTGCTACTCCAGCTTTCTTTTGATTCCCATTTGCATGGAATATTTTCTTCCATCCTCTCACTTTTAATTTGTATGTGTCCCTAGAAATGAAGTGGATCTCTTGAAAACAACATATATATGGATCTTGTTTTTGTATGTATTCAGCCATTCTGTGTCTTTTGGTTTGGGCATTTAGTCCACTTACATTTAAGGTAATTATTGATATATATGTTTTTATTGCCATTTTATTAACAGTTTTGGGGGTTTTTTTGTTGCTCTTTTTTCTTCCCTTCGTCTCTTGGTCTCTCCTCTTGTGGGTTGATGACTATCTTTAGTGTTGTATTTGAGTTGACTTTTCTTGTTTGTGTATCAGTTGTAGATTTTTGATTTGCAGCTTCCCTGAAGTTTTTATATAGGAGTCTATATAAATGAGATTGTTTTAAGTTGTTGGTCTCCTAATTGCAAGTGCATCTTCAGTGTCCTGCATTTGTACCCTCCTCTTCTCACACTTTCTGATTTGGGTAGCGGTAATTGTGCATGGATGGATTGCCTATCTTTACTGTGTATTTGCCTTTACTGGTGAGCATTGTCATTTGTGGTATTCTTGTTTCTAATTGTGGCCTTTTCTTTTCTGCCTAGAGAAGTTCCTTAGTATTTGTCGTAAAGGTGGTTTAGTGGTGCTGAATTCTCTTGGCTTTTGTTTATCTGTGAAGCGTTTGATTTCTCCTTCAAATATGAATGAGAGCCTTGCTGGGTAAAGTAATCTTGGTTGGAGGTTTTTTTTCCTTTCATCTTAAGTATATCATGCCACTCCCTTCTGGCCTGCAGAGCTGCAGAGTTTCTGCTGAAAAATCTGTCAATAACCTTGTAAGGGTTCCCTTGTATATCTTTTTTTCTTTTCCCTAGCTGCTTTCAATATGTTTTGTCTTTAATTTTGGTCAGTTTGATTAATATGTGTTAATTGGTCAGGGTGTTCCTCCTTGTGTTTATTTTATGTGGTACTCATTGTGCTTCCTGGATTTGAGTGAGTGGTCCCTTTCCCATATTAGGGAAGTTATTGGCTATTATATTTTCACATATTTTTTTCTGTCCCTTTCTCTCTCTCTTCTCCTCCTGGCATGCCTATAATATGGATGTTGGTACATTTAACATTGTCCTGGAGTTCTCTTAGACTCTCATTGTTTTTTTTCAATCTTTTTTCCTCTTTTCTGTTCCCCATCAGTGATTTCCACTAATCTGTCCTCCATCTCGTTTATTCATTCTTCTGCCTTCAGTATTCTGCTATTGGTTGCTTCTAATGAATTTTTTATTTCAGTTATTGTAGTTTGCATCTCTGCTTGCTTAAGTTTTAAATCTTGTATTTTTTTCTCAATGTTTGCTCTAAGTTATCCATCTTTGTCTCCAGTTTATTTCCAATGCCTTGCATCATCTTCAGCATCATCACTCTAAAGTCTTTTTCCTGGAGGCTGATAATCTCCAGATCACTTAGCTGTTTTTCTGTTTTTTGTTTTTTTTTTCTTTCTCCCTTATCTGAGTTTTAGTTCTCTGACTTTTCATTTTCATTTTTAGAGGTTTTTGGTGTGGTGACCTTTTTGCAGACAGTAGAGTTGCAGGCTCCCTTACTTCTGATGTCTGGCTAAAGTTGGTACAAGGGCTTGCTGTAGGCTTCCTGATGGGAGGGACTGTTGCCTGCCCACTAGTAGGTGGGGCTTATTCCTGTCCCTCTGATGGATGGATCTTTGTCTCTGGGTGAAACTAGAAGAGGCTGTGTGTCTGTGGGCACTTTATGCAGCCTGTTTACATATGGGTGGGGCTGTGATCCCACCTGGATTGTTGTTTGGCCTGGCACTTCTCAGCACTGAAGGGTTGGGCCATATTTTCCCAAAATGGCCACCTCCAGAGAAACACAGGCTGATGAATATTCCCAAGAGCTTTGCCTCCAATGTCCTTCCCCCACAATGACCCACAGTCAGTAACCTCCTGTTTTTCCAGGAGATTCCCCAAGAACTGTAGTCAGATCTGACCCAAATTCCTATGGAGCCTCTGCTTTGCCCTGGGACCCAGTGCTTATGAAATGTGTGTGCCTTTCAAGAATTGTGTCCCCATTTCCCCCAGTTCCATGGAGCTCCCATAAACAAGCCTCACTGGCTTTCAATGCCAGATGTTCTGGGGACACTTTCTCCCAATGCAGATCCCCAGGCATGGGAACTTGACTAAGAACTCTCATTCCTGTTGGTGAGTCTCTGTGATACAGTTACTTTCCATTCTTTGAGTTTCCCATCTGGGATGCATGGGGTTGCTTATAACACGTAATTGCCCCACCTACCTCTTGATGTGGCCTCCTCTTTGTCTTCTTTAGTAGGATATCTTTTTGAAAGTTTCAAGTCCTTTTGGTTGAAGGTTTTTCAGCACATGGTTGTAATTTTGTTGTTTTTGAGAGAAGTTGAGCTGTAGTCCTTCAATCCAGCCATCTTAGACAAATATACTTTAAAATAAAATCTATGGCAAAAGATAAAGATAGACATTCCTTAATAATGTGGGATCAATTTATCAAGAAAATATAACAATTCTGAATGCATATGACCTCAATATAGGAGCACCTAAATATATAAAGCAAATATTATCAAAATAAAGGGAGAAATTGCAGTAATACAATAATAAGAGACCTTAATAGATCATTTACAGGAATGGACAAATAATTCAGACAAATTCAATAAGGAATTTCTAACCTTAAATGACACATTAGATAAGACAGAATTAACAAATATACACAGAATATTCCAATTTAAAGTTGCAGTACACAATTCTTTTAAAGGGTATTCTCCAATGAGAGATCACATGCTAGGCCACAAAAAAGTATCAGGAATTTGAAGAATAATTGAAATTTATCAGGCATATTTTCAAACCACATCAATATAAAACTAGGAATAAACTACCAGAGAAAAACTAGGGGAAAAAAACACAAACATGTGTAGTCTAAACAATACACTACCAAATAACCAATAGGTCAATGAGGAAATCAAAAGGGAAATCAAAAAATACCTAGAAATACATAAAATGACAACACCAAAAAACAAAGTCTATGGAATGAAACAAAAACAGTTATGAAAAGGAACATTATAGCAATATAAGCCTACCCCAGGAAACAAACAAAGCCTCAAATAAATAATCTCAAATAAACAAAGTTTATACTTAAAGCAACTAAAGAAAAAATAACAAAGAAAACACAAATTGAGTAGAAGAAAAGAAATCATAAAAGTTAGAGAAGAAATAAATGAAAGAGATGAAGAAAACAATAGAAAATATCAATGAATATAAGAGCTGGGTTTTTGAAAAGATAAATTTGATAAACCTTTAGACAGATTCATCAAGCCAAAAATGAGAGGGCTCAAATAAATAAAATCAGAAATGAAAGAGAAGTAAAAACCAACACCAGAAACATACAAAGGATATAAATATTAATATAAATATGTGTCAACAGAACAGACAAACTAGAAGAAATTGATAAATTACTAGAAACACACAGTTTCCCAGGACTGAATCAGCAAGAAATAAAAAATACAAGCATACCAATTGCAATAGTGACACTGAATCAGTAATAAAAAATAATCTACCATTAGCAATATCCAGAACTAGATAGCTTTACAGGTGAAATCTACCACACATTTCAAGAAGAGGTATCACCAATCTTTCTCAAACCAGTCTGAAATATTGAAGAGGATGTAAGATTTCTGAACTAATTCTATAAGGTCAAAATTACCCTGATACCAAACCCACACAAAAACATCACACACACAGACACACAAAAAGAAAATCACAGGCCAATATCACTAAAGAACTTAAATGCAAAAATCCTGGAGTTCCCATCATGGCTCAGTGGTTAACCAATCCAACTAGGAACAATGAGGTTGCAAGTTCAATCCGTGGCCTTGCTCAGTGGGTTAAGGATCTGGAATTGCTATGAGCTGTGGTGTAGGCCACAGATGCAGCTTGGATGTGGTGTTGCTGTGGCTCTGGTGTAGGCTGGTGGCTACAGCTCTGATTAGACCCCTAGCCTGGGAACCTACATATGCCGCAGGTGCAGCCTTAGAAAAGACAAAAAAAAATCTTAAACATCAGAATATCAAATTTAACAATGTTAGAATGATTAGGTGCGATTTCTAACAGGAGTACAAGGATGGTTCAATATGTGCAAATTGATATCTTTGATACAAAACATTAACAAAATGAACAATAAAAACCATAAGATAATATAAATAGATGCACAAAAAGCTGTTGAAAAAAATTCAACATCAATTGATAATAAAAAATTCTCCACAAAGTAGTTATAGAGAAAACATGCCTCACCATAATAAAGGTCATATATGAAAAATCTACAGCCAACATCAAGCTTTTCAATGATGAAAAGCTGAAACCATTTTTTCCAAGATCAGGAACAAGAATGCCCACTCTCACCACTTTTATTCAACATAGTATTGGAACTCCTAGCCACAGCATTGAGATGAGAGAGAAAGATAGAAAAGAAAAAGAAAGAAAGAAAGAAAGAAAGAAAGAAAGAAAGAAAGAAAGAAAGAAAGAAAGAAAGAAAGAAAGAAAGAAAGAAAGGAAGGAAGGAAGGAAGGAAGGAAGGAAGGAAGGAAGGAAGGAAGGAAGGAAGGAAGGAAGAAAAGGGGAAAAGACTGAAACAGAATCCAAGTGGAAAAGGAAGAAGTTAAGCTGTCATTGTTTAGAGATCACATAATACTATGTACATAACATCCTAAAGAAACTACAAAAAAGTATTAGAACTAGTAAATGGACTCAATAAATTTGTAGGATACAAAATTAATATATAGAAATCTAGGTACATTGACAACAAAATAACAGAAAGAGAAATTAAGAGAACAATCATATTTACATTTGAATCGAAAAGAATAAAATACCTAAGAATGAGTCTAACCAATGAAGTAAAAGACCTATACTTTAAAAACACTGAGAAATAAATTGAAGATGACACAACCAAATGGAAAAATATACCATGCTTATTGATAGAAACAATTAGTACTATTAAACTGATCATAATCCCCAAGACAATCTACACATTCAATGCAATCCCTAAGAAAATACCAATGGCATTTTTTACAGAACTAGGACAAAGAGTTCTAAAATTTATACGGAAAGATCTCAAGCAGAATTCAACTTTGAGAAAGGAGTACAGAGTTGGAGATATCATGCTTTTGATTTCAAACTATACTCAAGACTACAGTAATCAAAGCAGTATAGTACTGGCACAAAAATAATTACATTTATCCTGGAATAGAATAGTGCCGAGAAATAAACTAAATCTTACATGGCCATATAATCTATGAAAAAGGAAGCAGGAATATGCAATGGGGGAAAGATAGCCTCTTCAATAAGTGGTTTTTGGAAAACTGAACAGCTACATATGAAAGAAAGAGATTAGAAACATTTCTCACACAATATACTAAATAAACTGAAGAGTAAAGACTTAAATGTAAGACCAGAAACAAAAACCTGTTAAAACATAGGCAATACACTCTTTGACATCAGTCTTAGCAGTTTTTTTTTTTTTACAAATATTCCCACAGGCAAGGGAAATAAAAGCAAAATAAATAGCACTACATCATACTAAAAATGTTTTGCATAGTGAAGCAAACTATTGACAAAACAAAAAGATCACCTATTAATGAGAGGAGATATTTGCAAATGATATATCTGAAAATGGATTATTACCCCATATATACAAAGAACTCATACAACTCAACACACACCCCCCAACAACCCAATTAAAAAACTGGCAGAAGACCTGAATAGACATTTTTCCAAAGAAGACATATGGATGGCCAACAGGTACATGGCAAGATATTCAATATCACTCATCATCAGGGAAATACAAATCAAATCCACAATGAGATATCACCTCACATAGGTCATATTGGCTATTATCAATAAGAAAACAAATAAAAAATGTTGGCAAGAATGTGGTGAAAAGGGAACTCTTGTGCAGTGAGTGTGACTGAATGTTAGTGCTGCCATTCTGGAAAACAGTATGGAGTTTCTCAAAAATTAAAATCAAAACTATTAGGCAATTCAGCAATTCCACTTTTTGGTATTTATCTAATACCAAAATAAAAACACTAACTCAAAATGATAAATGTATTGTTTACAATAGCAAGATATGGAGACAACCTAAGTGTTCATTAACAGATGAATGGATTAAAATAAAAGATGTGGGGTAGGGAGTTCCCACTGTGGCACAGTGAGTTAATGATTTGGCTTGTCTTTGTGGTTGTGTGGGTTTGTTCCCCAGCACAGCACATTGGGTTAAGAATCCAGCATTGTCACAGGCATGACATCAGTCACAGCTGCTACTCAGATTTGACCTCTGGCCCAGTGACTTCCATATCCTGCATGTGTGGCTAAAAAAGAAAAAAAAAAGATGTGTGTGTGTACACATTATATGTATCTACATATTCCATATATCTACTTGGAATATTATTCAGCCATAAAAAAGTCTTGCCATTTGTAACAGCATGATGGACTAGAAAGTACTATGCTAAGTGGAATTAGTGAGATAGAGGAAGACAGATATATTACTTGTATAGGGAAACTAAAAAACAAACAAAATTAATGAACAAACAAAATGGAAAAAGACTCATAGATACAGAGAACAAACTTGTGGTTGGCAGAGGAAAGGTGGGTATGCAGATGAGTTAAAAAAAAAAAAAAAAAAGAATCCTAAAAAAGTCCAGGACCTGAAGACTTCACAGGTGAATTATAGAAAATGTACACAGAAAATTTATAGCAATCTTCCTCAAACTTTTCCAAGAGACAGAAGAGGAGGAAATACTTCCAACGTCATTCTATGAAGCTGCCATCACCCTGATAAAAAAAACCAGACAAATAGAGTGCTAAGAAAGAAAATTATGGGTCAACATCTCTAATGAATAAGAACTAAAAATTCTCAATAAAATATTAGCAAACTGAATCCAACAATACATTAAAAAAAAGATCATACACCACAACCAAGTTAGATTCATCCCAAAGTCACATGGGTGATTCAATGTACACAAATCAAACAATATGATACATCACATCAATAAAAGAAAAGATAAAAACCACATGATTATCTCAATGAATGCAGAAAAAGCATTTGATAAAATTCAGCATCCATTCTTGATGAAAACTCTTACCAATGTGGGTTTAGAGGGAACATAACTCAACATAGTAGAAGCTATTTATGACAAATCCACAGCCAATATATTACTTAATGTTGAAAAGCTGAAAGCCTTTCTGCCAAAATCAGGAACAAGACAAGTATGCACACTCTCACCACTTCTATTTAATATAGTAATGGAATTTCACAGTAATCAGAGAAGAAAAAGGAATCAAAGTTATCCAAATTGGAAAGGAAGAGGAAAAAATGTCATTATATGCAGATGACATAACACTATATATACATATAGAAACCCTATAAGACTTCACACAAAAACTGATAGAACAGAAAAATGAATTCAGCAAGGTAGCAGGATACAAGATTAACACACTGAAATCAATTGAATTTCTTCAAACAATGCAATATCAAGAAGATAAAGTAAATAAATGATCCCTTATAAATTCTCATTAAAAAATATTTAGAAATAAACCTGATGAGGAAGTGAAAGAATTATATGCTGAAAACATTGACAAAGGAAATTGTAGATGATTCAAGAAAATGGAAATATATCCATTCTCTTGAATTGGAAGAATTAATATGGTCAAAATGGCCATACCACTCAGGGCAATCTACAGATTTAATACAAATTCTATCAAATTACTTATGACATTTTTTTCACAGAACTAGAAAAATTATTATAAAATTTATATGAAACCATAAAAGACCCAGAATTTCCATATCCATCCTGGCATGAAATAATTCCATTTAAAGCAGCATGATGGATCTACAGATTTTCATACTAAGTAAAGTAATTCAGAAAGAGAAAGAAAAATATAATGTGACATCACATATATTAAATCTAAAATATGGCACAAATGAACTTATCTACAAAAGAATAGACCTGTGATTGCCAAAGGGGAAGGAGAATGAGAGAAAGATGGATAGTGAGTTTTTGAGATCAGCAGATGCAAATTATTATATATAGAATGGAAATAATGAGGAAAATTTACATTCTCATTCTTAAGTAAATATTTTTCTTAACTGCCTTTAATCTATGCGACTGAAAGGGCAATTATTTATCATTTTAAAAAGGTTGGATTATCAACCTCTATTTAATAAGTGAATGAAAAACTAAAAATTTAAATATTTTACCTCCATTTAACTTTTTTCCCCTAAATAAGATATATTTTGTTCTTTCAATATTCCTGGAAAGAGGGGATTGCAATCTCTGTGGAAACCTTACAAAACTGAATAGGCAGGAAGTTTGAAATGAACAGATAACCTATTCCTATTCTAATTTAACCTTCAGCAAACCTGAAACTGCTTTTTCCTAAACAAACTTAATACAATTCAATACAAAATGATTCAATACAAATTCAATGCAATTCAATTCAATAAAAATATATAGATGTAGTTCTAAAATCTATGAACTACATTTCTTCATTTGTATTGAATTATATTAAATGAATTATCAATTTGGGTGGACTTAAATGAGGGTAAAGGACTAAGAATTGGATTAGTCTCCAGAGTGGAGAACTGCAACTGAAAAAAACATTCTTAATGATAAAAAGGAAGCAATCAATACAAATTTTGAGAGCAAGCAAATCTTATTAAATTAATTAAATGAACTCTATATTAGGATAGTACATAGAGATGATTATGCACAAGTATAACAAAATTAAGTAGATTTGGGATAAAACCACAAGTGATAATACCTGCTTTTTATAAGTGTGTACTCAAGAATGAGTCTGTGTTTACTGCAGGAAGTAAAAACTCTGTTGGGTGTCTTAAGTATAAAAAGAAGAAACTTACAGGAGTTCCCCTCATGGTGCAGTGGATAACAAATGTGACTAGGAACCATGAGGTTGTGGCTTCAATCCCTGGCCTTGCTCAGTGGGTTAGGGATCCAGCATTGCCATGAGCTGTGGTGTAGGTCACAGATGTGGCTCAGATCCTGCGTTGCTGTGGCTCTGGCATAGGCCGGTGTCTAAAGCTCTGATTGACCCCTACCCTTGGAACCTCCATATGCCATGGGAAGTAGCCCTATAAAAAAGGCAAAAAGACAAAAAAAATAGAGAAGAAACTTACATACTTGTGAGAATAGCAGTGGGGTAGTCTCCTGTCTGGGCTGCCAGCATTATCTCCCTGAACATTGCAAAACTGACATGCCAAAGGAACTGCTCTCTGTGCTACAATTTAGAGGGTAGAAAACTGCCTGTTGAGATTTCGAGCTCAAGACCACATTGCTGATGGGAATTTCACGGCCACTAGTGCCTCTTGACCTCTTTGAAATTGAAGACTAGACCCTGCAAAAGTGCTAAAGAAAATCATCCCGTGACCAAGCTGCTGAGCTCCCAACAGTAGCAGAAAAATAACTTCCACCTTATTTTTGCCTTTCCAAATTCATTCTGTTGTTTTTAATTAGTAAAACAATGACCTTCAAAACCCAAGCTTCAAGGAACCCTAGTAAGTAAGGTTTTAAAATTTATATCCTGGCAATTTAGTAATTTATGAAAAAAATATGAGACTAGATGCTATACAAACACAAGCTGGCATCTATATTAATTATCTATTGCTGTGTAAAAGAGTACCATAAAATTGGATGACTTAAGAAACATCTCTTACCTCATAGCGGGGGTCAGGAATCAGGTTAGATTATCTGGATGCCTCTGCCTCAAGGCCTCTCACAACATTCCAGTCAATGTGCCGCTTGGTCTTGTGGTTTAATCTGAAAATTTGACTGGGGTAGCAGCCACTTCCATGTGATTGTTGGCAGGATTCAGTTAGTCACTGGAGTTGGCCAGGGTTCTCCCTCCCCTAAGCTCTCAGCCATGAGAATCTGGGAAACTCACAACATGTGGGCTGACTTCTCTCAGAGTGAGGAAGAGAGTGAGAGAACACAATCACAACATAAACTATAGCCTTTTAATAACCTAATCCCAGGAGTGAAATTCCATCACTTTTGCCATATTTCAGTTATTAGAAGTAAGTCACTAACTAGAAGTTAGTTACAGTCAAGAGGAAATGGTCACACAGGCAGGAGTAATTTGAAGCCACTTTAGAAAATGTCTACTACAGAATTTTATGTCCTTGATTTGTGTGATCACTTCATGTATTTTTCATGTCATATTTTATTATTTTCCTTGGAAAGTATGAAAATGAAATTATTACCTTCTCATTTTTATTTTTTAAATGATTTTTTTCATGATAGTTGGTTTCTTCTCATTTTTAATTTGCTATTTTTATCATGCTAAACATTCAAAGACATTTATGGTATAAATAATGAATTTTCAAACATTACTTTCTCATTTATGTTAAAACTCTTTAATAATGAGCATTTAATATTAAAAAAATACCGGAATAGGGAAAATATGGTATAATAGGAGGACATGGAACTTGCCTCCTTTCACAAACACATCCAAAATACAATTACATCTGGAATAATTCATAGAAAATCAATAAGAAACTGGTGGAGGAGTTGTGGCTCAATAGTAATGAAACCAATTAGTATCCATGAGAATGCAGTTTTGATCTCTGAACTTGCTCAGTGGGTCTGGCATTGTCACAGGCTGTGGTGTATGTTGCAAACAGTAGCTCAGATCCCCCATTTATGTGGCTGTGGTGCAGGCTGGCATCTGCATTTCTATTCGACCCCTAGCCTGGCAACTTCCATATGCCACAGGTATGGCCCTAAAAAGCAAAATTAATTAATTAATTAATTTTAAAAGAAACTGGCAGAATATCTTTTATGCACCCAAAGTTGTAAAAAAAAAAATCCACACAACCTGGTAATACAAAAATGAAAAAGCATTATGATGAGACCAGTTGCCCTGAGAAGGATTTGTGAAAGAGGGAATGTCACATAAGCAAACCCCCACCCTGGGGAGCCCCCTTGCCTTCTGACAGATCCACTGGATCAGATAGAGGAGCTGGAAGGACCTGTATTCTACACTCAAGCTGTGCACATGACCTGGCTTTCTAGCAACCAGGACAGAGAAAGACTGGCACTGACAGGTTCCACGTTGCCACACTCCCAGCCCAAAATACTTGCTGGGTTGGGCTAGTATCCAGGCACCAAATCTCAGACAGATGGGCCCTGGCAAAGAATTCTAACTGCATGGAGACAACCCAGAGGACCTGGGGTATAGATCAGACTGAATCTCAGAGCTCATTGTCAGTGGGAACACCACAGATATGGTTCCAGCATCAGAGCCCATTTTGAGCATGTGCATAACAGGGAATGAGTCTAGCATTAAAGCCTACTGTCATCACACAGCAGGTTCAGGAAAGGCCACAGACTTATTGGCACACATACTCTGTGACACCACAGAAATGAAAATATTAGGCAGAGAGCCACTGGGGATGAGTACACAGTGATTGTTTTCATTGCAAGTGTGCCTCAGTTCTGCCCGCTGTACACCATAGCTTGGAGCCAAATCTGGGGAAGAAATGTCCTGGGAGAGGTCTGTCTCAGAGGCAGCCTAGGTCCCAATCAGCAGAAAAAACACCTCAGTTTTTGCAGCAACAATCCCTGCCCCCAGAACTAGCCTAGAACTAGGTCTTAGATGAACACAACTAGGTCTTGGATGAACACAACAAAAAAATGGACATGACATTTAGTTGCTTCTAGATGAAACTGGGGATGCCTGCATGGATGGTGCACAGGTTTGCTGTGCTCATGTGGACCTTACTTCCTTCAATCCTCACCTCCTTTAGGACAGAGCATGCACTCGGGGTAATGGAGACTTATCAAACCCAACCCTCAGAGTTTCTACTCAAAAACTGGAGAGAAGATCCCATCCACAAGAGGGCTATGACAACCTCAGAGCTAAGAGGAGACTCTGGCCATCAGTGTAGTATCTGGACACCACAATACAAATCACCCCAATCAATGGAATAATGGTCAGCACACTCTGAGGAAAGACATAGAGGACATCTGTACCAAAAACTGTCCTCATGCCAAAAAGTTGGTATCTGTACAGTGAACATAGGGACATTCCCACATCAAAATACATTTTTTTTTTGTCTTTTTAGGACCTCACCTGTGGCATCTGAAGGTTCCCAGGCAAGGGGTTGAATTGGAGTTCCAACTGCTGGCCTACACCATAGCCATAGCAATGCAGGATCCAAGCCACATCTGTAACTCATACCAGAGCTCATGACAATGCCAGATCCTTAACCCACTGAGCAAGGCCAGGGATCAAACCTATATCCTCATGGATACTAGTAGATTTGTTTTCATTGAGCCGCAATGGGAACTCCTCACAACACATTTTTATTTTTGTCTCTTTGTCTTTTCTAAGGCCACACCAGTGGCATATGGAGGTTCCCAGGCTAGGGGTCTAATTTGAGCTTTAGCTGCTGGCCACAGCCACAACCACAGCAACACTGGCATTTGATCCACATCTGCAACCTACACCACAGCTCATGGCAATGCTGGATCCTTAACCCACTGAGTGAAGCCAGGGATCAAACTCGCCACCTCATGGTTCTGAGCCACGATGGGAACTCCCTAAAACACATTTTTAAGACCATAGTAGATAACTGCTTTTCCAAAATTCATAGATACATAAAA
The DNA here is from genome assembly GCF_016906955.1 of Phacochoerus africanus. NCBI lineage: Eukaryota > Metazoa > Chordata > Mammalia > Artiodactyla > Suidae > Phacochoerus > Phacochoerus africanus. The sequence continues at coordinate 42,724,978 of NC_062553.1, read as the reverse complement.
GTTAAGTAAAATGAAAAGATAGAAGAAATACTCCCAATTAAAAAGCAAGAGAGAAGTTCCCACTGTGTCTCAGTAGGTGAAGATCATGACATAGTGTTCCTGAAGATGTGGGTTTTATCTCTCGCCTCACTCAGTGGTTTAAGGATCTGGCATTACTGCAAGCTGTGGCATAGGTAGTGGATGTGACTTAGATCTGGCATTGCTTTGGCTGTGGCACAGACCCCATCTTCAGGTCCAATTCAACCCCTAGCCTGGAAAATTTCATTTGTCACAGGTTCAGTCCTAAAAAAAATAAATTTTAAAATACTTTAAATTTTTTTAAATAAATAAAAAGTAAAATAACAAGAGGAATACCCTAAAAGAACAAATAATAAAACAGACTTTACAAGTCTACTAGACCCTTGAGTAAAAAAAGGAGATAATAAAAATGCTAAACAAATAAAGATTGTCAATAGAAATACAGATAACTGTAAGAAGTAACTGGGAACCATAAAGCCAATCAAAATTACATAATTCAATGTCCATAGTAAGAATCAATCTGAAAGCAATGAATAGCAAACTAAATAATACATAAGAAAAAGTAAGTGATCTGGAATATAGAAAATGAATGTTATCCAATCAGACCATCAAACAGAAAGAAATTTTTTTTTCAGCTGTGCATATGACATGTGGAATTCTTAGGATAGAAATCGAACTTGTGCCACAGCAGTGACCCAAGTTGTTTTGGTGACAATGTTAGATACCTAACCCACTGTTCCACAGGGGAATTCTCAGAAAGAATTTTTAATTTTTTTATTTATTTTTTAATTTATTTTTATTTTTTTTTATGCTGTACAGCATGAGGACCAAGTTACACTTACATGGATACAGTTTTTTTTCCACCCTTTGTTCTGTTGTGATGTATCTAGACGTAGTTCTCAATGCTACTCAGCAGGATCTCATTGTAAATCCATTCCAAGAGCAATAGTTTGCATCTGATAAGCCCAAGCTCCTGATCCCTCCCACTCCCTCCCTCTCCCCCAGGGCAGCCACAAGTCTATTCTCCAAGTCCATGGTTTTTTTTCCTATGGAAATGTTCATTTGTGCTGGATATTAGATTCCAGTTATAAGTGATATCATATGGTATTTGTCTTTCTCTTTCTGATATATTTCACACAGTATGAGAGTCTCTAGTTCCATCAATGTTGCTATAAATGGCATTATGACATTCTCTTTTATGGCTGAGTAGTATTCCATTATGTATGTATATCACATCTTCCTAATCCAATCATCTGTCAATGGAAATTTGGATTGTTTCCATGTCTTGGCTACTGTGAATAGTGCTGCAATGAACATGAGGGTGCATGTGTCTTTTTCAAGGAAACTCTTGTCTGGATATGTGCCCAGAGTGGGATTGTGGGGTCATATGGTAGTTCTATGTATAGATTTCTAAGGTATCTCCAAACTGTTCTCCATAGTGGCTGTACCAGCTTACATCCCCACCAGCAGTGCAGGAGGGTTCCCTTTTCTCCACACCCCATCCAGTATTTATTTGTGGACTTATTAATAATGGCCATTCTGACTGGTGTGAGGTGGTAGGTATCTCATGGTAGTTTTGATTTGCATTTATCTTATAATCAGAGATGTTGAGCATTTTTTCATGTGCTTGTTGGCCATCTGCATATCTTCCTTGGAGAAATATCTATTCAGGTCTTTTGCCCATTTTTCCATTGGGTGATTGGCTTACAAGTATAAGCTGCTTGTATATTTAAGAGATTAAGCCCTTGTCTGTTGCATTGTTTGAAACTATTTTCTCCCATTCTGTAAGTTGTCTTTTTGTTTTATTTTTGGCTTCCTTTGCTGTGCCAAAGCTTGTCAGTTTGATTAGTTCCCATTGGTTTATTTTTGCTCTTATTTCTGTTGCCTTGGGAGACTGACCTGAGAAAATATTCATGAGGTTGATGTCAGCAAGTGTTTTGCCTGTGTTCTCTTATAGGAGTTTGATGGTGTCTTGTGTTATATTTAAGTCTTTCAGTGATTTTGAGTTTATTTTTGTGTATGGTGTGAGGGTGTGTTCTAGTTTCATTGCTTTGCATGCAGCTGCCCAGGTTTCCCAGCAATGCTTGCTGAATAGACTTTCTTTTTCCCATTTTATGTTCTTGCCTCCCTTGTCAAAGATTAATTGACCATAGATGTCAGGGTTTATTTCCGGGTTCTCTATTCTGTTCCATTGGTCTGTCTGTCTGTTTTGATACCAGTACCACACTGTTTTGATGACTGGCTTTGTAATATTGCTTGAAGTCTGAGAAAGTTATGCCCCCTTCTTGGTTTTTGTTTCTCAGGATTGCTTTGGCAATTCCAGGTCTTTTGTGGTTCCATATTAATTTTTGGATTGTTTGTTCTAGTTCTGTGAAAAATGTCATGGGTAATTTGATAGGGATTGCATTGAATCTGTAGATTGCTTTGGGTAGTATGGCCATTTTTACAATATTGATTTTTCCAATCCAGGAAGATGGAATATCTTTCCATTTCTTTACATTTTCTTTAATTTCCTTGATTAATGTTTTATAGTTCTCAACGTATAAGTCCTTTACCTACTTGGTCAGGTGTATGCCAAGGTATTTGATTTTTTGAGGTGCAGTTTTAAAAGGTATTGTATTTTTGTATTCCTTTTCTAATATTTCATTGTTGGTAAACAGAAATGCGACTGATTTCTGAATGTTAATCTGAATGTTAATTCTGCTACTTTGCTGAATTTAACCAGTTCAAGTAGTTTTGGGGTTGAATCTTTAGGGTTTTCTATGTATAGTATCATGTTGTCTGCATACAGTGACAATTTTATCTCTTCTCTTCCTATTCAGATGCCTTTTATTTCTTTTGTTGTCTAATTGCAATGTGGCTAGGACTTCCAAAACTATGTTGAATAGCAGTGGTGAGAGTGGGCATCCCTGTCTTGTTCCAGATTTTAGTGAGAAGGCTTTCAGTTTTTCTCCATTGAGTATTATATTTGCTGTGGGTTTGTCATAAACGGCTTTGATTATGTTCAGGAATGTTCCCTCTATACACATTTTGGTGATAGTTTGGACCATGAATGATGTTGGAGTTTGTCAAATGCTTTTTCTACATCTATTGAGGTGATCATATGGTTTTCTTTTGTTAATGTGGTATATGATGTTGATTGATTTACATATGTTGAACCATCCTTGTGCACCTGGGATGAACCCTACCTGGTCATGGTGTATGATCTTTTTGATATGTTGTTGGATTTGGTTGGCTAAGATTTTGTTGAGAATTTTTGCATCTATATTCATCAAAGATATTGGCCCATAGTTTTCTTTTTTGGTGGTATCTTTGTCTGGTTTTGGAATTAGAGTGATGGTGACATCATAGAATGTCTTTGGGAGTGTTCTTTCTTCTTCAACCTTTTGAAAAAGTTTAAGGAGAGTGGGCACCAGATCCTCTGTATATGTTTGGTATAATTCACCTGTGAAGCCATCTGGTCCTGGACTTTTATTTGTAGGGAGTGTTTTTATGACATATTCAATTTCATTTGTATTGCTCGGTCTGTTCAGTTGGTCTGTTTCTTCCTGATTCAGTTTTGGCAGTCTGTAAGACTCTAGAAAACTGTCCTATTCTTCCAGATTGTCAAATTTGTTGTCATATAGTTGTTCATAGTATTCTCTTATGGTATTTTGTATTTCTCCAGTATCCATTGTGATTTCTCCTTTTTCATTTCTAATTTTGTTTATTTGGATTCTTTCTCTCCTCTTCTTAGTGAGTCTAGCCAGGGGTTTGTCAATTTTGTTTACCTTTTCAAAGAACCAGCTCTTGGTTTTATTAATTTTCTCTATTGTTTTTTGAGTCTCTATTTTATTGATTTCCTCTTTGATATTTATAATTTCCTTCCTTCTGCTGCCTTTAGGTCTTTTTTGTTCTTTTTCTAATTTATTTAGGTGTAGGGTTAAGTTGTCTTCTTTTTTGAGGGAGGCCTGTATCGCTATGAATTTCCCTCTGAGCGCTGCTTTTGCGGTGTCCCATAGATTTTGAGAGGTTGTGTCTTCATTATCGTTTGTCTTAAGGTATTTTTTAATTTCCTTCTTGATTTTTCTCATTGACCCATTTTTTTTTTTTTTTTTTTAGTAGCATGTTGTTTAGTTGCCATGTAGTGCGTTTTTTCTCATTTCTTTTCCTGTGGTTGATTTCTAGTTTCACACCATTGTGGTCAGAGAAGATACTTGAAATAATTTCTATGCTTCTAAATTTGTTGAGGTTAGCTTTGTGTCCCAATAAGTGGTCGATTCTTGAGAATATTCCATGCACACTTGGGAAGAATGTGTATTTTGGTTTTTTTGGATATAGTGTACAGAAGATGTCAATTAAGTCTAAATTTTCTATTGTTTCCTTTAGGATCTCTGTTGCTTTGTTGGTTTTCTGTCTAGAGGATGTCCGTTGATGTGAGTGGGTATTACAGTCTCCTACTATGATTGTATTCCCATAAATTTCTCCCTTTATGTCTGTTAATATTTGTTGTATATATCTGGGTGCTCCTGTATTGGGGGCATGTATGTTGATGATAGTAATATCCTCTTCTTGGATGGATCCCTTAATCATTAAATAGTGTCCTTCTTTGTCTTTCTTGATGTCTTTTGTTTTAAAGTCTATATTGTCTGATATGAGTATTGCAATTCCTGCTTTCCTATCCTGTCTATTGGCATGAAATATTTTTTCCCAGCCCTTCACTTTCAATCTATATGTGTCCTTTGTCCTAAGGTAAGTTTCTTGTAGGCAGCATATTGAAGGTTTTTGCTTTTTTATCCGCTCAGCCACTCTGTGTCTTTTGATTAGAGCATTCAGTCCATTGACATTTAAGGTGATAATTGATAGATGATTATTTATTGCCATTTTAAACCAGTTGATTCTATGATTCTCCATTCTTCCTTTATTTTTTTGGTTGGATGGTCTCTGGTTATTTTCTGTTTGAGTGTTTTTCTTTTCGTTTTTTGCGAATGCAATGTTTGGTTTTGATTTGTGGTTGCCCTGTTTTTTTAAGTATGCTAACCCCTTCCTATAATTGTGTGTTTCAGCTTGATAGTCCTGTAGGTTCAAACACTTCATTACTATACTAAAATTAAGAAGAGAAACAAAACAAAGAATAAAGAAAAGAAAAAAGAGAGAGAGAAAAGAAAAGGAAAGAAAAAAATTTTTTGGAGTCTATTTATTTTTATTTTTATTTTGTCTTTTTGCCTTTTTCTAGGGCTGCTTCCCATGGCATATGGAGGTTCCCAGGCTAGGGGTCTAATCAGAGCTGTAGCCATTGGCCTATGCCAGAGCCATAGCAATGCGGGATCCGAGCCGCGTCTGCAACCTACACCACAGCTCACGGCAACGCTGGATCCTTAACCCAGTGATCAAGGCCAGGGATCGAACCCACATCCTCATGGTTCCTAGTCGGATTCATTAACCACTGAGCCATGATGGGAACTCCTAAAGAACCTATTTATTTCCTTACTTCCCTTGCCCACATTTTATGATTTTGATGACTCTTTTTTCTTTTTAATTTTATTTTGTTTTAAACATGTTCATGATTAAATCTGTATGCTGGCTTATTTGAGTGACTGCTCTCTGATTGTGGTTTCCTAAATCCTAGTTCTTCCTCTTTATCCCCCCCTTTCTTTCCTTCCTTTCTTTTTGATTTAGAGAAGCCCTTTCAATATTTCTTTTAGCCTGGGTTTTGTATTGCTGTATTCTTTTACTTTTTGTTTGTTGGAAAAAATTTTTATTTCTCCTATTTTAAATGATATTCTTGCTGGATAGAGTATTGTAGGTTGTGTATTTCTTCCTTTTAGCACTCTAAATATCTCTTGCCATTCCCTCCTGGCCTGTAGAGTTTCTGTAGAGAAATAATCTGATAACGTTATGGGGGTTCCCTTATAAGTAACATTTTGCTTTTCTCTTGCTGCCTTTAGGATCCTCTCTTTATCATTAACTTTTGTCATTTTTATTATAATGTGTCTTGGTGTGGGTCTATTTGGGTTCAACTTGTTTGGGGCCCTCTGTGCTTCCTGTATCTTGAAATCAGTATCCTTTAGATTTGGAAAGTTTCCAGCAATAATTTCTTCAAATATATTTTCCATCCCCTTATCTTTTTCTACTCCTTCTGGAAATCCTATTATGTGTAGATTGGCCTGCTTTATATTATTCCATAGGTCTCTTATATTGCTTTCATGTTTTTTCATTTGGTTTTCTATCTGCTGTCCTGTTTAGGAGACTTCCACTATTCTATCTTCCACATCACTAATTTGTTTTTCTGCATTATTCATTCTGGTTTTTACTGCCTTTAGCTCAGTTTGTATCTCTGCAAATGAATTTTATGGTTTTTGTTGGCTCCTCCTTATATTTTCTAGTTCCTTTCTGAGGGCATCTGCATTACTGTTCATATCTTCTCTTAATTCCTTCAGTATTTTCACTATTTCCCTTTTGAACTCCAAGTCTGTCAGACTGCAGAGGTCTGTTTCATTGTTGACTGCTTTAAGTGAGTTCTCCTGTTGGTTTAACTGGGGATGATTTCTCAGCTTCTTCATCTTGCTTATTTTCTTTTTCTTTGTGGAGTTGTACTCCCAGTGGCCAGGAAGGTTTTGCCTTGGCACTGCTGTGGAATGTTTCCTGAGGGCTGGCATTGTTTCTCAGTCTTCTCTGAGTCAGTGTGGCTTTTCCTGAGGGTGGGTGGGGCTGACATGGTCTCTTTGAAGCAAAGGAGGACTTTCTGAGGGCAGACAGGACTGGAAGCAGATTTCACAGAGCCATGCAGAGCTTGCTCTGGTGTTTCTGGGCTGTGGGGCTCTTCCAGGGGGCTGGTGGTGCTGGACTGATGTTCCACAAGAGTGCAGCACCCCCAAGGCTAGGAGTGGCAAGCTGGGCCCCTGAGAACCCAAGGGGCTCTTCCCCAGGGCAGCCGGAACTGGCAGGACTGTCCCACAATGAAAGCAGATTTTGCATGGCCTGGCCAAGCTTGCTCTAGCTTTTATGGGCATGGGAATTCTTGCAGGGGGCTGGCAGTGCTGGGCAGCTGTTCCACAGGAGTACAGCACCCCCAAGGGTGGGAGCAGCTAGCTGGGCTGCTGAGAACTCAAGGGGCTCTTCCCCAGAGCAGCCAGAACTGGCAGGACCACCGTGCAATGAAAGCAGATTTTGCACAGCTGGGCAGAGCTTGCTCTATCCTTTCTGGGCTGAGGGCCTTTTCCAGGGGGTTGGTGGTGTTGGGCACTGCTCCACGGAGTTGTTGCCCCTCCAGCAGGCAGGGAGGCCAGGTCAGGGAAAGCCCCTGTGGTGGTCAGCTTCCTGCAAATGGTGAGGCCAGCCCTCCAGGATGGCAGGCAGCCTCAGGTCCAGTGTGTGCACACAGGGTAGGGGGAGGGGGGATGCACTGGGAAGCACAGCTTTCTGCTAGCTAGCGAGCAAGTGAGCTCACTGTGGAGCAGGGATTATTCTATATCAGCCCACCCTTCCTCCTCTCCCCTCCCCAACACTGGTGCCTTGTCTATCCTGCAGATCCAGGTCTTCTCCCTGTTTCCCTCTGATGTGGCTTTCCACTCCCCAGCCCTTAGCGTATTGCTCCCTCCAGCCATGACACTCCACTTTCTAGTCTCCCAGGAAGTCTCTGCCCCGCCAAATTGATGGACCACTTCCTAGCCCCCCCGGGCAGTCTCTGCCCTGTCACCCTGACAGACTGCTTCTTAGTCCCCCAGGCAGTCTCCACACCACCCACCCCAGTCTGCTCCTGGGGACTAACCTCTGGAGTGGAGGTCTCGGTGCCCAGCCCCCACCCAAGCATCTCAGTTTTTGGTGTCTGTGCCAGTAGTTCAGATGATCTGTTTGGTTCTCACTCTGCTTTTCAGATCTCAGACTTACTGCTGTGCTCTTCTTGGCATCTGCAGGTCCCTCTGATTCAGTTGATCTTTCTGTCAATTAGGTGACTTTCCAGGGTGTGGGATCTCTTTCCCCTCCACAGTTCCCTTTGGGAGCACCCATCCAGCCCCAATTCCCCTTCTCTCATTCTCCTCTTTTCTCTTGTTTTACCCAGTTATGTCACGAGATTCTTGCCATTATTGGAGTTTAAGTTCTTCTGCCAGTGATTAATTGCTGTTCTGTATGAGTGGTTTAACCTGTAGATGTGTTTTTGTGTGTGTGTGTTTGTGGGAGAGGGTGAGCATGTCCCTCTACTCTTCCACCATCTTGCCTTCTTCCCACTCCAGAAAGAAAATTTTTTAAAAAGCGAAAGCAGCATATGAGATCTATGAAATAATATAAAGTGTTTAAAGTTATGCGTAATAGGAGTTTCATAAGGAGAGAAGAGAGAGGAATATTTAAAATGTATATGAAGAATTTATGGCTGAAAACTCCCCAAAGCTAAAGAATACAGCTATCAAGGTATAGGCAGTCTAGAGAGTCCCAAACAAGATGAACTCAAACTGACACACACCAAGATATAGTACAACTAAAATGGCAAAATTAAATGTAGAGAATTCTAAAGGCTGAAAGAAAAAAAAAATTGTCAGTGGAGTTCCTGTTATGGTTCAATGGTAACAAACCCAACTAGTATCCATCAGGATGTGAGTTCATTCCCTGGCTCAGTGGGTTTAGAATCTGGTGTTGCAGTGAGCTATGGTGTAGGTTGCAGATGTGACTCAGATCCCATGTTACTGTGGCATAGCCCAGCAGATGAAACTCCAATTCAACCCCTGGCCTAGGAAATTCCATATGCCATGGTTCAGCCCTAAAAAATACAGAGAAAGGAAGGAAGGAAGGAAGGAAGGAAGGAAGGAAGGAAGGAAGGAAGGAAGGAAGGAAGAAAGAAAGAAAGAAAGAAAGAAAGAAAGAAAGAAAGAAAGAAAGAAAGAAAGAAAGAAAGGAAGGAAGGAAGGAAGGAAGGAAGGAAAAGAGTCAGTTATAAGAGATACTCCACAAGGCTGTCCACTGATTTCCCTGCAGAAAATTTGTCGGTGATAAGGAAGTTAAAGGAAACAATCTTGAAAGGGAAAAACCTGTAACCTAGGATGATCTATTCAACAAAATTACCATTTCACAGGGAAGCAAAAAATAAAGGAATAGAGCAATATTAAGCCTACCCTAAAAGAAATATTAGAAGGTCTTGTCTAAATAAAAAATAAGAGGGGAAGCATCAACATGGTGGAGCAGTAAGATATTATGCTCACCTTCTCCCACAAATGCATCACAAAAATAACATCTACATGTAGAACAATTCACACAGAAGATCTATTGAACCATGGAAGAAGAACTTAAACCTCAAAAAAGGAAAGAAACCCTCCACAAAACTGAGGATAAACAAAAGAAAAAAAGAGTTAAAAGGAATCAAGATGGGATTAGCACTCTGAGAGGGAGCTGTGAATGAGAAAAGGAACACACACCCTGCCAAGCCACCTGACAGGGAGATCAGCCAAGAGAGATGGACCTTTTCAAGGTCACTGAGAAATGTGTAACAGCTGGACTGAGGAGGGTAAAGCAGGATGACAACTCTACAGATAATCTATACCACTACCCTGGGCACCAAGAACCAGAGATGCTTGGGTGGGGGCTGGGTGCTGAGACTCATGCTCCAGGGTCAGTTCCTGGCAGAGGACTAGGGTTGGCTGTGTGCAGACAGACTGAGGGGCTAGGGAGCAGTGCACCACTGGCTGGTGAACAGAACACCACAGCAGAGAGAATGTGGGAGGAGGTCTGGGCCTGCAGGATAAAAAAGGTGCCATTGTTGGAGAGGGTGAGAGGAGTGGTGGACCACCATAGGAATCTCTTTCCCTGAAAACATGTGGGGTCTCAGAGGGTGGGGCACATGTGGCCAAGCTATGAGTGGCGAGAGGCCACTTGCTTAGGCTGGGGTAATCTGGACACCTCTTGTGTGGGCTACAGGTGGCTGAACACCTCTTGTATGGGCTAAGAGCAGTGGGGGGCTAAGTGTGATGTGATGCCTCTTGCATGACCTACAAACCACAGCAGTCATCTCAGAAACCAGAGAAGGATGTGGCCTTCCACCACTAGGGGTCTGTGAACAGGCTACACCTGTAGCCCCAGTCACCTCAGAAGTCAGCAAAAAAAGAGGGCACTGCAACCAAGCACCAATCATTGATGCTCTCACTCCCCTGGGAACATACCCACCCCGATGCTGCCACTGCCAAACACTCTGAGCAGGGGCCACACATGCTGGGTAACTGTCAATTCACAGTACCTTGCAACTAAGAGAAGCCTGTGCAGCAATTTCTGTATGGGTTAAGTGCTTCTTGTGTGGTCTAAAGGAGGCAGGGGCAAACCACCACAGTTATCTCTGACTCCAGAGGTGGGCATGGCCTGTGACCAGTAGGGGTCCGTGAATAGGAAATGCTTGCAGCCCCAATCACCTCAGAGGACACCACAGAGGAGGTCATTGCAACTGAAAAACACCCGCTGTTGCTCTCACTCCCCTGGGAGCTCACAAACCTGCCACCGCCACTGCCAAAGGCTCCAGGCACTGCGTAAATCTGCCTGAGGCTCATTACCACTTCCCAGGGCCCTGCAACTAGAAGTAGCCTGCACAACCTTCCACAGTTCCTTCCTACTGTCAAGAGCCCACCAACCAGGCACTGATTACTAGCCCTGCCCATTGCCTCCTTCTCCATGGAAACACACTCAGCACCATATCAAGGGGATATACTGCTCACCCTGAAGAAAGATACAGCAAATATCCAAACTCCCATGCCAAAAATAAATAGTAACCCCCCCACACAAAATACAAAGGGGTGCTCTTGCATAAAAATCGCCCTCTAAGGCTACAGTATTTGGTTTCCCTAAACACACACACACACACACACACACACACACACACAAACATAAGTGAAATGAAGAAGCTTGGGAACCATTCCCAGTTAAAAGAACAGGATAATTCACCTTAAGCAGTAAACAATGAAACAAACCCCTACATTCTGATAAACACTGAGTTCAAAATGGAGATAATGCCGGTTACTAAGGGTGAATATGAAGGAATTAAAAGCAGATATAAATAGTAATGCAGATTACTTTAGAAAGGAACTAGAAAATATAAGGAGGAACCAAAAAATTAGAAAATTCATTTGCAGATGCAAGCTGAGTTAAAGGCGTTAAAGGGCAGAATGAATAATGCAGAGGAAGGAATTAATGATTTGTAAGATGGAATAATGGAAATCACCCAATCAGGAGAGCAGACAGAAAACCAAATGAAAATAACATGAAAGGAATATAAGAGATCTATGGAATAATATAAAGCAGGTCAATCTATGCATAACAGGCATTCCAGAAAGAGAAGAAAAAGAAAAAGGGATGGAAAATATATTTGAGGAAATTATGGATGAAAAATTCTGAATCTAAGTTTATAGCAATACAGGCCTTCCTCAAGAAAGAAGAAAAATCTCAAATGAATTAGAAAAACAAGAACAAACAAAACCTAAAATCAGCAGAAGGAAGGAAATAATAAAGATCAGAGAGGAAACCAATAAAATAGAGATTCAAAAAACAATAGGCAAAATCAATCAAACTAAGGCTGGTTCTTTGAAAAGGTAAACAAATTGACAAACCTCTGTCCATATTCATCAAGAAGAGGAGAGAAAAAAAACCCAAATAAACAAAATAAGAAATGAAAAAGGACAAATCTCAATGGATACTGCAGAAATACAAAAGAGAGAGAGAGAAAACTATGAACAATTATATGCAAACAAATTTGACAATTTAGAATAAATGGACAAATTTCTAGAGACTTATAGCCTGCCAAAACTGAATCAAGAAGAAACAGGTCAACTGAATACATCTATCACTAGAAATGAAATTGAGAATGTAATAAAAACACTCCCTACAAAGGACCAGGACAAGATGACTTCACAGGTGAATTATACCTAACATACAGAGAAGAACTTGTACCCATTCTTCTGAAACAGAAGTTTGAAGAAGGAAAACTCCCAAAACCATTCTAGGAAGCCACCATCAAACTAATAACAAAATCAAAGATATTACCAAAAAAGAAAATTGTAGGCCAAAATCTTTGATGAATATAGATGCAAAAATTCTCAAAAAAAATTTTTTTCAGGGTTCTTTTTTTTCTACTGTACAGTATGGTGATCCAGTTACACATACATGTATACTTTTTTTTTTTTTTGCTCACATTATCATCCTCCATCATAGGTGCCTAGACATAGTTCCCAGTGCTATATTGCAGGATCTCATTGTTAATCCATTTCAAAGGCAAGAGTCTGAATCAATTAACCCCAAGCTTCCAATCCATCCCACTCCCACCCCTTCTCCCTAGGCAACAAAAAGTCTTTTCTCCAAGTCATGATTTTGTTTTCTGTGGAAAGATTCATTTGTGCCACATATTAGACTCCAGATATAAGTGATATCAGATGGTATTTGTCTTTCTCTCCCTGACTTACTTCACTCAGGATGAGAGTCTCTAGTTCTATCCATGCTGCTGCAGATGGCATTATTTTGTTCTTTTATATGGCTGAGTAATATTTTATTGTGTATAAATATGCCACATCTTCTTAATCCATTCATCTGTTGATGGTCATCTTGGTGCTTCTATATTAGGGGCATAAATATTGGTGATTGTAATATCTTCTTCTTGAATGGATCCTTTAACCATTAAATAGTGTCCTTCTTTTTCTTTATGGCCTTTGTTTTAAAATCTATTTTGTCTGATATGAGTATTGTAACTCATGCTTGCCTGTCTTGTCCATTGGCATGAACTCTCTTTTCTTATCCCCTCACTTTCAATATATATGTATCCTTTGCCCTAAGGTGAGTTTCTTGTATGCAACAAGAAAGGTTTTTGCATTTGTATCCAATCTCCCACTTTGTGTCTTTCCACTGGAGCATTCAGTCCATTGACATTTAAGGTGATTATTGATATATATGTATTTATTTCCATTTTAAACCATGTTTTCCAGTTGATTCTCTGTTTCCCTCTTCTTTTCTTTTTTAGGTTGGATGGTTTCCATTTATTTTATGCTTGAGTACTTTTCTTTTCAGTTTTTGTGAGTGTAATATTCACTTTGGATTTGTGGTTGCCCTGTTTTTTAAATATGTTAACGCCTTCCTATATTTGCTTGCTTTAGCCTTATAGTTATATAGGCTCAAACATCATTAAAATAAAATGAATAATCTATATTTTCATACTTTCCTTCCCCATATTGCATGATTTTTATGTCCTTTTTTTTAATCATGTTTACGTATGTATGCTGTTTTTTTTAAGTGACTGCTTTCCAATTGTGGTTTCCTCCATCCTAATTCATCATATTCTTTTTTTTTTAATTTAGAGAATCCCTTTAAGTATTTCTTTTAGAATGGGCTTAGTACTGCTGTACTCTTTTAACTTTTCTTTGCTGGAGAAATCCTTTATTTCCACTTCCATTTTAAATTATATTCTTGTTGGGTAGAATATTCTAGGTTGCAAATTGTTCCCTTTCAGCACTGTGAATATAACTTGCCACTCCATTCTAGCCTGTAGTATTTCTGTAGAGAAGTCAGCTGATCGCCTTGTGGACATTCCCTTATAATTAATGCCTTGTGTATCCCTCGCTGCCTTTGGAATCCTCTCTTTAACTTTTTTTTGCCATTTTTCTTATGTCTTGGTATGGGCTTGTTTGGGTTCAACTTGTTTGGGGCCCTCTGTGCTTCCTGTATTTGATATCAGCATCCTTTATATTTGGAAAGTTTTCCGTCATAATTTCTTCAAATGTATTCTCAATCCCCTTTTCTTTTTCATCTTCTTCTGGAATTCCTATTATGCATAGATTGTCCCACTTTATACTATCCCATAGGTCTCATATTGCTTTTGTGTTTTTTTATTACTCAATGAATTTATTACATTTGTAGTTGTATAATGATCATCAAAATCCAATTTTATAGGATTTCCATCCCACAACCCAAGCACATCCCCCCACCCCCCAAACTGTCTCCTTTGGAAACCATAAGTTTTTCAAAGTCTGTGAGTCAGTATCTATTCTGCAAAGAAGTTCAGTCTGTCCTTTTTTCAGATTCCACATGTCAGTGAAAGCATTGGAGGTTGGTGTCTCATTGTATGGCTGACTTCACGTAGCATGATAATTTCTAGGTCCATCCATGTTGCTAAAAACGCTGGTATTTCGTTCCTTTGAATGGCTGAGTAATATTCCATTGTGTATATGTACCACATCTTCTGGATCCATGCTTCTGTCAGCGGACATTTAGGTTGTTTCCATGTCTTGGCTATTGTGAAGAGTGCTGCAATGAACATTGGAGTACATGTGCCTTTGCGAGTCATGGTTTTCTCTGGAGAGATGCCCAGGAGTGGGATTGCTGGGTCAAATGGTAGCTCTATGTTTGGTTTTCTGAGGCATCTCCATACTGTTTTCCACAGTGGTTGCACCAACTTACAATCCCACCAAAAGTGTACTAGGGTTCCCTTTCCTCCACACCCTCGCCAGCACTTATTGTTTGTAGACTTTTGGATGATGGCCATTCTGGCTGGGGTAAGGTGGTACCTCATTGTGGTTTTGATTTGCATTTCTCTAATAATGAGTGATGCTGAACATCTTTGCATGTGTTTTGTGGCCATCTGTATGTCTTCTTTGGAGAACTGTCTGTTTAGATCTTCTGCCCATTTATTGATGGGGCTGTTTGTTTTGTTGGTGTGGAGCTGCAGAAGGTGTTTATAAATTTTGGAGATTAATCCAATGTCAGTCAATTCACTTGCAAAGATTTTCTCCCATTCTGTGGGTAGTCTTTTCATTTTGTTTAGGGTTTCCTTTGCTGTGCAGAAACTTTGAAGTGTGATTAGGTCCCATTTGTTTATTTTTGTTTTTGTTGTCAATACTCTGAGAGGTGGATCTGAGAAGACGTTCCTCTCATTTACATCAGAGAGTGTTTGGCCTGTGTTTTCCTCTAAGCGTTTTATAGTGTCTGGTCTTATATCTAGGTCTTTAATCCCTTTGGAGTTTATTTTTGTGTATGGTGTTAGGGAGTGCTCTGATTTCATTCTTTTCCATGTGACTGTCCAGTTTTCCCAGCACCACTTATCGAACAAGCTGTCCTTTCTCCATTGTATATTCTTGCCTCCTTTGTCATAGCCTAGTTGGCTGTAGTTGTGTGGGTTTAATTCTGGGCTTCCTCTCCTGTTCCACTGATCTATAGTTCTGTCTTTGTGCCAGTCCCATATGGTTTTGATGATTGCTGCTTTGTAGTATAGTCTGAAGTCTGGGAGCCTGATTCCTCCAGCTCCATTTTTCTTTTTCAGGATGTCTTTGGTGATTCTGGGCCTTTTGTGCTTCCAAATAAACTTTAAATTATCTTGCTCCAGTTCTGTGAAAAATGTCCTTGGTAATTTGATAGGGCTTGCACTGAATCTGTAGATTGCCTTAGGCAGTATAGTCATTTTGATAATATTGACTCTTCCAGTCCAAGAGCATGGTACATCTTTCCATGTATTTGTGTCATCTTTGATTTCTTTCATCAGTGTCTTATAGTTTTCAGAGCACAGGTCTTTTGTCTCTTTAGGTGGGTTTACTCCTAGATATTTTATTCTTTTGGATGTGGTGGTAAATGGGATTGCTTCCCTAATTTCTCTTTCTGGTCTTTCATTGTTGGTGTGTAGAAATGCAGTCGATTTCTGTGTATTAAGTTTGTATCTTGCGACTTTGCCAAATTTCGTGGATGAGTTCTAACAGTTTTCTGATAGAGTCTTTCAGATTCTAGGTACAGTATCATGTCATCTGCAAATAATGATAGTTTTACTTCTTCCTTTCCAATTTGGATTCCTTTTTATCTCTTTCACTTCTCTGATTGCTGTGGTGCTTTCATGTTTTTTCATTTGGTTTTCTGTCTGCTGTCCTTATTGGGTTATTTATATATTCTCTTCCACATCACTTATTTGCTCCTCTACTTTATTCATTCTGGTCTTTATAGCCTTTAGCTCTGTTTGTATCTCTGAAAATGAATTTTCTATTTTTTTGGCTCCTCCTTTTATTTTCTTGTTCCTTTCTAAAGGAATCTGCATTACTGTCATATCCTCTCTTAATTCCTTCAGTATTTCACTATCTCCATTTTGAACTCAAAGTCTGTCAGACCTCAGAAGTCTGTTTCATTGTTGACTGCTTTAGGTGAATTCTCCTGTTGCTTTAACTGGGAATCATTTCTGAGCTTCATTTTGCTTGTGTTTTTCTTTTTCTGTGAGTTGGGGAAGCCAAAACTTAGTCTTGTAAGGCTACTTCTATGCAGAGGAACCCCTTTGCATTTTTGGGGATGTTGCTATTTATTTTTAGTTTGGGAGTTTGAATATTTTCTGTCTCTTTCCTCAGTGTGAACAGGCTGTTATCTCCAGAATGCTAAGTGTGTTTTCAGGAGAAGGAGGCAATGGGTAGGGCCAGCAGTCAGTGCCTGGTCATTGGTCTCTCAACAGAAACAAATACCTGCAGGTAGGTGGCACAGGCTACTTCTATTTGCAGGGCCCTGGGTAATGGTAATGAGCTCAAGGAGGATGGCAAGGTGAACAGAGTGTTTGGCAGAAGAAGCAGCAGGGTGTGTGAGTTCCCGGGTGTGTGAGTTCCCAGGGTTGTGAGGGCAACAACAGCTTGTGTTGGATTGTAACACCCTCCTCTGAGGTGATTGGAACCACAGGTTGTGCCTATCCAGGGACCCTAGTGGGAGTGGGCTTTGGCTGAGCATCAATAATAAATGGTGTTTTACCCCTGCCAAGCATCAGTAATAAATGGTGTTTTCTCCCTAGACCATGCATGAAGTGATCCATCTCACTTAGCCCACATAGGAGGTGCTGCACAGGTGCTCCTAGTTGCAGGATCCTGGAAAGTGACAGAGATCTGGCATATGGGTACTGCCTGTAACATATAGCAGTGGCAGCAGCAGGGCCGGTGTGTTCCCAAGCGTGCAAGAGCACCAACAGGAGGTGTTCAGTCACAATGCTCCCCTCTGTGGTGCCCTTGTAGTGAATGGGGCTGCAAGTTGTGCCTGTTCACTGACCCCTAGTGGTGTTGGGGTACTGCCACCTCTGGTGCCAGAGATAACTGTGGTGGTTTTGCCCCCACGACCTGTAGATCATGCAAGAATTACCTCATCCTACTTTGCCCCCACAGGAGGTGCTGCACAAGCTGCTCTTAGTTGCAGGTTCCTGGAAAGAGAAAGTGATCAAGCATCTGGGCACTGCCCAGAACATTTGGCAGTGGCAGCTGCAGGGAGGTTGTGCTCCCAGGGGAGTGAGAGCAACATCATGTGGTATTCCTTCATAATTTTCTTCTCTGTGGTGCCCTCTGAGTTGGCTGGGGCTACAAGCAATTTTTGTTCAGGTATCCACAGTGGCGGTGGGCCACATCCACCTCTGGAATCAGGATAAATGTGGTGGTTTGCTCCCACAAACTGCAGGCCATGCAAGAGGCATCCTGTCCCCACTTAGACCATCCAGGAGGTGCTGCACCAGCTGCTCCTAGTCGTACGGCAGTGACCAAGTGTTCGGGTTCTGGCCCAGAGCATTTGTGGCAGCTGCAGGGATGGTGTGTTCCCAGGGGAGTGAGCGCAACATCATATGGTACTTGGTAGGCACTGTGTTAAATTTAGCCCCATGATGCCCTTAGCCCACTCTAGAGATGCCTGGCCACTGGTAGCCTGCACAAGAAGTGCCCAATCTCTCAAATGTGAGCAGGAGGCTTCTCTCTGTCAGCAGCCTGTGCCAGAGATATCTGGTCCACCACTGGTTAGCAAGTGGCTTCTGGCCACATGTGGGCTGCACTGGAGATGCCTGGTCCACTGATGGATAGCAACCAGCTTCTTGTGGCCAGAGATACCTGGTCCACAGTGGGCTAAGAATCAGGTTCTGGCTGTGGGGGTGGGGCTGTGCCAGTGCCTCTCTGCCCTCTGTGAACCCACAGGTGCACGGCACACTCAGGCACAAGGAGTTTCCAATGGCAGCCCACCCCTCCTCTCATCCTCTCCAACAATGGCACCTTGCCGCTACTGCAGGTCTGGACCTTCTCCCAGGTTCCCTCTGCTGTGGCTTTCCACTCCCCAGCCCTTAGCATGCCATTCTCCCACCCATGGCACACTGGTCCTTATCCCCTTAACCTGTCTCCACACTGCCTACCCAAGCCCCCTCCCAGGGACGGACCTCCAGAGGCGAAGTCTCAGCATCCAGCCCCCATCCAAGCATCTCAGGCTGTGATGTCTGTGCCAGTGTTTCAGATGATCCATGCATCTCACCCTGCCATTCTGTTCTCAGACCTGCCTACTGCATTTTCTCAGTGACTTTGTGGTCCCCCACACTTGGTTTATCTTTCCATCAGTTAGGTGGCTTCCCAGGGTATGGGTTCTTTTTTCCTTCAGAGCTCCCTCTCTGGAATGCTAGTGCAGTCCTTATTCCTTTTCTCTTTCTCTCTTTTTTCTTTTGTTCTACCCAGTTATGTCAAGAGTTTCTTGCACTTTTTGGAGGTTTGTGTTCTTCTGCCAGAATTCAGTTGATGTTCTGTGTGAGTCACTTTACACGTAGATGTGTTTTTTTGATGTGTTTGTGGGATAAGGTGAGCACAACCTCTTACTCCTCCACCATGTTGCTCTGACCCCCTCAACAAAATTTTAGTCAACCAAATCCAACCACATATAAAAAAGATCATACATCACAATGAAGTGGGATTCATCTCATGTTCACAAGGATGATTCAACATATGCAAATCAATTAATGTCATACATCATATTAACCAAAGAAAAAGTCAAATTCACATGATCATCTCAATATATGCAGAAAAGCACTTGAAAAAGTCCAACATCCATTCATGATAAAAATTCTTA
Source organism: Phacochoerus africanus (assembly GCF_016906955.1). Lineage (NCBI taxonomy): Eukaryota > Metazoa > Chordata > Mammalia > Artiodactyla > Suidae > Phacochoerus > Phacochoerus africanus. The sequence continues at coordinate 42,706,156 of NC_062553.1, read as the reverse complement.
CCAAAGTGGGTATAGAAGGGCCATACCTTAACATAACAAAAGCCATTTATAACAAACCCACAGTAAGTATAATACCCAATGGAGAAAAGCTGACAAACTTCCTGCTAAATTCTGTAACAAGTCAAGAAAGCCACTCTCACCATTGTTTTTCAACGTATTATTGGAAGTCCTAGCCACAACAATAAGAAAAACAAAAGAAATAAAATGTATTCAAATCAGAAGAGAAGAGGTAAAACTGTCACTGTATGCAGATGATATGATACTAGATATAGAAAACCCTAAGGTTTCCACTCAAAAACTGCTTGAACTGATCAAGGAATTCAGCAAAATAACAGGATACAAGATTAAAATTCAGAAATCAGTTGCCTTTCTGTATACTAACAATGAAATATTAGAAAAGGAATATAAAAATACAACATCTTTTAAAACTTCACCCCCCAAAAAAAAACACCTAGGAATATACCTGACCAAGGAGGTGGAAGACTTATATGCTGAGAACTATAAAATATTCATCAAGGAAAATAAACAGGATTCAAAAAAATGGAAAGATTCCATGTTCCTGCTTTGGAAGAATTAACGTTGTAAAGGTGGTCATACTCTCCAAAGAAATCTACAGATTCTATAGAATCTCTATCATATTACCCATGACATTTTTCACAGAACTAGAACAAAGAATCCAAAAACTTATGTGGAACCATAAAAGACCCAGAATTTCCAAAGAAAAAGTGAGGACCAAAAACCAAGGAGGAGGCATAACTCCCCCAGGCAATGTTACAAAACCATAGTAATTAAGACAGTGTGGTATTAGTACCAAAACAGACATAGGGATCAATGGAACACCATAGAGAACCCCAAAATAACCACAGTCACCTATGGTCAATTAATCTTACAAAAATGAGGCAAGAATATAAAATGGGAGAAAGACAGTCTCTTCAGCAATTGGTGCTGGGAAAAACTCAATAGCTGCATGTAAATCAATGAAACTAGAACACACCCTCATGCCATGCATAAACATAAACTCAAAATGGCTTAAAGATTACATGTAAGATAAGACACCATCAAACTACTAAAAAAGAACATAGGCAGAGCATCTTCTTACATCAACCATACAAATGTTTTCTTAGGTCAATCTCCCAAGGTAACAGAATAAAGCAAAAATAAGCCAATAGTACCTAATCAAACTGACAAGTTTTTGCAAAGCAAAAGAAACCATTTTAAAAAAAGACAACATAAGAAATAGGAGAAAATAATTTCAAATGATGCAACTGACAAGGTCTTCACCTCTAAAATATACACACAATTTATATAACTCAACAGCAAAAAAAAAAATCCTAATTGAAAAATGGGCAAAAGATCTGAATAGATATTCTCCAAAGAATATATACAGATAGCCAACAAGCACATGAAAAAAAAAGTGCTCATCATCACCGATTATTAGAGAAATGCAACTCAAAACTGCAATGAGGTACCACCTCACACCTGTCAGAATTGTCATTATTAACAAGTCCACAAATAGAAATGCTGGAAGGGGGTGTGGAGAAAACAACCCTCCTGTATTGTTGGTGGGAATGTAAATTGGTATAACCACTATAGAAAACAATATGGAGGTACCTCAGAAAGCTAAATATAGAACTATCGTATGAGCCAGAAATCCCTCTCCTGGGCTTACAATCAGACAAAACTTTCAGTGAAAAGACACATGAACCTGTATGTTCACTGCAGCACTATTCACAATAGACAAGACATGGAAACAACCTAATGTACATCGACAGATGAATGGTTTAAGAAAATGTGGTATGTATACACAATGGAATACTACTACTCGGCCATAAAAAAGAAAAAAATAATGCCATTTGCAGCAATATGGATGGAACTAAAGATTCTCATCCTGAGTGAAGTAAGTCAGAAAGAGAAAGACAAATACCATATGATATCACATATCCAGAATCTAGTATGTGGCACAAATGAACACTTCCACAGAAAGAAAATCATGGACTTGGAGAATAGAATTATGGTTGCCAAGGGGGAGGAAAGAGGGAGTGGTTGGCCTAGGAATTTGGGGTTAATAAATGCAAACTATGGCATTTGGAGTGGATAAGCAATGAGATCCTGCTGTATAGCACAGGGAACTCTATCCAGTTACTTGTGATGGGACCGTGAAGGATATTGTGAGAAAAAAGAATGTATGTATATATTTCTGACTGGGTCATTTTGCTGTACAGTAGAAATTGACAGAACACTGTAAATCAACTATAATGGAAAAATTAAAAATCAAAATAAAGAAATAAAAATAAGCAAAATCTATAGGCAAGAGAAAATCACAATAGAAAAGACAAATATATAAAGGATTAAACAAATAAGGCAAAGCATAGATTTAAAAAAACAGTAACAAAAAGTAAATAGATTATAACTGCAAATTACAGATAAAGAATAAGTGTAAAAATGTAAACTTTGTCAAAAACAGAAAATATTTGAGAGAGAGTTAAAAAAATATCTTTCAGAATGTGTTTGAAATCACATGACTATTGGTCTATGGAAAACAGATACAGTTATGCCTCAACATACTTGAAAACAAGGATAACCACAAATCAAAAACATACAATAGATTTATAGAAACCAAAAAGAAAGGAATTCAAGGATTATAAAGATGAAAACCATCAAACGACAAAAGGAAAAACAAAAAAAGAGGAATGAAAAAATGACTATGAAATTAAATGGAAAATATGGTTTGAAATGGAAATAAAATACATCCCTACAAATAATTATTTTATATTTTTTAATCTTTAAAAATTTTATTGGAGCATATTTGACTTACAATGTTGTATTAGTTTTCAGTTGTACAACAAAGTGCATCAGTTATATTAAAAAATATATATCCACTCATTTCTTCCATATAGGTTATTACAAACTAGTGAGTAGATTTTCCTGTGTTATATAGTAGGTTCTTCTTAATCTTTGTTTTTTTACTGTGGTGTGTGTGTTATTTCCACCCTCCCAATTCCCTCTCTCCCCCAGGTGGTTTCCCCTATAGCAACTATAGGGTCTGTTTTGAAATCTGAGTTTGTTCCTGTTTTACAAATATGTTCTTTTGTATCATTTGTATTATAATTCCACATGTAAATGATATCATATGGTCAAGTAATCTATGATAAGTAGGCAAAAAATACAGTGGACGAAAAACAGTCTCTTCAACGCATAGTGTTGGGAAAATTGGACAACTACATGTCTAAAAGAATGAAACTAGAACATTCTCTAATATTATATACAAAAATAAACTCTAATGCATTAAGGACCTAAACTTAAGGCCAGGTACCATAAACTTCTTAGAGGAAAACCAGCAGGACACACATTGACATAAATCACAGCAATATCTTATTTGATCCAACTCCTAGAATAATGAAAATAAAAACAAAAAATACACCAATGGAAGCTAATGAAATTTAAAAGTTTGCAGAACAAAGGAAATCATAAAACAATGAAAAGACAGAACAGAGAATGGGAGAAATCTTTGAAAACAAAGCAAATGACAAGGGATTGACCTCCAAAATATACAAACGCCTTTTGGAGATTTATATATTAAAAACCCAAAAACACAATCAATCAAAAAAATTAACATGAGAGTTCTGTTGTGGCTCAGTGGAAATGAATCTGACTAGCATCCATGTGAAACACAGGTTTGAAACCCTGACCTTGCTCAGTGGGTTAAGAATCTGGCATTGCTATGAGCTTTGGTGCATGTTGCAGACACAGCTTGGATCTGGTGTTGCTGTGTCTGTGGCATAGGCCAACAGCTACAGCTCTGATTCAACCCATAGCCTAGGAACCTCCATATGCTGCAGGTGCAGCCCTAAAAAGACAAAAAATAAAAGAGCAGAAAATCAATAATTATTTTAATTGTCAATGGAATAAATGCTCCCATCAAAAACATAGAGTTGAAGTTCAAATTTAAAAAAAAAAGTTCCTACAATATGCTGCCTACAAGAGACAATTTCAGGGTGCAATACACACACAGATTGAAAAGTGAGGGGATTAAAAAAAATAGTTCATTAAATGGAAACAACCATAAATGGGAGTAGCAATACTCATAACAGACACAATATACTTTTAAAACAGAGACCACAAAGAAGAATAAAGGACACTCTATATTGATGAAAGGATCAAGACAAGAAGAAAATATTACATTCCTTAATAGATATGCACCCAATATTAGACTACCCTAAAAATTAAAATAAACACTGACAGACATAAAGGGAGAAATTGATAATAATACAATATAGTTGGGGATTTTAAACCCCATTTATATGAATATTCAGATGATCAAGACAGAAATTCTGAACAAGAAAAGTCTTAAATGATTTGATAAACCAGTTGGACTTAATAGATATCTATAGAACACTTCATTCAAAAACAGTAGAATATATATTACTTTTCATGTGCACATGGAAGTTCAACAGGATAGATCCCATATTAGGCCATAAAACAAGATGAACAAATTGAAAGCATAGTAATTATCAAGAAAATTTCTAGGCAACAACAATATGAAACTAGAAATAAATTACAGGGAAAAATGGGAAAAGCAAAACATATGGGGACTAAAACAAAAATAAAACAAAACAAAACAAATAAAACAAAACAAAAAAAAAACAGTGGCTCAATGATGAAATCAAAGAGCAAGTCAGAAAATACCTCAAGACAAATGAAACAGAAATTCAATTTTCCAAAATCAGTGGGATACAGCAAAGCAATTCTAAGAGGGAAGTTTATTATGATATAGTGATACAGGCCTATTACCGAATAAATAAATAAATTTGAAGCAAAAAACCTAAACTACTATCTAGAATTACTTTAAAAAGAACATATAAAGCCCAAGTTCAGTAGAAGAAATGAAATAATAAAGATCAGAAAAAAATAGAGATTTCAAAAATAGAAAAGATCAATGAACCAAGAGCTGTTTTTTTGAAAATATAAACAAATTGACAGATATCTAGCCAGATTAACCAAAAAGAGGACCCAAAAGTAAACAAAGTAATAATGAAAGAGGAGAAAAACAACTAATACAGCTAAATAAAAAATAAGAATATTTTTCCAAGAAATTGGACAATATAGAATAGACAAGTTTCTAGAAACATAGTCTTATAGAATTGAATCAAGAAGATAATTTAAACAGACTAATCACTATAACTGAAATAGAATCTGCAGAAACAAACAAACAAACAAAAAATCCTTGCAAACAAAATCCAGGACTGTATGACTTTGCTGGGTAATTCTACCAAGCATAGGTAAATTTATACCTGTCTTCCTCAAACTATTCCAAAACATTGAAAAGAAAGGAATATTACCACATTCATTTTATGAAGTCATCATCCCTCTGATACCTAAAACAGACAAATACGCTAGAAAAAAAAGAACCTTACAAGCTAATATATTTGCTGAATATAAACACAAAAACTTCAAAAGAATATGAGCATATTGAACCCCAAAATACAGAAATAGAATTATACACCCTGATCAAGTTGGATTCACTCCTGGGTAGCAAGAATGTTTCAATATATGAAAATAAGTATATGTGATACATCACACAAACAAGAAAAGTCAAAAAAACACCTGATAATATCAATAGACACAGAAAAATCATTTGAAAAAATTCAACATCAATTCCTAATAAAAGTTCTCGCTAAAGGCTGTCTAGAGGGGACATATCTCAATTAATAAATCCATTTATGATACACCCACAACAAATATAATATTCAATGATGAAAGATGAAAGCCCTCCAAATAAGTTAGGAAAAAGACTAGGATGACACTCTCACCATTCTATACTTCCAAAATAGTATTAGAAGTCTTAACCACACCAATCAGAGAATAAAAAGAAATAAAAGTTATCCAAATTGGAAGGGATGAGATAAAATTTCATTACCTTCAGATGACATGATATAGTATATATAGAATCCTAAAGACCACACAAAAATTACTAGAACTAATAACAAATTCAGCAAGTTAGCAGAATACGAGATTAACATGCAGAAAATCTGTTGCATTTTTTACACTAATAATGACAAATCAGAAAGATAATTCTTAAAAGTTAAAAAGCACATGCAAAATACTTAGCAATAAAATTAACCAGTGAAATTGAAGATGTTTAACCTGAAACTTATAAAACATTAATAAAGAAAACTGATGATTCAAAGAAATGGAAGATAGTCCATGCTCTTGGATTGCAATAATTAATATATTTAAAGGGGGCACACCACTTAAAGCAATTGTTTTATGTGATCCCTACCAAAATACTCATGATCTTTTTAACAAACTAGAAAAAAAAATAATTTATATGGTATAACAAAGGACCCAGAAGGAAAAATCAGGAGTCCTACCCTACCAGACTCAGACAATATTACAAAGCTAGAGTAGTCAAAAAAAGTATGTTACTGGCAAAAAACAGACATATAGATCAAAGGAAAAGAATTGAGATCACAGAAATAAACCCACACATCAATAGTCAATTAACCTATTGAAAAAGAGGCAAGAATATGCAGTGGAGAGGACAGTCTTTTCAAAAAGTGGTGTTGGGACAGATACATGTAAATCAATAAAATTAGAACACCACCTCATAATGCATACAAAAATAACTCATAATGATTTAAATACCTAAATATAAGACAAAATATCATAACACTCCTAGAAGAGAACACAGGCAGCATATTCTTAGACATAAATTGTATCAATGTTTTCTAAAGTCAGTCTCCCAGGTAACAAAAATAAAGCAAAACCAAAGGGTCAATGAAGAAATCATGAAGGAAATTAAAAAATATCTTAAGACAAATATAATAAAGACACAACCACACAAAATCTATGGAATGCCACAAAAACAGTGCTCAGAGGGAAATTTGTAGTGATACAGGCCTTCCTCAAAAGAAGAAAGATCCACAACATCAATCATGGTGATACACCACATTAACGAATTGAAGAATAAAAACCATATGATCCTCTCAATAGATGCTGAAAAAACCTTGACAAACTCCAACCACCCATTCCTGATAAAAACCCTTCAGAAAAGTGGGCATAACGGGAACCTACCTCAACATGATAAAGGCAATATATGACAAACCACAGCGAACATCTTTCTCAATGGTGAAAAGCTGAAGAATTCCCACTGAGAGCAGGAACAAGACAAGGATGTCCACTCTCGCCACTACTCCTCAACATAGTTCTGGAAGTCCTAGGCACAGAAATCAAAGAAGTAAAAGAAATAAAAGGAATCCAAATTGGAAAGGAAGAAGTAAAACTATCATTATTTGCAGATGACATGATACTGTACCTAGAATCTGAAAGACTCTATCAGAAAACTGTTAGAACTCATCCACGAATTGGCAAAGTCGCAAGATACAAACTTAATACACAGAAATCGACTGCATTTCTACACACCAACAATGAAAGACCAGAAAGAGAAATTAGGGAAGCAATCCCATTTACCGCCACATCCAAAAGAATAAAATATCTAGGAGTAAACCCACCTAAAGGGACAAAAGACCTGTGCTCTGAAAACTATAAGACACTGATGAAAGAAATCAAAGATGACACAAATACATGGAAAGATGTACCATGCTCTTGGACTGGAAGAGTCAATATTATCAAAATGACTATACTACCTAAGGCAATCTACAGATTCAGTGCAAGCCCTATCAAATTACCAAGGACATTTTTCACAGAACTGGAGCAAGATAATTTAAAGTTTATTTGGAAGCACAAAAGGCCCAGAATCACCAAAGACATCCTGAAAAAGAAAAATGGAGCTGGAGGAATCAGGCTCCCAGACTTCAGACTATACTACAAAGCAGCAATCATCAAAACCATATGGGACTTGGCAACAAAGACAGAACTATAGATCAGTGGAACAGGAGAGGAAGCCCAGAATTAACCCACACAACTACAGCCAACTAGGCTATGACAAAGGAGGCAAGAATATACAATGGAGAAAGGACAGCTTGTTCGATAGTGGTGCTGGGAAAACTGGACAGTCACATGGAAAAGAATGAAATCAGAGCACTCCCTAACACCATACACAAAAATAAACTCCAAAGGGATTAAAGACCTAGATATAAGACCAGACACTATAAAACGCTTAGAGGAAAACACAGGCCAAACACTCTCTGATGTAAATGAGAGGAACGTCTTCTCAGATCCACCTCTCAGAGTATTGACAACAAAAACAAAAATAAACAAATGGGACCTAATCACACTTCAAAGTTTCTGCACAGCAAAGGAAACCCTAAACAAAATGAAAAGACTACCCACAGAATGGGGAGAAAATCTTTGCAAGTGAATTGACTGACATTGGATTAATCTCCAAAATTTATAAACACCTTCTGCAGCTCCACACCAACAAAACACAACAGCCCCATCAATAAATGGGCAGAAGATCTAACAGACAGTTCTCCAAAGAAGACAGTACAGATGGCCACAAAACACATGCAAAGATGTTCAGCATCACTCATTATTAGAGAAATGCAAATCAAAACCACAATGAGGTACCACCTTACCCCAGCCAGATGGCCATCATCCAAAAGTCTACAAACAATAAGTGCTGGCGAGGGTGTGGAGGAAAGGGAACCCTAGTACACTTTTGGTGGGATTGTAAGTTGGTGCAACCACTGTGGAAAACAGTATGGAGATGCCTCAAGAAAACCAAACATAGAGCTACCATTTGACCCAGCAATCCCACTCCTGGGCATCTCTCCAGAGAAAACCATGACTCGCAAAGGCACATGTACTCCAATGTTCATTGCAGCACTCTTCACAATAGCCAAGACATGGAAACAACCTAAATGTCCGCTGACAGAAGCATGGATCCAGAAGATGTGGTACATATAGCACAATGGAATATTACTCAGCCATTCAAAGGAACGAAATACCAGCGTTTTAGCAACATGGATGGACCTAGAAATTATCATGCTACGTGAAGTCAGCCATACAATGAGACACCACCTCCAATGCTTTCACTGACATGTGGAATCTGAAAAAAGGACAGACTGAACTTCTTTGCAGAATAGATACTGACTCACAGACTTTGAAAAACTTATGGTTTCCAAAGGAGACAGTTTGGGGGGTGGGGGGATGTGCTTGGGTTGTGGGATGGAAATCCTATAAAATTGGATTTTGATGATCATTATACAACTACAAATGTAATAATTCATTGAGTAATGAGAAAAAAGATGACACAAAGAATAAAAAAGATATACCATAATATTGGATTGGAAGAATAAATACCATCAAAATAGCTATGCTACCCAAGGCAATCTACTGATGTGGTGCAATCCCCATTAAAACAATTGGCATTTTTCACAGAACTAGAACAAATATATTTTAATTCATATGGAAACACAAGACACAAGTAGTCAAAGCAATTTGGGAAAAACTTGGAAGTGTCTCCTGACTTCAGTCTCTACTACTATGCTATAACCATCAAAACAGTATGATACTGGCACTGAAACAGAAATGTTGGTCAGTGGAACAGTGTAGAAAGCCCAGAAATAAACCCAAGCACCTATGGTCAACAAATCTATGACAAATGACAGGACTGTACAATTTTAGAAAGATAGTCTCTTCAACAAGTGGTGCTGAGACAACTGGACAGCGCATATAAATCAATGAAATAAAACATTATTTTACACCATACAGAAACATAAACCCAAAATGGATTAAAGACCTAAACATTAGACCAGATACTATAAATCTCTTAGAGGAAAATATAGGCAGAACACTCTTTGATATAATCACAACAATATCTTTTTGGTCCACCTCCTATAGTAATGAAAATAAAACAAAAATAAACAAATATGACTTAATTAAACTTAAAAGTTTTTTTTGCAGAAAAGAAAGCCATAAACAAAATTAAAAGACAACGCAGAATGGGAGAAAATATTTGCAAATGATGCAATAGACAAGGGATTAATCTCCAAATATGCAAGTGATTTATACAGTGCAATAACAAAAGAAAATCAAAAACCCAGTAAAAAATGGGCAGAAGCTCTAAATAGACATTTATCCAAAGAAGACAGACAGATGGCCCAAAATCACATGACAATATGCTCAACATTGCTAATTATTACAGGGACCCAAATCAGAACTACGAGGTATTACCTCCCACTGGTCAGAAGAGCTGTTCAGAATAGAATAACCATCATCAAAAATTTACAAGTATTTAATGCTGGAGAGTGTGAAGAAAAGGAGCTCTCCTATACTGATGGCAAGAAATTGGTATAGACACTATGAATAACAGCATGGAGGTTCCTCAAAAAACTAAAAATAAAGTTTTTGTATCACCTACATATCCCATTCCTTGGCATAGAGAAAAGCCATATTCAAAAAGAAGATGTACCACCAATGTTCATTGCAACTCTATTTATAATAAAGACAGTGAATTAACATGTGTCCGTTGACAGAAGAATCGATAAAGAATATGTGGTATAATATTTAATATACATTTAATATATATAATATAATGATATAAATAATATATTTAATATAATAATATAAATATTATAACATAAATAATATAGTCCTATATAAAGATATAAGTAATATAATAAAATATATAATTTTATATACAAATATAATATAAATATTTTAGCATATTATAATTTATGTATTAAATATTTAATATCATTTATAAATATAAATATATTCTATATATTTTATACATTAATATATAATATAATATAAATAACATAATATACATTCCTCTATATATGGAATATTACTCAGCCATTAAAAAGATGAAACAATACCATTTTTATCACTATGTCACCATGGATAGACCAAAACTTCACCTTTACTTTGCTATGTGAAGTAAACCAGAGAAAGCAATATCACGTGATATTGCTTTTATGGTAAGTCTAAAACATATTTATATACAAATTTATTTCCAAAACAGAAAAAGACTCACAGACTTAGAAAACAAACTTATGGTTACTGAATGGGAAAAGGAGGTGGGGAGAGGGATAAATCAGGATGTTGTTATTAACATATACACACTGCTATACATAAAATAGATAACCAACATGGAACTACTTTATAGTACAGGGAAGTATACTCAATGCTTTGTAATAACCTATAAGGAAAAAAAAATCTGGAAAGGAATATATGTGAATCACTTTGCTGCATACCTAAAACTCATATGATATACTAAATTAATAATACTTTGATTAATTCTTTAAATTTAGGGGGAGGGAGTGGGATGGATGTGGTGCTTGGGGTTGATAGATGTAGGCTATTGCCTTTGGAATGGATTAGCAATGATATCCCACTGTGTAACACTGGGAACTATGTCTGGTCACTTATGATGGAGCATGATAATGGGAGAAAAAAGAATGTATACATGTATGTGTAACTGGATCACCATGCTGTACAGTGGAAAATTGACAGAACACTGTAAACCAGCGATAATGGAGAAAATAAAAATCATTATATATAAAATATGCAACACTACCAACAATTTACTTCTTAAAATCTTGAGGAAGAAGAGCAAATACTGGAGGCATCTCATAATTTCAAACAATCCTACCAATGCTTAGTAATCAAAAACAGTATTGCATTTGCATAGAAATAGACATATATTAATGAGATGGAATAGATAGGCAACAAATAAATCCATACATATATGGTTAATTAGTTTTTGACAAAGATCCAAGAGTATATAATGGGGAAGAAGGGTCCTTTAAAAAACAGTGGTAGGAAAAACTGGAGAGCTCTATGCAAAAGACAGAAACTGGGCCCCTATCTTACTTCACTGACAAAAATCAAGTAAAAATGCACAAATACTTAATTTGAGACATGAAACCAAAATAACCTGGAAGAAAATATATGAAGTAAATTACTTGACCTTGGTCTTTGCAATTTTTTTTTTTAATTTGACACTTAACAAAGGCAAGTGAACAAAAAGAGCAAACAGCAAAGGCAAATGCACAAAAAGTAAACAGAAGATACTACATGAAACTAAAAATGTCCTTCTGAACAGAAAAAACAGACACAGTGAAAAAATAAAAGGCCACCTATGAAATGAAAGAAAATATTGGCAAAACATATATCTAATAAGGAGTTAATATACAAAAGATATAAAGAAGTTATAGGACTTAATAGCAAACAAAAAATCTTATTTAAAATGGGCAGAGGAACTGGAGGTATTTTTCAAAAGGATATTCAAATAGTCAACAGGTACATGATATTGTGCTCAACATCACTATCACAATGGAAATTCAAGTCAAAACCACAATGAGATCAAATCAAAGTCTTATACCTGAGGGAATGGCTATTCTCAAACAAGAGTTAAGAAGTATTGCCAATGGTCAAAATATGGATAGTTTATGTTGTTGGTGGGAAAGTAATGGATGCAATGACCATGCAAAACAGTGGGGAAGGTTCCATAATATGTTTAAAAATATGGAAAGTCCTCATAATTTTTAAATTTAATCCATAGAAATTTCTCTCTCACACATGTTTTGTGGAATGAAGTGGGATATAAATGTGTAAGAAGGGAGGGAAGGAAAGAAGGGAGGAGGGAAGGTGTTATAAAAAAGGTACCTGCAAAAATATGTCATCAATAACAGTTTCCCATGGCACCTCTATAGGCAATGCCCCCATCGCAAGGGCAAAGTGAGATAACCATGTTGGTTTAGCAATATTTTTCAACATATCCCTTAATTAATGTCCTTCTTTGACATTTGAGCATTCTCACGTTTCCTCTAGATATTATCTGAAGGAGGATTTTCATCCAAATTGAAAATCTTCAGCAATTGCTCAACAATCCAAAAGATTATTCTCGAGCTTTAATTTCTATAGTTTAAATTTTAAAAAATAGATCTTGGAGGGATCGAGATAGTGGAGAAGTAAGAGAGCAATCACCTTTTCCCACAAACACATAAAAAAAAATCTCACCTATGTGTAGAATGATTCACATAAACAAAGACCAAACACTGGCAGAAGACCTTAAACCTCCAAAAATGACAAGAAATCCTCCAGATAACTGGGTAGAACAAAAGGAAAAAAAGAGAGAGAATCAGGAGGAATCAGGATGGGACTAGCACTACTGAGAGGGCAAATATGAAGATGTTAAAAAAGGACTTCAAAATCATACAATGTGAGGAAGAAATGTAAGTTAATCTATACTCTATTTTAGAATGGGTTTGAGCCTATATGAATATCAGGCTAAAGCAAGCAGATATAGGAAGGTGTTAATATACATGAAAAACAGGGCAACAACAAATAAAAACCAAACATTACATTCACACAAATTAAAAAGAAGAGGACATAAGCATAACAAAAAGAAAATCATCCAATCAAAGAAAGAAAGGAACAAAGGAGAAAGAGTCAACTGGAAAACAAGGATTAAAATGGCAATAAATACATATTTATCAATAGTTACCTTAAAAGTCAATGGAATAAATATTCCAATCAAAAGATATAGGGTGGAAAATTTGATTAAAAAAAAAAAAAAGCAAGAGCCTACAATACACTGCCTACAAAAGACTCAGCTTAGGGCAAAGGACATATATAAATTGAAAGTGAGGGGATGGAAATCATATTTCATGTGAATGGAAAAGAGAGGAAAGCAGGAGTTGCAATACTCATATCAGACAAAATAGACAAAAACAAAGACCATAAAGAAAGACAAAGAAGGACACTATTTAATGATAAAAAGGATCCATTCAAGAAGAGGATTTTACACTTGTCAATATATATGCCTTTAATATAGAAGGACCCAAACACATGAAACAAATACTGACATAAAATGAGAAATTGATGGGACTATAGTAATGGTAGGAGACTTTAACACCCCACTAACATCAATGGACAGATCCTCTAGACAGAAAATCAGTAAGGCAACAGAGATCCTAAATGACACGATAGAAGAAAAATGAGACAATTGACATTTTCAGGACATTACATCCAAAAAATCAGAATATACATTCTTTTAAAGTGCACATGAGGAGTTCCCGTTGTGACTCAGTGGTTAACGACTAGGAACCATGAGGTTGAGGGTTTGATCTCTGGCCTTGCTCATTGGGTTAAGGATCTGGCATTGCTGTGAGCTGTGGTGTGGGTCACAGATGTGGCTCAGATCCTGCATTTCTGTGGCTACAGCTCCGATTCGACTCCTAGACTGGAAACCTCCATGTGCCACGGGAGCTGCCCAAGAAATGGCAAAAAGACCAAAAAAAAAAAAAATTTAAAGTGCACATGAAATATTCTCAAGGTTCAGTCACATACTGGGGCATAAAACTAACCTCAACAATTTAGGAGTATAGGAATTATTCCAAGTATCTTCTCTGACCACAATGGCATGAAATTAGAAATCAACCACAGGAAAAAAATAAGAAAAAACTGACTACCTGGAGACTACACGACATGCTACTGAAACAACTAATGGGTCAAAGAGGAAATCAAAGGGAAATTAAAAAACACCTTGAGACAAAGGAGAAAACACAAATGCAAATCAAAACTACAAAGAGGTACAAACTCACACCAGTCAAAATGGCCATCATTAACAAGTCAACAAATAACAAATGCTGGAGAAGTTGTGGAGGAAAGAATACCCTTCTGTATTGTTGGTGGGAACATAAATTGGTACAACCACTATGGAAAACAGTATGGAGGTACCTCAGAAAACTAAGTATAGAACTACCATATAACCCAGCAATCCCTCTGCTGGGCATATATTCAGACAAAACTTTCAGTGAAAAAGATACATGCACCTGATGTTCATTGCAGCACTGTTCACAATAGCCAAGGCATGGAAATGGCTTAAATATTCATTGACAGATGAATGGATTAAGAAGATGTGGTATATAAACACAATGGAATACTACTCTGACATAAAAAAGAACAAAATAATGCCATTTGCAGCAAAATGGATGGAATTAGAGACTCTCATACTAAGTGAAGTATGTCACAAAGAGAAAGACAAGTATCATATGATAACACATATTTGAAATCTAATATGTGGCACAAAATAACCTATTTACAGAAAGAAACAAACTCATAGACATGGATAAGAAACTTATAATTGCCAAGGGGGAGGGGGAGAGAGTGGGATGGACTGGGAATTTGGGTTAGTAGATGAAAACTAGCATTTTGAGTAGATAAATAATGAGGTCCTGCTCTATACCACAAGGAAATTTATTGAATCACTTGTGATACATGTTGGAGGATAATGTGAGAAAAAGAATGTGTGTGTATATATATGTATGTATGTACAAATGGGTCTCTTTTCTGTGCAGCAAAATTTGACAGAACTTTGTAAATCAACTATAATTAAATTTTTTAAAATAAAAAGTTAAAAAACATTTAAAAATCAGTTTTAGGAATATTCCCCAAATAAAACAATGTCAAATCTTTAATTTCAAAGCACATGCTCCCTAGAGACTCCAAGGTGGCCCTCTCCCTGGAGATCCTTGGTCCAAGGCAATTATAGTCACCTATGAGACCAGACAATGCAGTTACTCCAGTGCTTGACTGTATGTTACTCTTCAGGCTTTGTCTTAATCACATAATTTTAAAACTGATGATTATGAACTATGAAAGGCCGTATTGTGCCTGCTTGCTTTTTACCTTTGGGGCCAGCAATAAGAGTGTGTTTGTGAATTTTTTCAAATGCCCTTTGATTGCTTAGAGGAATTCATAAAGTGTCTGCAACACTTAATTAAATGAACCAGATGTTAGGATTGTGAACAGAAGTTCAAGATGACTTACAGTCTACAGAAAACTGAGTCTCTCCAGATAGTTCGTGAATTCCATAGAAGGCCTCCTTCAGGCAGCAAATATGGTTGAGCAAAGCTGGGAAAGAAGACAATACAAGAAAAACTGGGACTTTGAGTTCAAAAAGCACTCTGCAAGGCAAAGAGGTGAGCCTCAGATGGCAAAGGGTTCTCTAAACAGGTCATTATCCTGGCCACTGGAACAGGGCAAAAATATGTGGTATGCAGTTTCCAGCATTTCCTATTTCAATCTATCCTACCAGGCAGCAGACCCTAGAAAATACTATTTGCAACATCAGTCCCCTTCTTTAAGGATTTTAGTTCATCCATTCTATAGAAATTATCTAGATATCTTATATTATACAAACAAAGCACTGTGCAAGGTGCTTTGGGGATGCAAAGATGAAAAAATATGAAGTGTTTTCCCTTCTGCAACTTTAATTGAACAGGAGGTGAAGTCTGGACAGAATTAACATATATGTAAACTATGGCATCGCTGTGGCTGTGTCATAGGCCAGCAGCTGCAGATCTAATTCAGTCCCTAGTCTGCGAACATCTTCATGCTGCATGTGTGGCCCTAAAAAGCAATAAATAAATAAATAAATAAATAAATAAATATATGATAAACCCACAACTAACATCATTCTGGTGAAAAGCTGAAAACATTTCTGCTAAGATCAGGAACAAGACAGCTATGTCCACTCTTACCACTGTTATTCAAGATAGTGTTGGGAGTCCTATCCAAGACAGGACTCCTGAAAAGTCCACCCAGTGCCACTGGCTCTGAAGTGCATGGATTTCCAATAATTAGGAACTCAGGAGACCCAGGGGAGAACAGTGAACCTTGGATGTATTTGCATTCCAATTTGATGAACAGAGAAGTCCTGGCAAAAAGGACTTCTGGGAAGAAGAGGAAGAGCTTCTGGGATTTCCAAGAAAACCTTTTGAGAAACACTGGATGGAGATCATTTGCTGACAGCATTCTCCAACTAAAGAGAAGCTAGACCTAATGTGTCAATCACATAGAGAGATGTTACCTCAAACATCTATGGCCAAGTTTTGCCATAGGCAATAACATTTGCACTGAGTTCACTGTTCTCAGGGCTAACAGAAGGAAAAGTCCATTTTACATCTACTTTAGACAGAGTTCTTCCAGGGGTAATTTGACTGTTGGTTCCTTCCTATTCTGGCCAAGGTCTGTGCACTAAGCAGTTGCCTTGGTTGGGCAGGAGGCTGATGAGGCGGAGTGAGTGGTCACTACACAAACAGAACTTGCAGAGGTTCACCTCAGCAGACTCTAAAGCACCAATTGACAAAGACTTTAAGACCTTTGGAGTGCAGCTTTACTAGCCTGGGGAGAATTTCTCACATGCCCCACAAGTATGCATAGTCTCTAGCCTGCTGAATTGAAGTGACATGACTGTTACTTCTCTAGTGGAATTTTACCCACCAGGCATGCACCAGGCCCTAAAAGATGTCCAAGCCCACTAACACAATACCATAGCCAAGGCAACTGAAGGAAGGCTGGAGAGAAAGCCATTCAGAGTGCACACCATTTTCTATTCATTCATAGAAAACGTGTGAATTTTCTGCAGCTGGAAGAAAAGGAAGGACCCAGGTGGTTCTCCTCACCTGCATAGCACTTACAGCCAGTGTCAGCAGCAGGTAACAGATTGTGGGAGGGATGTGCAATAACACTGCCTTCTTATCCTTACCGTAAGCTCTCTAAGCTAGCAGTGCTAAAAACAAATGGCTGTGAATTAGGTGCAGAGAGCAAAGGACAGCAAGTCTCCTAATACAGCAAGTTTAGTCACTTTGAAAAAGTCCCCTAAATGAAGAGTTACCACATGTTCTTTCAGGGTTCCCAGAGAGTTCCCCAAGGGAGCTGGCCCTTGAGTGCATGAATTTCCAGTGATTTGGTACTTGCTAAAAGCAGGGGGTGAACAGTGACGCTAGGCTGCATTTGGGTTCCAACTGTGATCTGCAGCAAAGCCTCACACCAGACATTTGAGTTAAAAATGTGGAAGTGGCAAAGGATATCCTGTATCCTTTTGAACTGTGAGTTTATGTTTCTTTTTGATTCTAACTGGAATGTTCACAAAAGACCTATCATATGGCATGTTATGAATAAATTCCGCATAAAGTAAATTCATCTTTTTAGTACACTGTCTAAATTTTTTTTCTGACAATATTCTCTCAGTGAGAGAAATTAGATCCAGTTTGCTTATAGTAATTTTCATTTAAATAAATGTATTACTACTCCCAGTTTAAAGTTAACTTGATTTTTAGCATCTATCTCACTGTTCTTAAAAGACAGTGAAGGGAAAGTGGAAGATGTCTTTCAGATTTCCTCAGTATATACATCTCTCTTATAAACAATATGTTTTTCTACTTTGTACTCTAGAAATTTTGTGTGCACACTGTTCTTTAGAGTAATGTGTGATATAGTTGAAATCTTGGGCATGTAAGGAGTAGTTAACAAATCTATAATGCATTTGGAATCAAACTATGGGGCCATTCTCCCATATCCTCTTCTTTATTGCCTCTCTGAAGAATAGCATGTATCTTTTTAGAGGTTTCCCAGGGTATCATGACCTGGCCTCCATGGACAGATACAAGAACAAAGGGTTTCTGCACTAAGAAGTTTGTAACAACCAACCATACCCCTCCTTCACCTTGCCTTTAAAAATGCTTTGCAATTTTGGTTTGAAGAATTCAGAATATTTTGGGGGCACAAGACACCCATCTCATTACATGGCCTTCAATAAACATTTCACTGCTCCAAACTCTGATATTTTGGTATGCTTGGCCTCACTGTGCATCAGGCATGTGGACTTGCTCTAACAATTTAGCAGAGCCAGCCTAGGAGTCTGTGCCATAGCATGCCAAACCCAGCCAGAGGCAGCCCCTTCCCTGACCCCTCAGCAGCTGCTAGAGCCCTTTTCACTCCAGAGATCTTGGGGAGATGGTCCCCAATAGGCACTGGCTGCTTATGGCATGAGGGTATTTTGAGCAGAGAAATGTTCAGAACTGTGGTTCACACTCCATGTCACTGGGGGTAAGTCACTCAGGCTTGCCCTTTTGGAAAACCTCTCTACTCCACCTGGGCTGCTTCCCTTGCTGGAATGGAGCCACTCTGGGTCCAATCTCATTTGAGAGCTGAGCCAGTCTGGAGGCTTCCTCCATCTGATAGTAGAAATGGAATCTCTGGGCTACTCCTTGCCTGATCCTTTGTTGTGTGGGCAAGGTAGTACTTTCACTGATCACTTGAGACATCTTTGGTAATGGGGCTGTGTGTGATGACACCAGGTATATTTCCCTATTGCTTTGGGTTTCACCTGTGGTGGAGTGGTAGTTGGGATTTTCCCTTTGCAACAGATGGGAATCTCCCTTTTGTTGCTTTGTACCTGGGATCCTGAGAGACTGTTCTGCATTGCACTTATTTGTCTCATATTTGATAACAACTGCTATGATAATCAGAGCCCTATTCCATGTAATAGTCCCCCCAGTGCAGGTTTTGCAAAACTGTAAGATCATTAGTATGCTTCTTGAAAGAGAGAGAAAGAAGATTGTTTTTTTAATATTCCATGGCCATTATACTCTTTAGACTCTGGAGAAAATCGGTTAAGCGAAAGTCTTGAATTCCCAAAACTGGTTCTTTTTGTATATGAAGTTAGAAAAACCTGGCTTGATGGAATCACCTAGGTATAATAGAAGTTAAATAAAATCTTTTTATATCTATTATCAATTTATCAACAAGAAAAATAACTTGATATTTTGAACTGGAATTTGTCACTTGCTGTCTGTCTCTACACGGAATATATTATGAGCCATTGCAGCTGCTAATCCTCAGCAACCCCTGAGTGGAGCTCAGGGTGGAGTCTAGAAGTGAAGCACTGTGAGTGCTGGGAAAATTGGAAGGTTTTAAGATAGATATGAATATTTTTTTCTTTTTTATTTTTACAGCTGTACCTGTGGCATTTGGAGGTTCCCAGGCTAGGGGTTTAATCAGAGCTATAGCTGCTGGCCTATACCCACAGCCACAGCAATGTAGGATCTGAGCCACGTCTGTGACCTACACCACAGCTCATGGCAACACCGGATCCTTAACCAGATGAACAAGGCCAGGGATCAAATGTGCAGCCTCATGGTTCCTAGATGGATTTGTTTCTGCTCTGCCATGATGGGAACTCCTAAGATAGTTAGATATTTCTAGGAGAAGATTTTATGTGCCAAATTCTTTCATCTCCTCATATCTAGAAAAACACTAAAATCCTTCATGGTGATGTCTGCTCCTCCAGACCAAAAGCAAACTCTTGCAAAATGTGTGCATGGCTGTATGCACCTCCCTCTTCACCTTTATTACATACACTGATATTATTCCCCCATGCCTTTTTGGAACAGAGCTGCCTGGCCTGTAGTTAAGTTAACAAAACAAAGGATGTCACAGCATCTGTGAATGCAGCCACCTTCAAGGGTGAGCCTCTGATCCCAAAGGGAATTCAGGAAGGAAAGAAAAATATCTGCCATCTAGTGGCCATCAGGCTGTATGCACTCCTAACAGTGAGCCCCACATATCTGAGATGTATATCAAAGGAATTATTTCAGTGAGCCCAGACCTTTGCATCTTCTCACAAAAAAGCACTAAATTGCTTAACCTGAAATATCTGGTTTTCTGTAATCTTTTGTTCCTACTGAAGTAAGAGTTTAACTAAAGAAACAACCCACCTACAACCACTGAGGAGGCAGCTACATGCCTGACAGCAGCTTTGCTCATCCCATACCACCCTTCTTGTATTCTTGTAGAAACTACATGCCTTATTCCTTGCTAGCAGCTCTGCTAGCAGTGCTCCAAGCATTGCTTATCAGTTTCATTTTTGTAATCTTAGTTTACTCAGCTTCTTAGGCAGGAACTCTGTCTGCTTGGGGAAGGGGGAGGTCCCAGGTGCTTGTGCAGGAAAAACAAGACCCGGAAGTCTGTATTGTATAAAAGCTACCCAGAACAAAGACCTGGTGCTCAGATTCTGGAGGCAACTCCTCTGAGCCTGCACTGGTGCTGAATAAACTTTGTTATTCCACATCTCTGAGTGCCATTTTTCTCTTTTTGCTGCCATGGTTTCTGTAACACTACTACCTGCCTTTGTTGCAAAAAAAACTCCTATATATCCTGACACCATACCTCCTCTCCTTGGAGTAGTTTTCTCAGGGTTTCCTGAGATGCAAATGAGATAAAAAGCTCTTTTGTGTGTGTCTTTTGTATTTTTTAGGGCTGCACCCATGGCATATGGAGGTTCCCAGACTAGGGGTCGAATCAGAGCTGTAGATGCCAGCCTACACCACAGCCACAGCAATGCAGGATCCCAGCCATATCTGACTTACACCACAGCTCATGGCAATGCCAGATTCTTAACCCACTGAGCAGGGGCAGGGATCAAACCCACATCTTCATGGATAATAATCAGGTTCATTAACCACTGAGCCATGATGGGAACTCCAAGATAAAAGCTTGGTAAACTCTATAGGAATGATTCAAAACTGCCACACCTCTAAGATGGACATTTTCCAAGAAGAGATTTATGATAATTTTTAAGTTATATCACTAAACTAGGTATTTTGGAAGTCTAAACTCTGATTTCATAGAACTGTTGGTAAGAGGGATTAATTATGTAAGACTGAGTAATCTGATGAATATGGTAATGATTTTTTGGTTTTGCCTGAGATGTTATTGGCTTTTGATCTGTGTTTTTTTCCAGATGGAGGGAAAATATTTGCCCTTGGGACAGTTATTTCTATTGCTGAAACTCAGCCTCTGTTCACCAGTGCCAAATAGAAATGCAAAGACACAGTGTTGGATGAAGGAGAAAAAGAGTTTTTATTGCTTTGCCAGGTAAAGGAGGCCACAACAGGCTAATGCCTTAAAGACTGTGCCCTCCATTGGGAAGGATTGTGGGGAGTTTTACAATAAAAGTGAGAAAAACAGGATTCCAGATAAGAATGAGGGTTGAGGGCAAAGATGCATTTTTCTTTCTTAGGGGGAATCTTAGTTATAAAAGCTGGCATCATGAAACCTCAGCATGATCATTACAGTGCTCTTGTGGGTTATTACCTAAAATAACACTACTTGCAAAAAAAGAGGGCATATTGATCTGAGTTTAAAACAAACTAGGAAATTTCCTGAAAAAAATCATGTTCTAGTAACTTTAACCCACAGGCAATTGTTGTGTTCAGAGTGCCTAATCTTTTTTTTTTTTTTTTGTATTTTGCCATTTCTTGGGCCGCTCCTGTGGCATATGTAGGTTCCCAAGCTAGGGGTCAAATCGGAGCTGTAGCTGCCAGTCTAGCCAGAGCCACAGCAACATGGGATCTGAGCCGCATCTGCAACCTACACCACAGCTCACAGCAACACTGGATCGTTAACCCACTGAGCAAGGGCAGGGATCGAACCTGCAACCTCATGGTTCCTAGTTGGATTCGTTAACCACTGTGCCACAAGGGAAACTCCCAGAGTCCCTAATCTTAAGCTTATGGGTGGTTGTGTTTAGGGTGCAATTAAGCCAGAGAGAAGGACAAGGAAGGATTCTAAGCTGATCAATTTTAAAGTATTCATTTCTAAAAGGAGCGTAAGGAATATAACTTTTCTCTTAGGTGCATAAGATGCCTACACCATTATGTGTATTCCTTGAAATGGAACTAGGATACTGCCCCAAGTCTGTAGTATTGTTTCTTGACTATTCCTCCCTTGTCTTTACATCCCTTTCCTTCTCTGATCAGCAACTGCCTAAAACTCTCCCTTGGAACTCAAGTAAGGCTATGGAGGCTGAAGAGGTCCATTTCCTAATATCAAGATATGGGGGGCACAGAAAGGCTTTTGAGCCTTGGAGCCCCACAGAGCCTGACATGGTTACCTGACTTGCAGCAGTTTGTTGGATTATGCTTTTGTGAACAGAGTTGAAGCATTTCTACTTTCTACCTAACCCCTGCATAAATTGGAAACTCAGATTACCAATGGAGAATTCCTATTTTTCAGATAGGCCTTCCCAGACTCCCACTCATGCCCTACACTTTCCTTTTTATTTACAGAAAAACTTTAGTAAATATTAGAGAAGTGCAAATCAAAACCACTATGAGGTACCACCTTATACCAGCCAGAATGGCCATCATCAAAATGTCTACAAACAATAAATGATGGAGAGGGTGTGAATAAAAAGGAACCCTATTACACTGTTGGTGGGAATGTAAGTTAGTGCAACCACTGTGGTAAATAGTATGGAGATTCCTCAGAAAACTGAAAAATAGAATTACCACTTGATCCAGCAATCCCACTCCTGGACATCTATCCAGAGAAAACCATAACTCAAAAAGATACATGTACTCCAATGTTCATTGCAGCACTCTATACAATAGCCAATATATGGAAACAACATAAATGTCCATCAAAAGAGGAGTGGATAAAGAAGACGTGGTACATATACACAATGGAATATCACTCAGCCATTACAGGGAAAGAAATAATGGCATTTGCAGCAACAGGGATGGACTTAGAAATTATCATGCTAAGTGAAGTCAGTCAGACAGTGAGACACCAACATCAAATGCTATCACTTACAAGAGGAATCTAAAAAAAGGACAAAGTGAACTTCTTTGCAGAGCAGATACTGACTCACAGACTTTGAAAAACATGGCTTCCAAATGAGACAGGTTGTGGTGTGGGGGGATGTGGTCAGGGTTTTGGATGGAAATGGTATAAAATTTGATTGTGATGATCGTTGTACAACTATAAATGTAATAAAATTCATTGAGTAATTTAAAAATTTTAAAAAGAAAAACTTTAGTCAAAGAACCAATTTAATCAGGGAAGTGAAAAATACAGAGAAAAAAGAAAACAGTAATAATAATTTGGCCATTCAACAAAGTCAAGGACCTTCAGTTCTTCAAAGACTATAGATAAAATTTTGAGCCATGTCCTTGAGACTGTCTTGCAGGAGCTGAAGCCCCCACCCGGTAGAAGAAGTCAACTGCATGCAGCCCACAAGCACATAGATCCTAGACCAGTTGGAACCAGAAGGTTGATGACACTGACTCCCAGTTACCTCACCATGCACCATTGAGGTACATGTCCATGACTGAACATGGCCTGCTCCTCAAACACTGTAAGACTTCTCGCTGCCCCCTCCAAGGGGAGCACAGTTCTTAAGGCACTAGCCTGTTGCGTTCCTCTCTTTGCCTGGCAATTAAAGGTACTTTTTCTTTTTCCTCCAACACTGTGTTTGTACTTGGCATTGAGGTACAGAGGCAACCAATATTTTGGCAAAAGGAAGGCAACCTTCACCCTTACACTACATCCCTTTATCCTCCTGCTCCTCCTTTTTCTCCTCATCTTCCTCCTCCTTCTCCTCTTGTTGGGTCTCTGTGCTCCTGCTCTGGAGCCCGTAGCCTTCCTTAGCTCATGCCAGACACTCAGACCCTACACCCTGAAAGCGTTTGTTAATGGATGTGGTGGCCCAAGAAACCATGACCCAGAGGAGCAGGTTAAAAAGATATGATGGCAGCACCACTTTGACCAGGTTCATCCTCAGACAGATTGAATCTGAAACCTCATGGTTCCTAGTCAGATTCGTTTCCACTGTGCCATGATGATAAATCCAAAGGAGATGGGATTATGATGGCAGAATAGAAGGACTGGAGCTCAACATCTGTCATAAAAACAACAAAATTACAACCAAATATTGAGAAACCTTTGACCAAATGGTCTGGAAACTTTCAAAAAGATATCCTACTCCAGAAGACAAAGAGGAGGTCACATCAAGTGGTAGAAGGGGTGATTATGTGATATAAACAATTCCATACCTCCTGGATGGGAAGCCCCACAGACTGGAAAATAGCTGTATCACAGTCTCACCTACAGGAGTGAGAGTTCTGAGCCCCACATAAAATTCCCATGCCTGGGGATCTGGCATTTAGAGAAAGAGCTCCCAGAGCATCTGGAATTGAAGGCCAGTGGGGCTTGTGCATGGGAGCTCTATGGGACTGGGGGAAATGGATGACCATTTGATCCAGCAATCCCGCTCCTGGATATCTATCCAGAGAAAACCATGACTCAAAAAGATACATGTACTCCAATGTTCATTGCAGCACTATTTTCAATAGCCAAGACATGGAAACAACCTAAATGTCCATCGATAGAGGAGTGGATCAAGAAGATGTGGTATGTATACACAATGGAATATTACTCAGACATTACAGGGAAAGAAATAATGGCATTTGCAGCAATATGGATGGACATAGAAATTATCATGCTAGGTGAAGTCAGTCAGACAGTGAGACATCAACATCGAATGCTATCACTTACATGTGGAATCTAAAAAGAGGACACAATGAACTTCTTTGTAGAACAGATACTGACTCACAGACTGAAAAACTTATATTGGTTTCCAAATGAGGCAGGTCGCGGGTGTGGGGGGATGTGCTGAGTGTTTATGGTGGAAATGCTATAAAACTTGATTGTGATGATCGTTGTACAACTGTAAATGTAATAAAATTACATTTACAAAATTAATTTTAAAAAAGGAAGGCCGGAGTTCCCGTCGTGGCGCAGTGGTTAACGAATCCGACTAGGAACCATGAGGATGAGGTTGCGGGTTCGGTCCCTGCCCTTGCTCAGTGGGTTAACGATCCGGCGTTGCCGTGAGCTGTGGTGTAGGTTGCAGACGCGGCTCGGATCCCGCGTTGCTGTGGCTCTGGCATAGGCCAGTGGCTACAGCTCCGATTCGACCCCTAGCCTGGGAACGTCCATATGCCGCAGGAGCGGCCCAAAGAAATAGCAAAGAGACAAAAAAATAAAAAAAAAATAAAAGCAGAAAGTCTGCTTGTTCTCACACCTGTAAAGAAATCTGAGGATGAGCATGCTTGCACTGTAGTGCTGAACAAACTGCAGCTGTTAGTACCAAAAAAAAAAAAAAAAAAAAAAAGGAAGGCCACCTTCTAATATATATAAAACAAAATCTCAAGGTACTTTTGTGAACCCACAAAAAAGTGCATAATTCACCTAAGCCTGTAAGGTGAAGCTGACATTCTTTGGCATGGTTGTTCTAGCCCTGAGAAGCCTTTTAACTTTCAGTCTGAGACTCCTTATGAAAAAAATTTTAAGACAGCCAATTTAAAGGAATAAATTGTGATTAACCAGAATTATTTTTGAAAACAAACTAATCTTAATTTGACTGTATTTGACTTTAAAATGCGGGTATTTTTAGAGAGACAGAGACTATTTCAATGGATATCAAATTCTGATTCTGTTGAGGGCTGCATGTACTGTCTAAGGCCTACCTCTCAGATAGTTACTTCCTTATAGCTGGCAGATGAGTCAACTTGTTTAATCTTGTTCAATAGAACAGCATGTGAATCTAGTATAGTTAAGACAGTCTGAAAGTTAATAGGTAAGTGAACTGGAACCCAAATCCTAAATCCAATTACAAATTAGACTATAATAGAACTAAGTCAGGTTTAAATAATTGTAGATAAATAAGGAAAGAGAATTGTATTATTTACTAAAGATTCTAAGGAATATTTGCTGCCCAAGGCTGATCAGTTCTGTTCCACAAGCACCCCTCATTGCCCCAGTGCAGCTGGACATAGCCAAAGCAGTTGTAACCCCTTTCCCACAAGACTGTGGAATGGACTTTGACAGTGGGGAGCTGTAGTAGGGAATAGCAAATCTGACTCTTTTACTTTAATCTTCATATATCTTATAGTACACATAATGCCCCATTTCTGGAAACCCTATCACATGCTTGCCTGTTAAATAACTTTGTTCAGCTCACAAGGAATATCCTGACCCAGCCCTCCTGTGAATGGCTGCAAGAAAGTAGAAATTAACACATCCTCTCTGAAACCAGGAGATATTTGCAACAGTGTATGATTTATATTGCCTGTTTTACAAAATTGTTTTCTCTGCATTAACAAATGTGCTGCTGAGCCTCTGATAATACATAGATCCATATGAGATGCATGATTGTAATCATGTAACTCTGGATATGGGAAGAAGCAACAAGAGGGAATATTTTCCTTGACAGTAACAGACCAGCAAGATACATGGTCCAGAGACTTTTGGTTACTGTTAATAAGGCCTCATCCAGTAATAATGCACTAAGCAGCCAAGCAATGAAATCTTCACCAGACCTGGGAATGAGTTTTCTTAGCACCATGGGATGCCCCCAAAAAATGTCAAGTCTATGACATTGAAGGGGCCCTGCCAACTAAAAATTTTCTCTTGTCATCTGCCTCTACAAGGGTTAAGTCAACAGCCACTGTAGTCACTGACCTTCAACACCCCCTGAAGGGAATTCAGGGTGGACATCAGGAGTGAGCTACTCTATGCTCTTGAAAAAAAACTGACAATATAGTCCTTCAGACAAATAGATATTTTCAGAAGAGTTTATGAGCCCAAATTATTGCATTTTCTCATATCTATAAAAGTGCAAAAATCATTAATGGCGACATCTGCTTTGGCCACTGAGGAGAGAATGAATTTGGAAATAAAACTGGAGTGACTGTGTCAAATTCATATGCCAACTGCCACTCTCAAAGCTGGTAAAACTTAGCAGGACCCTGTGGGTACCTCTGTCAAGTTTATCTGAACTTTTATTCTTTTCTTCTCTATCACTTTGAGGGAGAACCCTAAAGAAAAAGGGGTAATTGTAAGCTGGTGGGACCCTATGGGGCTTTCCCGGGGCAGGTCTTTCCCCCATATCCTCTACTTCAGCTTCTCCCTGAAGAAAAATTTATATCCTGTTGGAGGTTTAGAGGAAATTGCGACATGAATTCTGTAGACAGCAATAAGAACAAAGGATTTCTGCACCAAGAAGTTTGCAACAACCCACCATGCCCCTCCCTCACCTTGTCTTTAAAAATGCTTTGCAATTTGGCTTCAGGGAGTTTGGGATATTTGGGGGGCATAAGATACCCATCTCCTTGCGCAGCCTGCAATAAATCTTTCTGTGCTCCAAAATCTGATATTTCAGTTTACTTGGCCTCACTGTGTACGGGGCACATGGACTTACACTAACACATCCACAGTAAGAGAAATTTTAGGCTCAAGTTGACTAAGTGTTCTAAAGTCTTCTGTTCAAGCTATTCAGATGGCATTCAAAAACCTTCCTCATATATAAAATATATAATTTTCATACACAATATCTAAATGAAGTAACATCATTTTGCTTGTCCATATGAAACTTCCCCCAAATATGCTGCTGACCCTCCATTGTATGACTGACCTGAAATTCAATTCTTTCCCAAAGACGCTTTAAAGCTTCACTGTGCTGTGTCTCTAAGGTGATTTGGAGAGAAATCCATTCAGCGTGCATACAAAGACTTGTTTTCTGTGCAACAAATGCATGTGTTCCCTAAAAGTATATGAAATAAATTTGATACAGCATGTTCTTCATCTATATAGAATTTATACCCCAGTGGTGAAAGCAAGTGGTGTGTTATTTTAGATAATTTTCTCTCTATTGTCTCTATTGTCTATATTGAAGCTTAGTTCTGAACTGGAAGAGTTCTTACTGAAAGAACATTGTCAGAGGAACTTCTTTCAATTAGAGTTGTAAAAAAATGCATTTTGTTGTAGAGGGAAGCTATTCCTACTCTTTAGATTAAAGGTTTTCCTGTTTTTTTTCAATAATATCTGGTACAGAGCTTTAATGTACCACATAGAGAAAATGCAGTGAACAGGTCTCTTAAGTAACCCACTACCTCCTTGTGCCACTGGGTCCAGTCTCATGAAAGTGTCTATTTATAACATTTCTTTCATGTAGCTTGTAGAAAGTTCTATGCCTTCTGAAAAGCTTTAATTTCAAGTCACCTCTAAAACAGAGCTTAGCTCTGCTTTTCATTAAACTGTACTGCAGGTCTCTCAAAAAATTCAGGACCTCCAGCAGAGTATGGGTTCTATATATAGAGAGAACACTGTGTATCAGCTTTTTTCATAAGGCTTAAATCAAACTTATACATTTCCTACATGGGGAACAAGTTTTCTGCGTGTAGTCTGGGAAGCCTTCACTCCAGATGAATTTAGAACTCTGAACCTAGGGCAGCTCTAAAGTTCCTGTCAATGACATTGTATTAGCATTTTGTAATTAGTCCCTATGTGTACCTGACAGCAATTTTATCATCCACTTAATGAATGAACTCTGCCTAGAATTTCTCTAGAATAGAAAGTATCAAACACCTGCTTATATGTCTAACCAAGCCATCTAAAAGATTTTTCCTTCCTTTGCCTTGAGCACAGTAGCTAAGGTCAAATGCAAAGTGGCACTTAGAATCACAAAAATGACAGCTTTATGAAACAAATCACTTTTTGAATCACACACTTCTCTTCACTGAGAGAGCACTATCAGGAGACTGTTTATGTATCCTTGTAAAAAGACCTTCTGTTTAGTATGCAAATCTATCTGTATTTTGTGAATTAACTGGTCTTTTTTTTTGCCATTCTCAGTTAGAACCCAGATTGACTAGAGCTTTAATGTAACCCACGGAGACACTAGAGAGACAGCCTGCTTGATATTTACTACCCACTTGAGCTGCTATGGTAATGTCCAATATCCTGAAAGAATGCTGTTTTTAATGTTTTTCATGTGGCTTGGAGTTAAAATATAGTCTTATTTGCATTTTCCTTATAAAATAATTTTTCTGGATTACTGTGCCATGTCAGGAAGGGCCTGTGCTGGCAGGAACCAGGATTTATACTCAGCCCCAGGCCTCATTGAAAAGCCCAGCCTCTGTGTCTGAATGACACTTGTGGCTTCTGATGGAATGTGATAGACCTGCCAAACATCTCATATGGTTGTCCTTTTAAAGGGTATTTCCAGGGAATTATGTTCAAAATGACAGGTGATAGCCCTCTAGCTCCTATTTGTGTGGGGAGTACCTGGGATAAGTTCAGAGCAGTGTCTGATTTTCAACAAGATTGAAAGAATTCCAATATTCTTGGAGTTCCCATTGTGGCTCAGCAGTTTAAGAACAAAACATAGTGTCTGTGAGGATGAAGGCTTGATCCCTGGCCTCTCTCAGTGGGTTAAGGATCTGGTGTTGCTGTGGCTATGCTGTAGGCCAGCAGCTGAAGCTCTGATCGAACATCTAGCTTGGGAACATCCATATGCCACAGTTTTGAATTTAAAAGAAAAAAAAACAGAAAGAATTTCAGTATTCTAATTGATAATGCTGTTTTCATTATGCCCAGAGTTTGGTATCATTCCCTTGATGCAACTCCCTATAATCTTTCCTCTCATATCTGTTCTTCAAAGTTCCAACAGAAAATATCTCCACCCTCATAAGATATCAAAGCATGAAACTGTGGGAAAGATCACAGCTGTCCCACAGGGTCTGAAAGCTCAATGTGCTCAATCAAGCCCAGCTACAAATTTAAGGGACGTCAGTAACAACACTACTGGGTGTGAAAACTGGGGAATGTCTGAGACTATGGACTTTATTTATGTGTGTGTTTACCCCCCACTGGTTTATTTTTACACTGTTGTGTCAATTTCTTCTGTACATTAAAGTGAAAATGGATCCTGCTGCTCACCCATTCCAAATGTAGTAGTTTGCATCTACTAACAACAAACTCCCAATTCATCTCACTCCCTCCCCCTACCCTTTTGCAACCACAAGTCTGCTCTCCAAGTCCATGAGTCTGTTTATTTTCTGTAGAAAGGTCCATTCATGCCATATATTAGATTCCAGATATAAGTGATATAATATGTTATTGGTCTTTCTCTTTGTGACATACTTCACTTAGTGTGAGAGTCACTAGTTCCATCCATGTCGCTGCAAATGGCATCATTTTGTTCTTTTTTATGGCCAAATAGTATTTTATTATGTATATATACCACAACTTCTTAATCCATTCTGTCGATGGACATTTAGGTTGTTCCCATGTCTTAGGTATTGTGAATAGTGCTGTAATGAACATACAGGAGCATGTATATTTTTTGATGATAGTTTTGTCTGGATATATACCCAGTGGGATTGCTGGGTCATATGGTAGTTCTATATTTAGCTTTCTGAGATACCACCATACTGTTTTTCATAGTGGTTGTACCAGTTTACACTCCCACCAACAGTATAAGAGGGTTCCCTTTTCTCCACACCCTCTCCAGCTTTTGTTACTTGTTGACTTGTTAATAATGACCATTCTGACAGTTGTGAGGTGGTACCTCATTGTAGCTTTGATTTGCACTTCTCTAATAAAGAGTGATGTTGAGCTTTTTTTCATGTGCCTGTAGGCCACCTGTATATCTTCTTTGGAGAAATATCAATTCAGGTATTATGCCCATTTTTCAATTGAGCTGTTGTCTTTTTTGCTGTTGATTTTTATGAGATGGACTTTAGAAACAACACGTTTGCAAGTATTATCTTGGCCATCAAGGGAAAGTGGGGATTTTTCACTGGACTAGTATTCAGATCCCTATCTTGGTAAATAAAATCTCATCCTGATCCATCCTGTTTCAGCCAGGAAGAAGTGGCCACAATGTACCTGATAGAGAGGCTAGGGGACTCCAGGGAATTTGTGCCTTAAAAATAATTTAATAAGGAAGTGAATGGCTTCTGGAAATCCTAGTTCATAGGTAATATCAATGTTTATGAAGGGAGGCTCAGCAGTAGCCTTAAAACTGTCTCACAGGGAAGTGCCCATTGTAGCTCTCTCATAAAAAAAAAAAACTGACTAGTATCCATGAGGATGCAGGTTTGAGCACTGGCTTCGCTTGGTTGGTTAAGGATTTGACTTTTCTGGGACTGTGGTGTAGGTTGAGAATGCAGCTTGGATCCTTCATTACTATGGCTGTGGTGTAGCCTGGCAGCTGCAGCTCTGATAAGGCCCAGGAACTTCCATATGCTACAGGTGCAGCCATAAAATGGGGGAAAATGGCTGTCTCATCTTTCCCCATGTTTATGAAACAAGAAGGAAAGGAATTGGGAGATAATTAACAAGGACACAAGAAGGATTTAAATCTAGGTAAAGGGTGATTCAGAAGCCCCTGTAGGAGGACTATGAATGTATTATCCTGCCTGCCTTTATTCTATTTGCAAATTATCTTCCTCTTGCCTTGTCCCTTCCACTTGCATGGTTTTACCTCTACAGGTTTTTCTCCATGTAATTCTGATACAATACTAGAGGTTGGTCAAAACAATCTCAACAAGAAACAATCTCAACAACAATTCAACAAGAAAATCAGAAAATATTCCCTCTTCCTCCAGAGCTGTAGAAAGGCAGCCACTGTCCTGGAACAGGCAGGGGCTATTATTAAAGAATCCCACATTTCAGTTGGGTTGTTGCTTTACCTGTAAAAGTGCCTCAACTTCTAAATTCCAGTAGTTCTGTCTGCTTCTTGTCCAGGTTCATGGTACTGAAATGAACATATTCCCTAAGGAGGGAGTTTGAGGGTTTCTTTCAGTAACCAAGGAGGCAGAGGTTAGCTGGTTAGCATTTCTCCCTTAACTTCCATACAATAAGCTGATAATCCTACACAATTCCTAGTTCAAGGTGGAACTTGAATGTACATATATCATTTAAATTTTCATAGATCGTCATGTTGTTTTTGACTTTTCTTTTGAGAATGTGGTGTATGACATAGATTGATTTGCCTATTTTGAGCCATTTTTGTGAACCTAGGATGTATCCCACTTGGTTGTGGTGTATGGTCTTTTTCTATGTAGTTGGATTCAGTTGGCTAAAATTTTGTTGAGAAGATTTGTGTCTATATTCATCAAATATATTGGCCTTTAATTTTCTTTTTTGGTAGTATTTTTGTCTGGTTTTGGTATTAAGGTGATGGTGGCTACATAGAATGTCTTTGGGGGTGTTCCTTATTCTTCAGCCTTTTGGAAGAGTTTAGGGAAAATTGGTATAAGTTCTTTGTATGTTTGGTAGAATGCCTGCGAAGCCATCTGGTCCTGGACTTTTTGTTTGTAGGTAGTGTTTCTATTACATATTCATTTTCATTTCTAGTGATCAGACTGTTCAGTTGATATATTTCTTCATGATTCAGTTTTGGTAGGCTGTGAGTCTCTAGAAAGTGGTACATTTCTTCTAGGTTGTCAATTTTGTTGGCATATAATTAAAAAAAGAAAAGTTGAAAACCATATGATCATCTCAATAGATGCAGAAAAAGCATTTAAAGAAGTCCAACATCCATTCATGATAAAAACTCTTACTAAAGTGGGTATAGAGGGAACATACTTTAACATAATAAAAGCCATTTATAAAAACCCATTACAAATATAATACTCTACAGAGAAGTGATGAAAATCTTCTTGCTAAAATCTGGAACAAGACAGGATTCCCCACTCTCAACACCTTATTCAACATAGTATTGGAAGTCTTAGCCACAACAATAAGAAACACAAAAGAAATAAAAGGTAACCAAATCAGAAGAGAAGAGGTAAAATTGTCACTGTATGCAGATGACATGATACTATATATTGAAAACTCTAAGATCTCCACACAAAAACTACTCAAACTGATCAATGAATTCAGCAAAGTAGCCAAATATAAGATTAACATTCAGAAATTGGTTGCCTTTCTGTATACTAACAGTGAAGTATTTGAAAAGGAATAAAAAAATAAAATATCTTTTAAAATTGCATCCCCCAAAATTAAATTCTAGTAATAAACCTGACTAAGGAGGTGAAAGACTTATGAGAGAACTATAAGCTGAGATCTATAAAACATTAATCAAGGAAATTAAACAGGATTCAGAGAAATGGAAAGAGATTCCATGCTCCTGCTTTGGAAGAATTAATATAATAAAAATGTCCATACTACCCAAAGCAATCTACAGATTCAATGCAATCCCTATCAAATTACCCATGATATTTTTCACAGAACTAGACCAAATTATCCAAAAATTTATATGGAGCTATAAGAGAACCAGAATTGCCAAAGAAATATTGAGGTACAAAACTATGCAGGTGGCATAATTCTCCCAGACTTCAGGCACTATTACAAATACACAGTTATCAAGACAGTGTGGTACTGGTACCAAAACAGACATAGAGACCCAGGGAACAGAATAGAGAGCCCAGAAGTAATCCTAGATACCTACAGTCAATTAATCTTTGACAAAGGTGGCAAGAACATAAAATGGGAAAAAGTCCTTTCAGCAAGTGTTTCTGGGAATACTGAACAGCTACATTTAAATAAATGAAACTGGAACACACCTTAACACCATACACAAAAATAAACTCAAAGTGGCTTAAAGACTAAAATATAAGACAAATCACCATCAAACTCCTAGAAGAGGACATAGGCAAATGATTCTCTGACATCAACCATACAAATATTTTCTTAGACTCCCAAGCCAACAGAAATAAACAAATAGGACCTAATCAAACTGAGAAGCTTTTGTACAGACAATTTAAAAACACCAAAAAGACAACCTAAGAAATGGGAAAAAATAGTTTCAAATGATGCACCCAACTGGGCTTAATCTCTAAAATATACCAACAACTTAACTCAACAGCAAAAAAAAAACCAACAACTTAATTGAAAAATGAGCAGAAGACCTGGACTGACATTTCTCCAAAGAAGACATACAGGTGGCCTGTATGCATATGAAAAAAATGCTCAATATCACTCTTTATTAGAGAAATGCAAATCAAAACTACAATGAGGTATCACCTCACAACTGTCAGAATGGTCGTTATTAACAAGTCAACAAATAACAAAAGCTGGAGAGGGTGTGGAGAAAAGGGAATCCTCTTACACTGCTGGTGGGAATGTAAACTGGTACAACCACTATGGAAAACAGTATGGTGGTATCTCAGAAAACTAAATATAGAACTACCATATGACCCAGCAATCCCACTGGGTATATATCCAGACAAAACTTTCAACAAAAAAGATACATGAAAAATAAGGAATTCCCATCATGGCATAGTTGAAATGAATCCAACTAGGAACCATGAGGTTGTGGGTTTGATGCCTTGCCTTGTTCAGTGGGCTAAGGATTTGTTGTTGCCCTGAGCTGTGGTGTAGGTCTCAGACATGGCTCGGATGCTGGTTGCTGTGGCTTGGTGTAGTCCCATGGCTACAGCTCCAAATGGGATCCTTATCCTGGGAACCTCCATATGCCACAGAGGCAGCCCTAAAAAAAAAGAAAAGAAAAAAGAAAAGATACATGCACCTGTATGTTCATTGCAACACTATTCAGATGGAGACTCAGATATGGCCTGGCCTGTATTGGGCTGTCCTGTGTTGCCTGTTTAGCCTTTTGGATGTCTCCTGCTGATACCAAATGAAAGTCTGTGTGCCAGAGGCACAGTGAAGTCAAACAATACCAAAATTTCAGAGTTTGGAGCAGAGAAAGTTTTACTGTAAGGCCAGGCAAGGAGACAGGTGGCTCACTCCTTAAAAAAAAAAAAAATCCCCAAACTCACCCAAGGCTTTCAGCAAAGCCCTTTTATTTTTTTATTTTTATTTTTTTTCTTTTTGTCATTTTCTTGGGCCGCTCTCGTGGCATATGGAGGTTCCCAGGCTAGGGGTTGAATCAGAGCTGTAGCCACCAGCCTACGCCAGAGCCACAGCAACGCGGGATCCAAGCCGCGTCTGCAACTTACACCACAGCTCACGGCAACGCCGGATCGTTAACCCACTGAGCAAGGGCAGGGATCGAACCCTCAACCTCATGGTTCCTAGTCGGATTCGTTAACCACTGTGCCACGACAGGAACTCCTCAGCAAAGCCCTTTTAAAGGAAAGGTGAGGGAGGGGCATGGTTGGTTGTTGCAAACTTCTTAGTGTCAGATCCTTTGTTCTTACAGCTATCTACATGAGTCAAGTCATGGTCTGGTCATGTTCCTGTAAACTTCCAACAAAACAAATGTTATTCTCTGTTCTGCAGACTTTTACCTCCAGATGACAAAAAGTAGCAAGTCAGCCTGGGGTCTTAGGTAAGGGTGAGGTTGGCCTGGAGTCAGAGAAATTGTCAGAGTCAACATGACTCAGCACAAACAACAAGCACAAAGATCTAATATGGAGTCAGATTTCTTCTTCCTATTACAAAACTTTAGAAGAAACATAGCAAACTTGGGGGGTAGGTAGGAAATTGGATTACCTGGTAGAGTATCTGAGTTTACCAAAAGCTGACTGTAGGAAGTTGCTGGAAAATATCTAAAATTGTGTTTAAATGGATCAGACTAACAACAGGTTGTGTTAATTACCTTCTCCCATACTCAGTCACCTCAGTGCACTGATCTACCAGGCTCAGCCTGCCAGCTGTGTGTGTGGTCAACTGGTGAGGGGTCCCTGTTGTGGGACAGGAAGTCTTGGGTGGGAGGTCTGCCATCCTGATAGTGATGGTGCCTCCATGTCTTCATATCCCACTACTCAACCACCTGAAGTGGCACATGTGGGACACACAGAGGGGAGAAGTCTTTCTGTTGTGACCACTGTCTTTATGCCTCTGCAGAGGAAGTATGCAAATGACTTGGGTCCACAGACTGACCCAGGGAGACTGCCTTCCCTGGTGGGATTCTGACCTTGGCAGAGCTGCCATCAATGGTCAATGGCTGCCCCACCCCAACTACACTGCCAAAGGGCAAGAGACATGGCAGATGAGGACAAAACAAACATCTACAATAACAAAAATAATTGTCACACTGGGCTTTCCTAAGCTCAGAGCCTTTGAAAAGTTGGGACCCAGCAGGAGATCATCTTCCTCAATTGAGGGTCTCCCATAAAGTGAGCTGAATAGGTGGCTGTGTATAAGGATGTGGGTGCCTGGTTACCAGATTCTAGGTTCTGTTGAGGTCTGTGACCAAGGAAGTGAGGTCACTTTTTACAAAATTTCATTACCAGGGTCCTATCCTTCAATCAGACTTATCCAAAGGCCCCTCTAGGCTGTCGACTGCTTAATCTCCTCCCCTTGCCATCTGTACATAATCTACCAAAATCAACACTCTTCAAACTCCTTGGAAATATAACTAGGGCCCTAGATTTGAGAAGGCAGAGCTGAAAACACACTTCCTCTTTCTTTAGAGTTCTGTGCCCTGGAAAATTCACTATGCCTTTCAGGTGCTCCCCAATGTCCAAAGCTGCACAATGGCCATCAGGCTAGAATCTATCCCTAAAGACATCATCAAGATAATATCTATGGACTAAAGCTGAGGTCATGTGTATCTAAGCCACAAACTTTAATGTACAAGAATTACAAGAACACATAGAGTGCAGCATGGAACACCACTCAAAAGAGGCCTGAGTACCAGCAATTTGCTACTAAAACTGTCAATTCCAATTTGGCCTCCTTTTCAAGTAAGTACCATGAGGTTTTTGAAATCAAAGGAAATTAAGGTATTGCCATCTTCTAACATAAAATTGTTCCACCATTTCCTGTCATATTTAGAAAGAATTTCAAGGATATGATCTCAACCTATGAGGTAAGCAGCTTCCACATGGTTCCCAGTTATCCACACCCTTGCTATACATCCCTAATTAACCACTAAATGGTAAGTGACTGAATTTTGGCCAACAGAATATAGGCAAAATGACAGGATATTTCACCTAAATATTAATTTATGAAAGACTCTTAATCCCACTCATGTTCTCTTTCTCTTACTCTCTCTATCTTTGGAACTGGGAAATGAGCAAAAATGTTAAGAGCAGCTCTATGGATAGGGACACATAAGGGAGAACTCAGGGAGAGTCTGTGCCAAAAGATAGAGTGGAACTGTGGCTCTGAGTCCAAACTAATCTTGAAAACATTCATATGTATGAACTCAAGAGAGAGTTTGGGTCAAGCCAAAGACTATGGCCTGAGAGAAATAGAATTTGAATTGCATTCTGCCAGACAGCAAAATGGAGGCAAAAACTTATATAGGCAAAAACTTTATATAGGCAAAAACTTTAAAGTTACAAAAATTGTCAAGAATTAGAATCAGGGCTGGCAAGGAGAAAGGGTGCATGTTTAGCAAGGATCAGTTGGGGTTCGTAATGGTTGCATGGTTACAAGGGGAGACCATGAAACCATAGGTGTCATTAAATTTGATACAGTGTCTTTAATTTGACACAGTTCTGAAAATTTAAGGGTTTTTTTGTTTGCTTATTTTTTAGGGTCACACACTTGGCAAATGGAAGTTCCCAGGCTAGGGGTTTAATCGGAGCTATAGCTATTGGCCTATGCCACAACACCTCTGCCACAACACCAGATCCAAGCTGCATGTGTGACCTACACCACAGCTCATGACAAAGCTGGATACTTAACCCACAGAGTAAGGCCAGGGATTAAATCCACAACCTCATGGTTCCTAGATGGATTCATTTCCACTGCACCACAACAGGAACTCCCTGAAAATTTAAGTTCTTAGTAATGCAAAAATATGTCTGAAACCACATCCACAATGGCCATCCAGCTCCATTTCGGATGCCTGAACTGTATTTACTCCATTTCAATTGCCATCAGATAGTATGACAATGTTAATAATATTGATTCTTCCTGTATCTTGACTGTATCAATATTAAATACTGCTTACAGTATTGTCTTATTTTTTGCAACATTTTTGAGGAATCTGTACAGAAGATACATGGGATTTTGAATTATTTTATAATAGCAAACAAATCTACAGTTATCACAAAAAAAGTTTAATTAAAGAAAATTCATCTCATCAAGTATCGCAACCCCATTGTTGAGACACTAAGACTATACTTTATATAGGAAATCAAGGTTGACACATCCATCTCAGTAAATGATTTGATTTCTAATAATTTATCAGTGGGTTCCACCCTCCAGTAATAAAGAAAAAGTAACTTCCTAGCACTAAGAATCATTGCAAGTTTTGGAGTCACAGGGAACCTAGGATTCCACAATAATTGGTATTCTAGATCAGAAGCAGAGGATATGTATGAATTGCTTCACTCTTAATTGTTGGCCTTGGATTAGGTGAGTTAATGAAAGAATGAAACAGAATCTTGGGTGGTGGAAATAACAAACCATATAGGCCTGAGTTCCTACTCAGTTCTCTTTCTGAATTCTCTGGACTTGACCCATATCCAGTGTGATATGTCTTTCAATGTGATGAGAAAAAGTGATCTGTGTAAATTAAAAAGTTTGTTAATATGCAAAAATTGGAAGTATGTATCAAAATACACAGTGAGGAATTCCTGTGTGGCTCTGCAGGTTACAAACCCAACTAGCATCCATGAGGATGTGGGTTATATCCCTGGTCTCAGTAGGTTAAGGATCTGGAATTGCCATGAACTGTAGTTTATGTCACAGACATGACTCAGATCCCAAGTTGCTGTGGCTGTGACATATGCCTGACAGATGCAGCTCCATTTCGGCCTCTAGCTTGGGAACTTCCATATATAGCAAATGTGGCCCTAAAAAGACAAAAAAAAAAAAAAAGTACACAGTGAAAGAAAAACTCAAGTCAATAAAACACAATAGAGATAGCTTTTGAACTGATTCAATCTTAGGATTTTGTCTAGGAAAAAAATTGGGGGGGTCTGGGGACATTTTATCCATTCATTCATACATTTTTCAAGTACCTTTATTTTATTCACCAATACCTAATTTTTTTTCTACTGCACAGCATGGTGACCCAGTTACACATACATGAATACACTCTTTTTTCTCACATTACCATGCTCCATCATAAGTGAATAGACATAGTTCCCAGTGTTACACAGCAGGATCACACTGCTAATCCATTCCAAAGGCAAGATGTCTGCATCTATTAACCCCAAATTCCCAATTCATCCCAATCCCTCCACCTCCCCCTTGGCAACCACAAGTCTATTCTCCAAGTCCAGGATTTTCTTTTCTGTGGAAAGTTTCATTTGTGCCATATATTAGATTCCAGATATAAGTGGTATTATATGGTATTAGTCTTTTTCTTTCTGAACTTCACTCAGGATGAGAGTCTCTACTTCCACCCATGTTGTTGCAAGTGGCATTATTTTATTCTTTCTTACGGTGGAGTAGTATTCCATTGTATATATATACCCACTTCTTCCTAATCTAATCATCTGTCAATGGACATTTGGGTTGTTTCATGTCTTGGCTATTGTGAATAGAGCTGCAATGAACATGTGGGCACATGTGTCTTTTTAAGGAGAGTTTTGTCCAGATATATGCCCAAGAATGGGATTGCTGGGTCATATGGTAGTTATATGTATAGTTTTCTAAGGTACCTCCATACTGTTCTCCATACAGGTTGTACCAGCTTCCATTCCCACCAACGGTGCAGGAGGGTTCCCTTTTCTCCACACACCCTCTAGCATTTATTTGTGGACTTATTAATGATGGCCATTCTGGCTGGTATAATGTGGTATCTCATGGTTGTTTTGATTTGAATTTCTCTAATAATCAAGGATGTTGAGCATTTTTTCATGTGCTTGTTGGCCATCTGTATATCTTCCTTGGAGAAATGTCTATTCAGGTCTTTTGCCCATTTTCCATTGGGTTGTTAGGTTTTTTTGCTATTGAGTTGTATAAGCTGTATATTTTAGAGATGAAGCCCTTGTCAACTGAAACTATTTTCTCCCATTCTGAAAGTTGTCTTTTTGTTTTCTTTTTGGTTTCCTTTGATGTGCAAAAGCTTGTCAGTTTGATTAGGTC
This sequence comes from Phacochoerus africanus, assembly GCF_016906955.1. Taxonomy (NCBI): domain Eukaryota; kingdom Metazoa; phylum Chordata; class Mammalia; order Artiodactyla; family Suidae; genus Phacochoerus; species Phacochoerus africanus. The sequence continues at coordinate 42,665,803 of NC_062553.1, read as the reverse complement.
CCATTGGTTTATGTTTGCTTTGATTTCTGTTGCTTTGGGAAACTGACCTGAGAAACTATTCATAAGGTTGATGTCAGAGAATATTTTGCCTATGTTCTCTTCCAGGAGTTTGTTGGTGTCTTGTCTTATATTTAAGTCTTCAATCCATTTGAGTTTATTTTTGTGCATGGTGTGAGGGTGTGTTCTGGTTTCACTGATTTGCATGCATCTATCCAGGTTTCCCAGCAATTCTTGCTGAAAAAAACTCTTTTTCCCATTTTATGTTCTTGCCTCCTTTGTCAAAGATTAATTGACCATAGGTGTCTGTGTTTATTTCTGGATTCTCTATTCTGTTCCATTGGCCTGTATGTCAGTTTTGGTACCTGTACCACACTGTCTTGATGACTGTGGCTTTGTAATATTGCCTGAAGTCTGGGAGATTTATGCCTCCTGCTTGGTTTTGTTCAATTCTAGGTCTTCTGAGGTTCTATGTAAATTTTGGATTGCTTGTTCTAGTGCTGTGAAATATACCATAGGTAATTTGATAGGGATTGCTTTGAATCTGTAGATGGCTTTGGGTACTAAGGCCATTTTTACAATATTGATTTTTCCAGTCCAGAAGCATGGAATATCTTTCCATTTCTTTGCATCTTCTTTAATTTCCTTGATTAATGTTTTATACTTCTCAGCATATAAGTCTTTCACCTCCTTGGTCAAGTGTATTCTGAGGTATTTGATTTTTGGGGGGGTATAGTTTTAAAAAGTATTGTATTTTTAGAGTCCCTGTCATGGCACAGCTGAAATGAATCCGACTAGGAACCATGAGATGGTGGGTTCAATCCCTGGCCTCACTTGTTGGGTTAAGGATCCAGAGTTGCAGTGAGCTGTGGTGTAGGTCACAGATGCAGCTTGGATCCCGAGTTGCTGTGGCTCTGGCACAGGCAGGCAGCAATAGCTCCAACTGTATCCCTGGCCTGGTAACCTCCACATGCCATGGGTACAGCCCTAAAAGACAGAAAAAGCCAAAAAATAAAAAAATATATTGTATTTTTGTATTCCTTTTCTAATATTTCATTGTTTGTATACAGAAATGAAAATGATTTCTGAATGTTAATCTTATATCAGGCTACTTTGCTGAATTTGTCGATCAGTTCAAGTAGTTTTTGGTTTGAGTCCTTAGCATTTTCTATATATAATGTCATGTCATTTGCATACAGTGATAGTTCTGTCTCTTCTCTTCCTATTTGGATGTCTTTTATTTCTTTTGTCTGATTGCTGTGACTAGGACTTCCAGTACTATGTTGAATAACAGTGGTGAGAGTGGGCATCCTTGACTTGTTCCAGATTTTAGTGGGAAGGCTTTCAGCTTTTTTCTATTGAGTATTATATTTGCTGTGGGTTTGTCATAAATGGATTTTTTATTAAAGTATGTTTACTCTATACCCATTTTGGTAAGAACTTTGATCTTGAATGGACTTTGTTAAATGCTTTTCCTGCATCTATTGAGATGATCATGTGGTTTTTGACTTTTCTTTTGTTAATGTGGCATATGACTTTGACTGATTTGCATATGTTGAGCCATCCTTGTGTAGCTGGGATGAATCCCACCTGGTCATGGTGTATGATATTTATATGTGGTTGGATTCAGTTGGCTAAAATTTTGTTGAGAATTTTTGCATCTATATTCATCAAAAATATTGGCCAATAGCTTTCTTTTTTGGTGGTATCTTTGTCTGATTTTTGAATTAGGGTGATGGTAGTATCATAAAATGTCTTTGAGAGTGTTCCTACTTCTTCAAACTTTGGAAAAAGTTTAAGGAGAATGGATATAATTTCCTCTGTGTATGTTTGGTAGAATTCACTTGTGAAGCCATCTGGTCCTGGACTTATATTTGTGAGGAGTTTTTTTTTATTACATATTCAATTTCATTTCTAGTGATTATTCTGTTCAGTTGATCTATTTCCTTGTTGATTCATTTTTGGCAGGCTGTAAGGCTCTAGAAAGATTTCCATTTGCTCTAGGTTGTCAAATTTGTTAGCATACAATTGTTCATAGTGTTCTCTCATGTTTTTTTTTCCTTTCTTTATCAACTTTTGCCATTTTTCTTATGTCTTGGTGTGGGCCTGTTTGGGTTCAACTCATTTGGGGCCTTCTGTGCTTCCTGTATCTTGATATCAGTTTCCTTTAGATTTGGAAAGTTTTCAGCCATAATTTCTTCAAATGTATTTTCAATCCCCTTTTCTTTTTCTTCTCCTTCTGGAATTCCTATTATACTTAGATTGGCCCACTTTATACTATCCCATAGGTCCCTTATATTGCTTTTGTGTTTTTTTCATTTGGTTTTCTGTCTGCTGTCCTTTTTGGCTGATTTCCATTATTCTATCTTCCACATCACCAATTTGTTCCTCTACATTATTAATTCTGGTCTTTATTGCCTTTAGCTCTGTTTGTATCTCTGAAAGTAAATTTTGCAGTTTTTCATAACTCCTCCATATGTTTTCTAGTTCCTTTCTAAAGTAATCTGCATTACTGTTCATATCCTCTCTTAATTCCTTCAGTATTTCACTATCTCCCTTTTGAACTCAAAGTCTATAAGACTGCAGAGGTCGGTTTTGTTGTTGACTGCTTTAGGTGAATTCTCCTGTTGCTTTAACTGGGAATGTTTTCTGAACGTCTTCATCTTGCTGTGTTTTTCTTTTTCTGTTAGTTTGGGGAAGTCAAACTTTAGTTTTGTAAGGCTACAAAATGGTACCTATGCAAGGGTACCCCTGTGTATTTTGGGGGGAGTTACTATTTACTTTTGGTATGGGAATTTGAATATTTGCTGTCCCTTTCTTTCAGTATTAGTAGGCTGTTATCTCCAGGATGCTCATGTGTTTTCTTGGAGAAGGAGGCAGTGGGTAGGGCCAAATGTCAGTGCCTGGTCATTGGGCTCCCAATAGCAGCAAGGACCTGCAAGAAGGTGGCACAGGCTACTCCCAGTTGCAGGGCCCTGGGAAGTGGTAATGAGCTCTATGAAGATCCACAAGGTGACAAGATCATTTGGCAGTAGCAGCAGGGTGTGTGAGTTCCCAGGGGGGTTAAAGCAACAACAGCTTGTGTTTGATTGCAATGCTCTCCTCTGAGGTGATAGGAACTGCATTTGGTGCCTGTTCAGGGACCCCTCTTGGGAGCAGGCCATGACCATCTCTGGATTCAGTGATAACTGTGGTGGTTTGCCCCCACCACCTGTAGACCTGGCATGAAGCAACCCATTTCACTTACCCCACATAGGAGGTGAGTACAGGCTGCTCCTAGCTGCAGGATCCTGGGAAGTGACAGAGATCAGGCATGTGAGTACTGCCCAGAGCATTTGGCAGTGGCAGCAGCAGGGCTGGTGTGTTCCCAGGGGTGCGAGAGAGCACCAACAAGTGGTGTTTGATCACAATGCCTTCCTCTGTTGTGCCTTTGAAGTGAATGTGGCTGCAAATGGTGTCTGTTCATGGACCCCTAGTGGTGGCAAGCCACTCCCTTCTCTTGTGCCATAGATAATGGCAGTGGCTACCCCCCTTCTGTAGATCATGACAGAAACACATCATCCTGCTTAACCCCCACAGGAGGTGCTGCACAAGCTGCTCCTAGTTGCAGGTTCCTGGGAAGGGAGAGTGATCAAGCATCTGGGCACTGCCCAGAGTATTTGGTAGTGGCAGCATCAGGGTGGTGTGCTCCCAGGGGAGTGAGAGCAACAACAGATGGCGTTCTGTTGCAATGTCCTTCTCTGTGTTACCCTCTGAAATTGTTGTGGCTACAAGTGGTTTTTATTCAAATATTCCCAGTGGCAGTGGGCCATGCTCACCTCTAGAATCAGAGATGACTGCAGGGGTTTTCCCCCACCATGTGCAGACCATGCAAGAACCACCCTGTCCCACTTAGCCCACACAGGAGGTGATGAACCAACTGCTCCTTGTTGTAGGGTCTTGGGAATGGACAGTGATCAGGTGTCTTTGTGCTGGCTAGAACATTTTGCAGGGTGGGTGTGTTCCCAGGGAGGTGAGAGCAACAGTGCATGGTGCCTGGTGGCAGTGCCCTTTTTTTTTTTTGCCAACCCCTGAGGTGACTGGGGTCCCAGGTGGAGCCCACTCACAGATCCCTCAGTGGTGGCAAGCCATGCCTCTTTCTGGCCTCTGAGTCAACTGCAGACAGAGTCTGTCCCTGCTCCCTGTAGATTACACAAGAGACACCATATCATACTTAGCCCCCTGATGCTGTTAGCCCATACAAGAGGTACCTGACCACCAGTAGCCTACACAAGAAGTGCCCAATCTCCCCTAAATTAGCATGAGGCTTCTTGCTGCCCAAGGCCTGTGCCAGAGCTGCCCTGCCCTCTGAGAGCTCATGGGCATGCACACACTCTGGTGCAGGGAGTTTCCTATGGTGGTCTGCCCTTCCTCCTCTCACCCTCCCTAACAATGGTGACTTGCCTCTCCTGCGGACCATCTCCTGGTTTCCCTCTGCCATGGCATTCCCCTCCTCAGCCTGTGGCATACCATTACCCTGCCCATGGCACACTGCTCCTTAGTCCCTCAGGCTGTCCCCACACAGCCAACACCAATCCTCTCCCAGGGACTGACCTCCAGAGCCTAAGTCTCAGTGCCCAGCCCCTGCCTGAGTATCTCAGGCTGTGGTGTCTGGGCTGGTGGTTCAGATGATCTGTGCTGCTCTTACTCTGCTTTGCTGTTCTCAGTGCAGCTGCTGCACTTTTCTCAGTGACTTTGAGGTCTCTCTGACTTGGCTGATCTTTCTGTCAGTTATGTTGCTTCCCAGGATGTGGGTTCCTTTTCTCCTTCACAGCTCCCTCTCAGGAATGTTGGTCCCATCCTGATTCCTTTTCTCTCTCTCTTTTTTTCTTTTGTTCTCCCCAATTTTGTCAAGTGTTTCTTGCCCTTTTTGAAGGTTTAAGTTCTTCTGCCAGCATTCAGTTGATGTTCTGTGTGAGTTGTTTTACACATAGATGTGTCTTTTTGATGTGCTTGTGAGAGAAGGTGAGCACAACCTCTTCCTCCTCTGCCATCTTGCTCCACCCCTTAAGTACTCTGTCTAAAACTTCTATGAAAGGAATTCTGATCAAAATTCTCTGTTCATAGCAGTTCCCATCATGGTGCAGTGGAAATGAATATGACTAAGAACCATGAGGTTGTGGGTTTGATCCCTGGCCTCACTCAGTGGGTTAAAGATCCAGCATTGCCATGAGCTGTGCTTTAGGTCACAGACATGGCTCGGATCCTTTGTTGCTGCAGCTGTGGTGTAGGCTGGCTTCTGTAGCTCTGATTCAACCCCTAGCCTGGGAACCTCCATATACCATGGGTATAGCCCTAGAAAAAAAGTAAAAAAAAAAAAATCTATGTTCATCAAAATCCTGATGAACAGAGAAATTGAGTGTGAAATAATACATATTTATAAATAAATTAATATTATTGAAAATATATAATATACATTATATGAATAAATACACATTTGTGAATAAATAATCACAATTTTGTTAGTGTAGAACACACTACACCTTTGTGTAATTTCCACAATACTGTAGATTTAAAACTTACTTGATTAAGCAACAATCTTCATTAGGCATTTTAACATTAGGGTAAATAATGTCTTTTGAATTTTTATATCTATGCTTTAACGGATCCTCATTTCTATGGGCCTAGACCTTTAAATCCATGTATGGAGTAATATTTTATTACATACTTTCCAAATATCCCTTTGATTGTTTTATGTATTCCTCTTTTCTATGACATTTCTCCATATTGTGTTGTCTTCTACCCATTATTTCTTCTATTTTATTTTGATTTTTGTTGTTTTCTGTTGTTTTTTGTTTTCTTTTTTGCTTTTTCTAGAGCCACAGGTGTGGCATATGGAAATTTCCAGCTAGGGGTCAAATCAGAGCTACAGCTGCTGGCCTATACCACAGCCACAGCCATAGCAACACAGGATCTGAGCTGTCTCTGTCACCTACACCATGGCTCATGGCAATGCCAGATCATTAACCCACTGAGAGTGGCTAGGGTTTGAACCCATATCCTCTTGGATACAAGTTGGGTTTGTTTCCACTGAGCCACAATGGAGACTCCTTTTCTTTTTTTCTTTTTCTTTTTTCTTTCTTTCTTTCTTTCTTTCTTTCTTTTTCTTTCTTTCTTTCTTTCTGAAACCTACACTACCACTCACAGCAATGGAGATCCTTAACCCATTGAGTGAGGTCAGGGTTTGAACCCACATCCTCATGAATACTAGTTGGATTCATTTCCACTGTTCCACAATGGGAACTCCCTTCCCTTTTGTTTTGTTTTGTTTTAATAGTTATTTAAAGTTCTTTCCTTGTTAAAAATATCTATACACATATTTGTCAGTTGCTATTGGTTATCTCTATTATTCCTCAACATGTTACTAAGGAATTAAATGATATAAGCTTCCTTTGGTTTGTCCATTTCCTTCACTGAACACACATGTGTTGAGTGTTTACTAGACATGGAGTTCTGGACATTCTTGGGCATAATGAGGGAGAGAGTTATGGAGAGGTGAGAAAAAGAGGTGAATGTGTTTTACCATGGTGTTGGTCATGGCAGAGTGTACTATAAATTTATGAACAGTGGCTATTCTCAGGGAGGAGCTGATGAGTGAACTAGTAAGAGGTTGACATAGGGGAAATCCTAGGCTGACATGGAGGATCTTCTCAAGAGGTAGGCTAAAAGCCCCTCAGATTTATGGCAGGCTGTCCTGGCCTTGATATCTGTAATTTAGGATGATGGGCAAGTCAGTCTTGTGGTTTAGGAAATGCCTGGCTTAATTGGATTTCCATTCCAAGTTGAAAATTCAAACACCAGGCAGACCCTGTCCTTTCTGGTATTAGGACAAATCTGAGAAATAGAGAAAGCCCTGGAAGATGAGGGCTTCACTTCATCTTCCAGGGCTTTCTGGAAGTTTCAAATCCAGTAGTTCAAATACAAAAGTTTCCAATCCAGTAAGGATTAATGCAGGTATGCACTTTAAATTGTGGAAGGTATTCAGGTTCTTCATTTCCATCCTAAGAATCTCCTTTGAAACCACCCCACTAAATGACTCCCAGAAGCAGGGCCCAACAATCTGGTCAGGGCTCTTCAGCATAGAAATATCCAGAAAAATTCTCCAAGGTTATTTTATTTAAAAGGTATTTTTTTCAGGACACTGTACAAGTTTCCCATTTAAATTGATGACAAGAAGCTTTCTATGACATTAATTTTATTTTATTATTTTAAAGAGAAACATTTTAGGAGTTAATGTTTTTGTTCAGGGGTTTAATGACCCTACATAGTCTCTGTGAAGATGTGGGTTTGATCTCTGGCCTCAGTCAGTGAGTTAAGTGGCCTTGATGCAAGCTGTGGAGTAGATTAGAGATGTGGCTTGAATCTGGTTTTACTGTGGTTGTGGTTCCCCCTTTGGGTGTGTATTACTGCTTTGCTTCTGCCTTAGATAAACTATTTCTCTGTGTGCTTTCCTAGATGTTGTACTGCATTGCTGAAACCAACAACACTTATGATTTGAACTCACGTGCCAGGACTCAAACACAGGCAGGAGACAAATTGGGACTTGAACCCATGGTTTTTTAATTAGAATCAATCACCTGGTGGCTGGACTTACTGAAATTCAGGTTCTTTGTGTCAGCAAGCGACAAAGTGATAGCTGTAAGAAACAATGTTCAATGGTCCATTTTCAAGAGTAAATGCTAACTTAAGAAACTTAAGAATGGGGATCTCCAGGAGTTCCCGTCATGGCGCAGTGGTTAATGAATCCGATTAGGAACCATGAGGTTGTGGGTTTGGTCCCTGCCCTTGCTCAGTGGGTTAACGATCCGGCCTTGCCGTGAGCTGTGGTGTAGGTTGCAGACGCGGCTCGGATCCCGCGCTGCTGTGGCTCTGGCGTAGGCTGGTGGCTACAGCTCCGATTGGACCCCTAGCCTGGGAACCTCCATATGCCGCGGGAGCGGCCCAAGAAATAGCAAAAAAAAGACAAAAAAAAAAAGAATGGGGATCTTCCAACAGCTCATTGTATAGCTTGTATAATTATTACTGGAGTTCCTGTCCTGGTGCAGTGGAAATGAACCTCACTAGCATCTGTAAGGGCTCAGGTCCTATCCCTGGCCTCACTCAGTGTGTTAAAGATCCAGAATTGCCATGAGCTGTGGTATAGGTCACAGACGCAGCTTGGCTCTGGCATT